>NC_053490.1:310754523-311094523 GCF_905171775.1 Rana temporaria | reverse complement strand
CTGCATAGGTGTGAACCAGGCCTTGGAGTGCATGTAGTCAAAAACATAGTGGGGTTGATTTACTAAATGAAAATAGACTTTGCAAGCACAGTTGCTCAAGAGTTTAGTAAATGGGCAGATGCTCTGCTGACTTCCATCATCCAATCATGTGCAAGCAAAATTCATGTTTTTCTTATCTTTGCATGCGATTGGGTATTCTTTGCAAAGTGAAGCTTTACCTCTTTTACCAAACTCTAGATTTGCAAAGTGCACAGTCTATTTGCCTTTAGTAAATGGACCTCATTGCGTATGTGTGAAAGCAGTATCAGAAATCCGTAGTAGATTAGTAAGTGAAATGTTGTGATTAGTGAGAAGACACTGAGCTTTGGAAGAACGACATCTATGCAGCATTTCCAACCCAGGCAATAGGATGGGATGAGGAATTCAGAATATGATTCAGCTGGACAGAGATGAGTAAAAAGAGCTGAAGAGAGACGGGAACAACTGAGGGCAGCTCGGCTGGGGACAGCTGAGGTCAGAGCGGCTGCTGGGGACACTACTGATAAACAGAGAAGGCAGGGTTAAGAATGAAAGCAGTCCGTGAATGTGAGAACAGTATAAATAAGGTTGTGACTATAACATGTCTAAATATAGAAATAGTGAGTAGTGGAGTGCTAGAAAAGCATCAGACCGTTTGAGAAGAGCAGAAAGACAGAAAAGCCAAATATCATAAACAAATGAGAATAACCTAAGAAAATATTGCTTAAACATCTAAAAGATAACATACAGAAAAGAGAACGAAATGTCACGGATAAGTACAACGTAAGAATATTGTACAATAATCTAAGATAAAAATTATGCAAAAACAGTAACTTCATGAGATAAGAATCACTATCCTAATTATATCAGCAACAGTTTTTTCAGAGCATTGCAGATTGGGTTTGGCTTACAAAAGATTGCTGCTTTTGTGGAAACGCTCCAAAACGTCTTGGTACACTTAAGAGTTTATGTATAAAAAATATGCCATGCAGATGTCCTAAGCATTTGCACAAGCGCAATAAATTTGCATTCACATTTGCCATATAGTTTGTAATATGATTATCATGGGTAGGTTAACTCCCATCTGGTAGGCACAATGCTGTACTTTTTTTTGTAATTGAGGAATTTCAGGAAAATACCGCACTGTGGCCACTAGATGGCGCAGACAATCTTATTCTAGAGATAATCATTTTACAAACATACAGTGATCATTTGTTGGACCTGTGGGAATGCTTAAGACATGTGCATGAAAAATTTACTTAAAGTGGACTTCTCCTGGAAAAAAACAGCAGCTTCAAATACTGTAGCTGCTGACTTTCAATATTGGAACACTTACCTGCCCAGGGCACCCGCGATGTCCGCACCCAAAGCCTATCTGTCCCTCGTCTCTCGGGTGCTGCCGCCTCCATTTTCGGTAAAAAATCAGGAAGTGAAGGTGGTTCCCTACTGCGCATGCGTGAGTCACAGTGCGCGTTGAGTGGTCCCTGCTGTCTTCTGGGACCTGTGTCTCCCAGAAGACAACGGGGGGGGGGATGGACATGGTGTAGATCGCCGTGGATACTGTGGCAATCTATGCCCAGAAGTGGGAGCAAATACAGTCTGGTGAGAGTTTGACAGCAATTAGTGCCATTATTCGCAAATGGAAGAAACACAAAATAACTGTCAATCACCCTCATTCGGGGGTCCATGTAAGATCTCACCTTGTGGAGTTTCAATGATCATGGGAACGGTGAGGAATCAGCCCAGAACTACACAGGAGAATCTTGTCAATGATCTCAAGGCAGCTGGGACCATAGTCACCAAGAAAACAATTGGTGATACACTACACCATGAAGGACTGAAATTCTGCAGCGCACGCAATGTCCCCCTACTTAAGAAAGCACATGTACAGTCCCGTCTGAAGTTTGCTAATGAATATCTGAATGATTAAGAGAACTGGGTGAAAGTGTTGTGGTCAGATGAGACCAAAATCGAGCTCTTTGACATCAACTCAGTTCACAGTGTTTGGAGGAGGAGGAATGCTGCCTATGACTCCAGGAATGCCATCCCCACCATCAAACATGGAGGTGGAAACAATGCTTTAGGGGTGTTTTTCTGCTGAGGGGAAAGGACAACTTCACTGCATCAAAGGGACGATGAACAGGTCCATGTACCATCAAATCTTGGGTGAGAACCTCCTTCCCTGAGCCAGGGCATTGAAAATGGGTAGTAGATGGGTATTCCGGTGCTACCACTAGGCAAACTAGGCAGCCGCTTAGGGCTCACTGCTGCCTAGGGGCGCCCGGCCACTGGTGTTCCTACTCTTCTCTCTACAACAAGCAACCAAGGCTCAGCATCAGCAGAAAGCCATCGCTCCATTCATAAATATTGTCAGAGGCGCAAGACTGTGTCCCAACTCCCGAATGAATGGAACCAAGCAAACATTCATTTGATGGGCCTTGGTGAGGCTGCATTTGATGGGCCTTGGTGAGGCTGCATTTAATGGGCCCTTCATTAAAAAGGTGGGTATACATGGGCAGGACAAAGGGGGTGGAGCCATGGGGGAGGGGGGGGTGCGACAAAATTAAGTTTTGCCTAGGGTGCCAACAATCATTGCACCAGCCCTAAAAATGACAATGACCCAAAACATACGGCCGAGGCAACAATGGAGTGGCTGAAGAAGAATCGCATTAAGGTCCTGGAGTGGTCTAGCCAGTCTCCAGAGCTTAATCCCATAGCTATGTGGAGGGAGCTGAAGGTTCGAGTTGCCAAACATTGGCCTCGAAACCTTTAATGACTTGGCAAGGATCTGCAAAGTGGTGTGGGACAAAATCCCTCCTGAACTGTGTCCAAACCTGGTGGCCACCTACAAGAAACATCTTGCCTCTGTGGTTGCCAACAAGGCTTTTGCCACAAAGTACCAAGTCATGTTTTGCAAAGGGCAATAGAAATAAACAAAAACCAAAATGTTTTGCAAAGGGGTCAAATACTTATTTCTCTCAGTTTTTCTGGATATTTTTGTTAACCTACCATTAAAATTATAGATGTACGCGTGTGTCTATCTATCCTATCTATCTATCTCCCCATCTTTGCCCTGTTTAAGAGATTTCCTTTCACTTCCTGTTCTTTAAACACAAAGGAAGTCATAGTAAATTATTACAAAGTGAGGGAAATGCCCTCTTAAAACAAATGCCTTCGATGTTGTATTTTCCTTCCATTCCTTTTTTAGTGACAACTAAAACTTTGTATCCCCCCCTCCCTTTCAGTCCCAGGGCAGTGGTCACAAGGACAGAGTAATTTGCCCTAGTGGGGACACAGGTAACGATAAGAACCTGACGGGGGTTCTAACCCAAAGCCACTTTTTCCAAGGCTAAAAAGGTTTTGGTCTTAAACGGGTTGTAAAGATTCGTTTTTATTTTCTAATTGGGTTCCTTTAAGTGAATGCATTGTTGGTTCACTTATCTTTTCCTTCGATTTCCCTTCTAAATGTTTTTTTTTGTCTGAATTTCTCACTTCCTGTTCCTCCTTAGTAAGCTGTTCTGGCTGACTAACCCCCCTGGATGATGGGGCAAGCTTACTGAGGAGAAACAGGAAGTGAGAAATTCAGACAAAGGGAAATAAACATTTAGAAGGGAAATTGAAGGAAAAGGTAAGTGAACCAACAATGTACTAGCCTAAAAAAAACTCTTAAAATTAAAAAAACGAATCTTTACAACACCTTTAAAAATAAATATTTCCTTCAAAAGTGAGAAACTTCTTAGTTCAAGTTGTGCAATTTTGGGAAATTTGTTTTGTCTGTTTTCAATGCCTGTTGAACTAGGCTTTGGGCTTGTGGGGTAATTATGCTAATGTATTGGAAGGGGGAAGTAATAAGCTAGGGTTGCAGGTTTAAGAGAACTCCTAATGAGGTTATGTATATAGTAGCCCAGACAGCGAGTAGAATGAGGGGAAGCGGCTATCGGGCTCTATGGACTGCATAACACAAAAGGTCTTCTTATGCTATGCAGTTAAATACAAGTACAGGTACATATGTGCACTTATTTGCCATCTTGGGGGTCTAGCCGTTTGGCTGGAAATGTTTATGCTTTGTGCTTCTTTACTATTGACGAAATCTTGTAGGCTTGGTAGTTACTCAATGGCCATTACTTCAACTGCTAAGCAATTTTCTAGTTTTTCTTGGTAATTGGCGAAATGTTGTTAAGCAATTCAAGTATTTCAGGACCATGGTTCCATGGAACCCTAGGGTTGCTCTTGTAGCTTCCAGGGGTTCTTTAAGCAATGGGCAACTTATGCCTCACTAAAGAGTAACCACTGACAAAAATGATCTTTAACTATCTGAACAGGTGGGATTCTTCCCAATGACCACAGATGTAAACGGCATTCTTCCCAGTGACCATTACACCTAGGTATTATGAGCGGTAGCTATGGTAATTATTATAGAGTTCCCTGGGGCCAAAAAAAGTGGTTTAAAAAAGACTGATCAAGTTAATACCCCTTCTAACGAAACTAAAGAGACACTATTCAGTAAAAAAAAAAAATGGTTTCAGTATGACGTACAGTCAGGTTCATAAATATTGGGACAGCAACACAATTCTAATCTTTTTGGCTCTATACACCACAATGGATTTAAAATTTAACGAACAAGGTGTGCTTTAAAGGGGTTGTAAAGGTAAAAAAATATTTCCCTAAATAGCTTCCTTTACCTTGGTGCAGTCCTCCTTCACTTACCTCATCCTTTTTGCTTTTAAATGTCCTTATTTCTTCTGAGAAATGCTCACTTCCTGTTCTTCTGTCTGTAACTCCACACAGTAATGCAAGGCTTTCTCCCTGGTGTGGAGTGTCGTGCTCGCCCCCTCCCTTGGACTACAGGAGAGTCAGGACATCCACTAACACACAGCTCCTTTCTCTGCAAATTAGAGAGCGTCCTGACTCCTGTATTCCAGGGGAGGGGTTGAGCACAACACTCCACACCAGGGAGAAAGCCTTGCATTACTGTGTGGAGTTAGACAGAACAGGAAGTGAGGATTTCTCAGAAGAAATAAGGACATTGAAAAGCAAAATGGAAAAATGAGGTGGAGGACTGCAATAAGGTAAAAAAAGCTATTCAGGAAAAAAAATGCCTTTACAACCCCTTTAACTGCAGACCTTCAGCTTTAATTTGAGGGTATTTACATCCAAATCAGGTGAACGGTGTAGGAATTACAACAGTTTGTATATGTGCCTTCCACTTTTTAAGGGACCGAAAGTAATGGGACAGATTAACAATCATAAATCAAACTTTCACTTTTTTAATACTTGGTTGCAAATCCTTTGCAGTCAATTACAGCCTGAAGTCTGGAACGCATAGACATCACCAGACGCTGGGTTCCATCCTTGGTGATGCTCTGCCAGGCCTCTACTGCAACTGTCTTCAGTTCCTGCTTGTTCTTGGGGCATTTTCCTTTAAGTTTTGTCTTCAGCAAGTGAAATGCATGCTCATTCGGATTCAGGTCAGGTGATTGACTTGGCCATTGCATAACATTCCACTTCTTTCCCTTAAACTCTTTGGTTGCTTTTGCAGTATGCTTCGGATCATTGTCCATCTGCACTGTCAAGCGCCGTCCAATGAGTTCTGAAGCATTTGCTGAATATGAGCAGATATTGTCCGAAAAACTTCAGAGTTCATCCTGCTGCTTTTGTCAGCAGTCACGTCATCAATAAATTCAAGAGAACCAGTTCAATTGGCAGCCATACATGTCCACGTCATGACATCACCACCACCATGTGTTACTGATGAGGTGGTATGCTTTGGCTCATGAGCAGTTCTTTTCCTTTTCCATACTCTTCTCATCACTCTGGTACAAGTTGATCTTGGTCTCATCTGTCCATGGGATGTTGTTCCAGAACTGTGAAGGCTTTGTTTGGCAAACTCTCTAATATGGCCTTCCTGTGTTTGAGGCTCACCAATGGTTTACATCTTGTGGTGAACCTTCTGTATTCACTCTGAAGTCTTCTCTTGATTGTTGACTTTGACACGCATACACCTACCTCCTGGAGAGTGTTCTTGATCTGGTCAACTGTTGTGAAGGGTGTTTTCTTCACCAGGGAAATAATTCTTTGGTCATCCACCACAGTTTTCCGTGGTCTTCCAGGTCTTTTGGTGTTGAGCTCACCGGTACATTCTTTCTTTTTAAGGATGTTCCAAACAGTTGATTTGGCCACACCTAATGTCTTTGCTATCTCTTTGATTGGTTTGTTTGTGTCTTTTCAGCCTAATGGCTTGCTTCCCTGATAGTGACAGCTCTTTGGATCTCATATTGAGAGTTGACAGCAACAGATTCCAAATGAACGCTGGACATTTTTATCTGCTCCTTGTAAATGGGATAATGAGGGAATTAAACACGCCTGGCCATGAAACAGCTGAGCAGCCAATTGTCCCATTATTTGGTTCCTTAAAAAGTGGGAGGCACATATACAAACTTTTGTAATTCCTACACCATTCACCTGATTTGGATGTAAATACCCTCAAATTAAAGCTGATAATCTGCAGTTAAAGCACATCTTGTTAATTTCAAATCCATTGTGGTGGTGTATAGAGCCAAAAAGATTAGAATTGTGTAGCTGTCCCAATAGTTATGGACCTGACTGTAAATGGCAGTAAATAGCAATTTGTATTAGAGCGTTTTGAGTTGTGGGTGCATTTTGGGAGTTCTCTACAGAGTAAGGTCTCTTTCACATGGGCACCTTCTATTCTGATCGGCAGGAGATTTATCCTCTGATCCTCTTGCTGATCAGAGCGAAGTGGGCAGATGACAGGTCCATGTCTGCAGAGCGGACAGTCAGAGCCTGCTTTGCTCTATGGGCCGCCAATAGTAGATGGACTCCACTGTCTAAACCCGGCTACCTCCAGTCTCCTCCACCCAAACAGAAGAGGATGCAACCCTCCTCCTTTTTATTAGTGGGCCTGATCAGACCTGAAGGTAGAGAGGTGTAAATACACAAATCCATTTACACCCACCAGTCCATAGGTATGCATGGACCATCTGATCAGGTCCATCTGAAAAATTGACAGGTGGACCTGATCGGATAACCTGTTTTGAAAGGTCCCTAATTTAACTGTGGGGCACCACAAGTCTACAGAAAGAGGTGCATACTGGAAAATAAGCCCCATTGGCGAGCCCATTAGAACAAAGCAAAAAAAAATCCTGCAGCAGTGTTCTTAATCCAATAGCCTTTATAAATCTTAATGCATTAATGTACACTTTAATCTAATGTACAAAGCAACATTTTGGTATTCCATTCTTTTTAATGTTGGGAAATATCACTTGGAGCATCAGTAAACATCTGCAATTGCACTGGAATAGGCACCATTAGAATATTCCATATCGCTGTGCTCCAGCCAGGTTAATCCAGGGTTCTATGCCTGTGTATAGGAAGATTTTATATTCGGGTATATTTTGGAATATGGAAAGGGGTTAAGAACATCAGCCAGCACTGTTTCCCACTGTTTATTATAAAAAAAATAGACATGGCATTTGACTCTTTCCTCATTGGTTGGAATGTGGGGAGTCAAAATATTATGCTATTAAAGTAAATACAGTAAAACCTTGGTTTGCGAGCAAAATTCGTTCCAGAAAAATGCTTGTATTCCAAAGCACTTGTATATCAAAGCATTTTTTTTTTCAGTGTATAAGAGGCACCTCTAAGTTGCTAAATGTTGTACCTTCGTTAAATGTTACCATATCGCTACACTTGGAGGCTCCTCGCTTCTTTTTTTATACTCAGTTGTGTCATGATGCTACTCTTATATCAAGACATCGCTTTTATATTGAGGCAAAATGTATTAAAACATTTTGCTTGTCCTTCAAAATGCTCTCAAACCAAGGTTTTACTGTAGTTTGATCTTCCAAGCCAGGGTTCCTTCAAAGGTTGGTGATCCCTTGAATAATTTCTGCCTCTCGGATAAGTTCCCACTGACACTATTGATCTTTAGTTATCTGTAAGGTGGGAATTCTTCCCACTGACCACCACACTAATGTATCATTAGTCATGTAGATCTATTCATTTTTAGCTGCAGCGTTTTAATGAGCGAAATACAATATATGCTTTCTGTTTGTTCTCCGGGCTAAAATGTAAAACCACATTTAATTTCTACATTGCATTTTTCTATATTTCTAGCCTACTCCTATTAATCCAATCTTGAAATTTGTAAATGTACTGCTTGTTTCCTGCACATTCACTTCTGTGACACATAATTTCTATGCACTGTAAGTAGGCACTGCTGTGTCAGATTTCAGAGCCTGCTTTCTGAACTACAGAGGAAGTCAGTACAGGAATAACAGATTAGACGGATTAGACAGCAAGGTACCATGGGATATGTAGTCCTTAGAAAGTAAACAGCAGAGAAGCTGCAGGGAATACAGGAAGGTGTTGAAAGAGATGGCCAGCAGGCAGGCTGAACTTGCCACATGAATGGAGATTATTCAAGTAAGCTTATATTGGATTGTTAAATATAATTGTTTGCAGTGTGATGACCGTATAACTCCAAGTACAATAATGTTATATTTGCTATATATTTTTTACTTGCTATTTTTTTTCCCCCCACAAAAGTGGAGTTAACGTTTAAAATCTGAAATTTGGCTGTCTTAACAGGAATTTTTTCAGTTTTACTGTGAAATTACTGGATTACAATAATGTCATATAAGACAGGTGTAGGCAGGGCTTTTTTTCCCTCAAACATGTGCTGGGGGGGGGGGTTACACACAGAGCGCAGAGCTGTCACTTGTAAACACAGAAACCAGGCTTCTGTGTTTACAAGTGATTGTGGTGAGCAGCCCCCCCCCCCCCAAGGGTCTGCACAAAGTTCCCCCTGAAACAAGGCCCTGGGTGTAGAAGACCAAAGTGCTAATCCACAGAGACAATGTGCTAAAAATAAAAAGTTTATCCAAGTAAAAGAACAGCTTCAAAATGCCTTCAGTCTAGGTCCACATTAGGCTGTTAACAGAAACTTGCTGTCATGGTAAATGCTTCCACTCTACATCACTGGCTGGTAGCATGGGCCCTGCCAAGTTTCAAAGTCTTAAAGTGGTTGTAAAGCCTGTATGCAGCTTCCCCCACAGCCACCCCTAATGCTTACCTAAGCCTGATCCCAATACAGCAATTTGCATGAGAGCAGCTGCTCTCCCAGGTCTGTCTCCTCATTGGCTAAGACACTGCAGTGGGTGCCATTGGCTCCAGCTGCTGTCAATCGCAGCCATTGCAGAGGGTGTGGCTGAGCCCCATTCAGTTTGTCTTATGAACACAAAGTGGGGCTTGGGAGCAAGCATGCATGAGTGCCTCCATAGAAAGCATCCATGTATGAGCACCATGTAGGGTTTTTCCAATTGCTCAGCCGGCAGCACTGATCATTGTATTTTGACAGCAGGGACGGTTCTCCACTGTCAGAATACAATAGCACAGCGGAAGTCATTCTCCCATTCACCTTGAATATATGTATACACTGTGTTGGCGTTTAACACTCGCCTTTTTTACCCTGAGGGTAAACTGTGCCTGCGTGTTATATGCAGGGGGCTGTGGAAAGTTATTTTCCTGAAACTTCCCTCTTAAACTTGGGGTGCATGTTATAGGTAACTAGGAACTGAATCAACAGGCAAATACATGGTCAGCTCATAAGCTGTTGTCACAATATCCAACACAAGTAGAGTTTAAAATCATTCCAGCGATGGACGGAGACGAGCACACAAGCTCCAGCCAGTGTCTCGTGTCCTGATTGGATAGATTGATAGCAGAGCAGCCATTGGCTCCCACTCCTGTCCATTTAATTCTAATGACGTGGGAGTTGGGGGCAGGGCCGAGTCCTGCTTTCTGTCAATGGACGCAGCAGCAGGACACTGGAGCATGCCCTCATGAGTGTCCTGAGGGAGAACGGCTCTCCAATGGGGCACTTAAGAGGAGGAGCCCTGCTGAGGGACCCCAGAAGAGCATCGGGGCCACGCTGTCCAAAACCACTGTACAGAGGAGGCAAGTATGACCTGATTTTTTTTTTTTAAAAGAACCTTTACATATTCTTTAAAGCTGAACTCGAAAAAAACTCAAATTATTTTATCTTTGTAATAATTAGTACATCATGATGCTTATCATTGAATCCTGAGTTTCTGCAGAATTAAATGGAACTGCCTGCTAAAATTAAGTAATCTATCTTCTCGCATACTAAACCGAAATCTTATTACCAGCTCTCCAGGCAATTTTTATGAACTGTATGTCACTATGTAATATAGTTGACGAGCGGAGGAGGTGTTTCAGCAGAGCAACTTTGGGTGACATCGCTGCTTGTCCACAGTACAGTGAACAAGTGTTACTGTTAAAGACAGACATCTCAAGTCTCCTGCGGAAAAAAAAATGGTTTACTGTTTAGAATCTGTCAGATTGGTAAAATATCATGAAGGTTGAATGAAGGATGGATGGCCGCACTCCAAAAACCGTACAGGTTGTCTTTTATTAAACAAACAGCAAAAGCATTACCAGATCACAGCAACAGAAACAGGGGACAGCTGACGTTTCACACAAAATCGGTGCTTATTCATGAATAAGCACTGATTTTGTGCGAAACGTCGGCTGTCCCCTGTTTAAAAGACAACCTGTACGGTTTTTGGAGTGCGGCCATCCATCCTTCATTCAACCTTCATGCTTGCCTAGTGCACCGCCAGCACCCTTGGAATCCTGTACCAGTATATGACCATATAGTAGACCCACCTGGAGCGGTGACTTTCTTTCTTCTATTCGCTTTGGTAAAATATCAGAACCGATTCAATCATACAGTTTGTAGTGTACATAGATTTGCAAAACAATGGGATAAAGGACTATTCCTGAACTTTGTTTTAGCTCCTGGTTACTGTGAAATTGTGTGAATGCATCAATGCAGTGAATGTATCTCAGCTTGCAGAGCTTGGATTCATTAAATGAGCTTACCAAAAAAAAAAAATATTGCAGAATTTACAGTCTCATGCCACATGAGCTCTATTTCATGTATTTTAGAAAACTTTCTTTGGCTAGATTTTTACTCCACACGTTTTTTTATTATTTGCCTAAAATAACGATTTTAAATAAAAAAAATCTGATTTAAATTAACCCTGATGTCTACTTTCCAAAAAAAGGTAATTTCATAGGTTTTCAAATTTTTGGGTTAACTTTTTGTAGTAAAATAACTTGGCAGTTATTATATACTATAATAATGGCATAATGGAGTAAATGTCGGTCAAACTAGTGCTGAAAATGGCTTGGTAATGTAATGAAAGGGCATTACAAGCTGGTACACAAGTGGTTAAGTTCCACTTTAGCAATAAGAAGACTTATATGAATATCCAAAACCAGCACTAGGTCTTGGATGTCCCTTCTTTATCTATTGCTTTATTATACCAGGGAAGTCCCCCAAGCACCAAATGCATTTCCTGGTTTGTAGTGGTCTACAGCCTGAACTCGCACTCCATGCCGCTCGTTTTCTGTTCATTACGTTGTGGGATGTATGTGTAGGTCTAGGCATCGACTTTCTGGAAATGTGTGATTGGCATTTAAGTTTGGCGGGGAAGCACCTAGGTACTGCTAGTGCCATCTTTTATACACCAGCTTGGTTTCACTGTCTTTTCCATGTAACAAGTTACTGTAAACAATGTTATTGCTCTAGTTTCATGCCCTTTAATGTAGCTAGTAGAACTCTACTTTTACTGCAATGTTTTTTAATTGGTTTACTTGCACAGGAAGCAGGCAAGTCTCGGGTATGGCACTTCTAAGCCACAGACATTTACTTTGTTTTATAAAAAACTGCTTCAAAAAAAGAAGTTACAAGATGTCTTTGATCTGGGAATACATCACTGATATGTGATAGGCTGTAATAAAAAAAAGATTAGATAGTTTTGTTTCTAATTATGCTGATGAAAAATGATTTGTAAAATGTCACGCCGTCTTAAATGCAAATTGATAGATTTGTAGGCCTTTTAGATGAATTCTAATTGGTTTTTAAAGGCCATCTTTGTGGCCTGCAGTCTTTTGAATGTGAAGAGAAGAGAAACAATGCAGAGTATGACAGAGCTGATAGTGATATCTGTTCTTTAGAAATTGGCCGCATAGTGTTATTTGTGGAGCCATGCAGCACTATGAAAGGAAATATGTGATGAATCATGGGCAATGATATACTGTACTTTGGATCTAGAAATATTAAGTAATCCACATTTTTAAGGGAAGATGCACCAGATGAATATTTCACCTCCGACATGAAATACGGACAAAGCATATCCCTCTATACTGTAGTGTGTAACTGTCTCAATCCAGAGCATCAAGTGTCATTTCTGTCCACTGCCTCCTTTTGCTATAATATAAGCATGAGTCACTTCTGACCAGTTTTCCTGACACCAAAAGAAAAATGGGTGACGGGAGGGACCTCTAGCTAATTGACAGCCTCAGCTGTGTTTCTATCTGTAAAGGGGAATGTTTTTCTTCCTTCCCTTCCCTCCAATCAGCTGTTAGAGCTCTCCTCACTTGTGTAACTTCAGCTCTCTGCCTCTGCTTTTCAGTGCTGAGATCCTGTGTGAATTCTGCACTGTGAAATTCAGGGGAAATATAGCTGTAGATAAACGAGTACAACTTATGTAGGAGCATTAGTCTCTGCGCATCACCTGAGGCCAGCCATCTTTTTTTCACTTGTGGCCTTGCATATACCCAATGAAGGCCTCGGTCACTTCATTGGGTGCATATAAGGGTTTAAAACCACTTTTTAAAGGAAAGCTTTTCAAGCCTTTTAGTTTCATTGGCATGGATTCATGTGTGGCAGAAACGGGTTAAATATAATTTTGAAAAGAGCAATTCAATTAAAATTGACTCATGGTTATCCTTTAAGATGTGAAAGTGGTTGTAAAGTCAGAAGATTTTTTTTATCTTAATGCTTGTATAACATGTTAAAGTTTTTGGAGAAAAAAAACACGAGACTTTACAATCAATTTAAGTTGACCAGATATTCTTAAATTGTAAATTTTGCTTTCAATATAAAATGTATAAACTGCTGTACTATTCACTAAATACAAAACCACATTTTTTGTTCCAATTCAATGAACGCTTGAGATTTTTATTTAATTTTTTCCATTGTTCATGTTCATTACCACAAGATGATGTAGTTGCACAGGCTCCATGGATTAAAAACTAGTCAATTAAAGTTTGACACACTACTTCTAGATCAATATGACAATAATATTTACAAGTATGAGATTCTCACAGCATGAAGGAGGATATGCATTTTTTATACAATGTACAGTTTGTACTTTTGACTGCTTTACTTAAGATCAGTTTATGATCATATAATATTAATGCTTTGGTCCTACTTTATAACACTGAAGTGACTGGTCGACTTTTCCACATCAATATTTTTGTATTTTGCTAAAGTGATGGAAGCGGTGTTAAAATGGAGAATCGGAAAAAGCATATAGTGAATGCATAATTTAACAGTCTTGCCACTAGTGCACGTCGGTCAACGTTTCAGTAGAGCTGTGTATCTCCTTTACTATGTCATATTTTAAAGGGATTCTCCACTTAACAAATGTTTCATTACTTGAGGATACTCTATATAGCAATACAAAAGGGTACCCTTGTCATATCACCCTCATTTTGCTGGGATCCAAAGACATACATCTATAAACCTCCTACAGCATGCATGCAGGTACAATTATGACATGCATACTTTGGGGATGTATACATATCAACAAAGGCAGTGTAGACAATACAAGTCTGGTGAAACACCTATGGATCTATCCAATAGTAACTCTTTAGTACTGGATTTCTCAACGAGGGTTCCTCAAGAGGTTGCTGGGAGTTCCTTGATTAATAAGCAGTTTGTGCCTCTCAGATAACTTCCCAGTGACACCATTAAACTGTATGGGTATAATCAGTGGCGGCTGGTGCTCAAACGAAAAAAACAATTGCCGCCAGTTTGCCCCCTCAAAAACCGCCAGATTGTGCAAAACCCCCCCCCCCCCCCCAGTCGCCTGGCACTTAACTTTCTCGGGTCAGCCATCCTCACTCCACGCTCCCTCGATGTCTTCTCTCAAGTCCCGCCCTCGGTGTTGCTTCAGCCAATCGGGTTACTGGTAACCAGTGTTTTAGAAGACCAACAAAGATCAGCGCTTGCAAACAATGGCTGTGAGCAATTGGGAGACTTCTGCACAAATAGTGTGACATTAAAATATTGCAACAACCACCATTTTATTCTCTAGGGTCTCTGCTATATATATATATAATGTATTATGTTTGGGGGTTTCTAGCAAAAAAGGTTATGTCGGTTACCGCCGGGATTGCCGCGGGAATCAGCCGCTAGCGGTGCGGTATTAACCCCCGCTAGCAGCCGATAAAGGGTTAATACCGCCCGCAATGCGCCTCTATAGAGGCGCATTGCGGGCGGTATTGCCGCGGTTTCCCATTGTTTTCAATGAGAAGGAGCGGTATACATGCCGCTCCTCTCACCGCTCCAAAGATGCTGCTGACAGGAGATTTTTTTGTCTCTTGCCAGCGCATCGCCTCAGTGTGAAAGCCCTCGGGCTTTCACATTGAGTCTGCAGTGAAGGAGTTTTTCAGGCGGGATAGCAGCGCTATTTTTAGCGCTGTACCGCCTGAAAATCTCAATGTGAAAGGGGACCAACAGACTGAAGTTCAGTCCTTTGCTCTAAAGAACAAAACAAACGTTGCAATGTTTATAGTTGGCTCAGCAGCTGAGGAATGTTGTGAAACTTGGCAGCCTGCCTTTTTCTTTTTTCTTTTTTTTTTGACAGCTGTTGGGTTGAGCAGAGAACTTTGCACAGAATCAGGAAAATGCTTTAAGATCTCGGGGGTGGGGGGGGGGGGGAGAATCACAATCTCTAATGATTAATCGTTCAGCTCTAGTATGTTATGGTGAGGGGATTCCCTCTGTCAGAATACAATAGCACAGCTGGGAAGATTCCCGCACCAACATTGGTTGTTAGTATGGCGATCTGCCTTTTTTTTTTTTTTCATTCAACCCGCTTGGTCGAACAAAGAAAGTGTACAAAACACGAGCGGACACATGTTTGCATCTTTGAAAGTTTGCAAGTTGAACGTTCGTATGTAGGGGACTTGCAAGTACAGGCTGAACAAAAATGAAATTCCTCCGTCAGCAAATCGATCCCCCCCCCACTGGTGCATTGTATTCTAATAATCGCACCTGCATTTACAGAATATACAAATCTGCTGCTGCAGCCATTGATCGAAGGAAAATTTTCCATGTCCCTTTCATCAGAAGTTGAATAATCAACTTTCGTCAAGCAGGGGGAGCCCACATACTGATCGGAATTTGGCGTGTGCCGCAAGGTAATGACATTTTCATATATTGATCCTCTGGGTTAGATACCCCCGTCTCTCTCCCCGTTTCAGCTATGACACAATGCTCTCAGATGGTATCCTCTCCCACCACACATATGGCCATCACATAAAAAAAAGAGGAATCACACATAGTATACAATCCCAAGAAATCTAATACACACTTAAATCATATGAGTGTTATGTTTTTTAATGTATCAACACTATCAAACAGCCTGAGTAGATGGCTATTAACATAGTTCTCCCCTGCTTGCTACTGGTGTCTTATTTGTACATTGGTCTCCACTGCACGCTGCAATACTAATGTCATTCAAGACTAACAGAGGCTCCGCCTGCCGTATAGGTTACCAAATTCTGTACTGACGCGTTTTGTCCCAATTGACTTTCAAGGGTATTACACTTTAGGCTAAACACTGCAATAGTAACTCAAAAATTGAATGAATTGTTTGCTGCTTTTCCACTATGCATGTTGGGCATGTGCCTACAGGTGCCCTTCCTAGAGGGGCGCCTTTCAGTAAAACTTTTTTAACCCTTTTGCTGTCAGGTCCATATGTAGTATGGACCAGACACCAGGGGGGGTTTCACACACAATCCTGTGGCTGCAGCAGCGGGATTGTGTGTAAAACTTCTACCTGTCAGGTGGAAGCATTTGGACGGCTGCACTGTTGCCTGATTGCTTCCACATACCCTGGTACCGGCACCCCCAGACACGCGCATGCCCCCCGCAATGTATTCCGGGCTCCACTTGTCCATCTTTGCAAAATCTTGTACATCTTTGCAAAAAATTATACACCCAAGTACAAAAAATTCCCCCCCAAATGTTTTTGAGGCCCTCACCCCCAGATATATACACATATGGATATAAATTCACACATCGGGGGGGGGGCCTACATGACAACGTTGATTGCAATGTACATGTTGCATATCACTACGCACGCTGGAGTGAGTGATAATTCTAGCACAAGACCTTCTCCGTAAAACAAAACTTATGACCTATAGAGGGATCTTGAAATGTCGCCTATAGAAAATATAGGGTACTGAAGTTCGCCATTTCACGGGCACACGCACATTTTTAAAAGGTAAGTTCACTTTTACAGAAAAATCTGTAAGGTGAACTTACATAGGACTTGCACAAAACCACCTATAGTGTGACGATCACCCGCAAGGAGACATTGGGATGCTGCCACACCGGTCTGGGGCTTAGAAATCCTCCACAGCTTAACTTGAAAAAACTTGCCCAGGAGCTACATTTAGGAGCATTCTAATTGGTCGGCGCCGTCGCATGGGCAGCATCGACCAATCGTAGCCCACGTAGTCAACACATTAAAGTGATTTTAAAGGAAAATTTGTTTTTTAACCACTTCAATACAGGGATTTAAAACCCACCTCCATATCGGGCCTATTCTGGCACTTCTCTCCTACATGTACAAATCATTCTTTTGCTAGAAAATTACTCAGAACCCCCAAACATACGTTTTTTTAGCAGACATCCTAGGAAATAAAATGGCGGTAATTGGAACTTTTTATCTTGCACGGTATTTGCGCAATAATTTTTCAAACGCCTTTTTTTTAAAAAAAATAATGCTTTCAGGAATTAAAAAATAACATAACAGTAAAGTTAGCCCAATTTTTTTTACGCAGAGTAAATAGATACCTAACATGTCATGCTTTAAAATTGCGCACACTCATGGAATGGCGCCAAACTTCGTTACTTAAAAATCTCCATAGGCGACGCTTTAAAATGTTTACAGGTTACCAGTTTAGAGTTAGAGGAGGTCTAGTGCTAGAATTGTTGCGCACGCTCTAACGCACGCGGCGACACCTCACGTGTGGTTTGAACAACGTTTACATACGTTCACTTCTGAGCGGGAGCTACCAGGGACAAGGGCGTTAAAATTTTTTTGTATTTATTATTTTTTTACGTATTTATTTTTTACACTTTTTTAAATCGCTTTTATTCCTATTACAAGGAATGTAAAAATTCACAAATCTCATTCTTACTAGCCACAATTGCGGTTTGTTTACTTACGGGTACCCAGGCGTGATGTCATCACATCGAGCCCGGGCCTTTGACGGTCATAGAGATGACTGGTGACTAGGGTTGCCAACTCATCCCTTTAAAACAGAACACATATTAATTACACAGGTTCTGTGGCTGATTAAGGAGGTAATAAACTCACTTGGTGCCTTATTTGCATTAAATTAGCCTCAGAACCTGTGTAATTCATATGTGTTCTGTTTTAAAGGGATGAGTTGGCAACCCTACTGGTGACCATGTGGTCACCAGTCATCTCTATGCTTCACATCCGGCAGATTGGGATTCTTCTCTCTGGGCCCCTGATGGCACGGGAGAGCATGGACAAGCACCAGATGGCGGCGGGAGGGGGATGTTCCCTCCCGCCCCCTATAAGAACGATCAAGCGGCTATGATCGTTCTTACGGTGCGCAGGATCGCCGCCGGAAGAAAATGATATCTGAATGATGCAGGCATCATTCGGATATCCCCGCACAAAGTACAGGACGTCATATGACGTCCACCCGGCATAAGAGATCCCCTTTTTGGACATCATATGACGGCGTGCGATTTTGATGTGGTTAAATAACAAACATGTCATACTTGCCTGCTCTGGGCAGTGGTTTTGCACAGATCAGCCCTGATCCTCCTCTGGCCCCTTCCTCCTGTTGATTTTTTGGCATAATGTATTGAGTATTTTGCAATCTGATGCAGTCCAACATCTGCAAAGTGGAATTCCATTGTGTTGTGAATGGTAAGGCTGTTCCGACTTTGCAAGTCCAGAGCATTTTCAGTGGTATACCATCTGTAATGGGTAAATCTTCTGGCCAGTCCTAGAAAAGTTGTAAGATATATATTTTGCAGCATTAAAATTTTAGGAAATGTAGCCATTTCCCAAAGTACAGAGTGTCCATTCCACACGCATACCTCCCCACCTTCAGATTCAGGGGTACATGGTCAGCAGTAGCGCTGCTGTTAATGTAGCAGAAGAGAAGGTCAGAACTTTTTGTATAACTTTGCTCTATTACTATATAACTTCAATCACCATTGTTATATTTTAAGGACATGTAGGTCCCTTTTGTCATTGTTTTGTAAAATATATTTGAAAATAAAGGAATAGTTTCCAGTGGGGCCTAAATCATGGTAGAATAGGAAGCTTTGATTCATTTTGGACAAAAGGAATACATGCAGAAATTGTGCTTTCTTTACCTTGTTTTGAACTCATTGTAGTAATCTTTAATGGAAAATGTCCCTTCTTTGGTCCTAGGTTGTTCCAGAATCTGAGTTTGACTCATGCACATGGTGGTAAATCATTTACTGATATCTACATAGGAACTTGCAGGCAGACCAGCATTTTGATTTATCCTCACTTTTGAACACATGCACTGAGCGTGTTTACCTCTGAAGACCCTACAAAATAGACAGTGAAACATGTTGGGTTTTGGGAAGTACTATTTGCAATAAAACTTGGACCTTGGAACAGGTTTTTATGGATGGTGGAGGAGGAAGGGCTGGTAGCCAGTATAGGAATGTGCACAGGCTGGAACTTTGAGCAGTGGCGTGTCGGGCTTCAGGGAGGTCAGCCAAGCCCCCCAGTAGCCACTGACCTAAGGGCCTGGTATAGATACATTTTCCAGCAGAGGTAGTAAGGCATCAACAGTAAACTTGACACATACAAGTTTGGAAGTAATTTGGAGAGCAATCCTATGCTTTTATAGTTGAATGTGAGTACCCTGATGTTATGTTTATTAAATACATTTTTAAACTAAGGATAATGCACTATCAAGCCTCTTTCTTGCTTTAAAATTGAGGACAACTTCTTGATTTTCCTGTTGGATCCTGCTGAGACAGTTTTACTTGGAGCCCAGGAGTGGTTCAACTGCTTATGTGGACCAAACTTAAGTCTGCGGTCACACTGTTTGTGGGGGGGGGGGGGGGGCACTTGTGTGAAGTCACCCTCTTCTGATGAGAAAGATCACTAGTCACTTTTTGGACAGTAATATGTATAATACCCCAATTTGTACCTTTGTCTTTGGATCGATGAAAATTGGGAGAGCTTTTTTTGAACATTTGATATTAAGGAATAATACTACACTACCGGGAGTCCGGGCCATGGTCCCTGACATCGCCGCGGGGCTCCCTCCAACCACCGCGCCAGTAGGAGAGGAGCGGGCCTCACAGGGTTCCCGGCGTGAAGCCAAAAGGCTACACTGCCAGGTTCCCTTACCCGCAACGGCGGCAGCAGCACCCGACGGCTAATGGAAACATCAGCTGAGGGTGCCGACATCGCTGGACTCCAGGACAGGTAAGTGTCCTAATAAAAACCAGCAGCTGCAGTATGTGTAGCTGCTGGCTTTTAATTTTTTTGAACGGAACACTGCTAATGTTGTTCTCCACTGATAAGACATAACTACATGGAAATATTCAGGCAGAGCGGTAATCATTTCATCCTTAGTAATTTTTATAGTTTTACTGCATTAGGGACATAAATGTGATGTACCGGTACATTTTATAAACTGGAACAACTCACAAATATATAATACTGCTACATTAACTATTTTCAGTTTACTCAAATTTTGTATCTTTCTATATAAATCAAGCCTTGCATAGCAGCTAATATAAAACTGTCAAAGCACAAGACTGATGAACAGTTCTACCTACCACATCCTTATGTACAAACTGACAGTTTCATAACACACTGTCATTGCTTAACTTGATCTCAATAAGTAGAAATACCTCTTTCCTGTAAGCACATAATCATATTAAGTGAACCAGCTCTTCTCTAAATTTTAATTTGGAGATTTTGTTTAGCAAAATGTAAGTGTATAGTGAACAAATCCACAAAGATTTTAAAGTCTTCTTCTGCATTCATTTTCTTTAGCAGTGTTTTCGATGTATTTGACACTGAATTATATGATGGCAGTACTGATTTTACATCTACTCTTAGGCCTCTCGTACACCTAAGTCTTTGGAGTGTGGAAGGAAATGGGAGTGCCTAGAGAACCCACCCAAGTACAAGGAGAACATGCACACTTCAAACAGTGTCCTGGTTGGACTTAAAGGATCACTAAAGGAATTTTTTATTTTTTTTGCTGAAATGACTGTTTACTTGGTATAGACATAAAAGTTAACTGATTCCTTTTAAAAATTATAAAAAATAGATTAAATTCAATCATATAATGTGCCTGTAGTTTTCACTTTCGTTTTTAAACTGGTTTCATGTTTATGTGAAGTAAAGAGACCCACAGAACAAAAACAAATCCAGGGCAGTGTTTTGTTTTTAAAATGAATCTGATTGGTTCTGTTAAGTTTTAGACACACAGTAATGACAGCTTAGACCATCGTGAAAAGCTCCCAGTATGATGGTTATAAGGAGCCAGACAACCAGGAAGTGTGGAGATCAGAGCAGTTTTACAGCAACATCAAAGCAAAAACGAGCAATGAGGACATGAATTTTTTTTTTTTTAGCTAAATAGCTTCCTTTACCTTACTGCAGTACTGGTTTCATGTCCTCATTGCTCGTTTTTGCTTTGATGTTGCTGTAAAACTGCTCTGATCTCCACACTTCCTGGTTGTCTGGCTCCTTATAACCATCATACTGGGAGCTTTTCACGATGGTCTAAGCTGTCATTACTGTGTGTCTAAAACTTAACAGAACCAATCAGATTAATTTTAAAAACAAAACACTGCCCTGGATTTGTTTTTGTTCTGTGGGTCTCTTTACTTCACATAAACATGAAACCAGTTTAAAAACGAAAGTGATACTACAGGCACATTATATGATTGAATTTAATTAATTTTTTATAATTTTTAAAAGGAATCCGTTAACTTTTATGTCTCTATACCAAGTAAACAGTAATTTCAGCAAAAAAAAAAAATTCCTTTAGTGACCCTTTAAAACCAGCGGGAGAGCAAACCACTTTGCTGCCCCAACATTTCAAAAAAAGCCTAGATTCTAACTTGTTTGTTCTTGGTTAAACTTGGTTTGACTTGGTTAAAAAAAAAAACTTTCCAATACATATGCAATTGGCAGTGTTTGTCCATACAATTGGAGAGGATATCTACTAAAGTTTAATTTGGCCTTTCTTAAACTTTTTCACATGGAGGAACCCTTGAAATAACTTTCAGGTCTCAGGGAACCCCTGCCAATAATTACTATATCCACAGCTCCCAGTACATTAGCGTGGTGGTCAGTGCGAAGAATGGCCTTTATATTGGTGGACACTGGAAAGAATATCCCCATTGCAGAAAGCGAAAACGAATATTGTTGTCATTGGCAACATTCCTGACAGGGAGACATTGCTTTTTGCTCTAGAAACCCCTGGAGGAAATCTTGGGTTCCATGCAACCCTGGTTAAGAGGCTGGTTGACAGCCATGGTCCATCCAGACCAGGTTGGCTTTATACCCGGCAGGGAGGGCAAGGATAATGGGGTCAGGGCACTCCTTCTCCTCCGGCAAATAAAAGAAAAAGGGACCCCCGGTCTACTCCTGTCAGCCGACGCCGAAAAAGCGTTTGACAGGGTAGACTGGGGGTTCATGATGCAAACATTAGACATTATCGGAATCGGCCCGAGGATGATCGAGTGGATCAAAACACTGTATTTCCATCCATGCGCAAGAATCAAAATTAATGGATCCTTATCTGCACCTTTTGAGATGAGAAACGGGACCAGGCAGGGGTGTGCCCTCTCCTATTTGTCCTATCGTTGGAACCCCTTTTAGCAATGGTGCGGCATAACCCAGACATTAGTGGAATAAAAGCAGGAGAAGAGGAGCACAAATTGTCCGCTTTTGCCGATGACATTTTATTTTTTAGAAGTAGCCCAAGAACCACACTTCCTAATCTAATGACAAACTTAAAACAGTATGGCGAGGTTTCACATTTTAAAATGAATGTATCCAAGACGGAGATCTTGAATGTTAATATTCACAAGGAGGAAGAACAATACCTTCAAAAGGAGTTCAACTTCTCTTGGCAGAAAGAGATAAATTACTTGGGTATAAAATTGGCAAACTCCCTAAAGAAAATGTACAGAATAAACTTTATCCCCCTGCTAGATAAAATTAAAAGAGAAATAAAAAATATATATAACAGACCAATTTCGTGGTTTGGAAGGATAAATGTTGTAAAAATGGTCTTGGGTTCCAAAAATTATAAATTCCAAATGGTCCCAGTATCCTTGCCACAGTCCTACATCAAAATAATAAACTCCCTATTAATGAACTACATTTGGAAAAATAAAAAACATAGGATTTCCGCCCCAAATACTAAAACAGACTAAGAAAAGGGGTGGATTGGCGGCTCCGGACATCAGAAAATACTACTACGCTTCGGTCCTTTCACGGGTCATAGAGTGGGCTAAAGAGACTCAGGACAAAAGATGGATTAATATCGAATGTACACTAGCAAGGGCACAATTGGGGAGATTCATTTGGAATCCACCACAATATAGAACTTTACACACGTCCACACACGCAATTACACTTAATGCTTTGCGGATTTGGGATAGATTACACAAACCATTAAGAACAAAATTCAACTCCCCACTTATAGATTTTAAAGATAATGAATATTTTGCATCAGGGACAAAAGGGGTAGGTGGAAATTGGATTAGAAATAGAACACAGTTAAAGGATATAATTCAAAAGGGTAAAATTATGACACTTCACGAGATTAAATTTAAGATGGAATCCATGACGCTCGACGAATGGCGATATCTACAACTATCATTATTAAGCGCCTACCGCAACCTCTGCACCCACGAGAGGAGTATACTATATTGGAACAACTTTGTATAACCGAAAGTTCTAAAGGAAACATCTCCAAAATATATAGATATTTGCTGAAAGCAGATGCGCCGGAAACGCAAAAATATATATCAAAAATGGGAAAGAGAACTAGAAATCCCAAGGGGGAAAATGACTGTAGGAAGAATCCTTAACATGACTCGCACCTCGGCAGTTGACTTAAGAACTGCCGAGATGAATTTTAAATGTAACGGGCTGGTATGCCACCCCGGATAAAACTAGTAAATTTAGAGAAGGGCAGTCAGCGGAATGCTGGAGAGGTTGTGCTCTAAGGGGAACGATGGCCCACCTGTGGTGGGATTGTCCGAAAATTAAAACTTACTGGAAAAAAATCCTGGCCCTGATTAAGGTTATAACTAAAAGAGATAGAAGACCCATGGGTAGTTGTTTTCCATGGGGGTGAAGTCATTGAAAGAATATAAGGGATCTTTGACCCCCCATCTGCTTAATGCAGCCAAGCGATTGATACCCAAGAAATGGAGGGAAATGGAAAGTCCACAAATGTGGGAGTGGATGGACTCCGTCGGACACATATATAGGAGGGAGGAGTTGAAGTATGGAGTGGACGAGGACAAGGCAGGTTCCAGGGACAATTGGGCAATTTTGAAAGAATTAAAAAAAAAACTGGAGTTTTGCGGAAAACTTGAGAGAGCAATAAGGAAGTTACAGCAGCAATAGGTACAAATTTGCAAATGTGGAGTCACGAGATGGTGGGGGGAGGGGGGTACGGGGGGGGCGTTATGTTGGTATAAATTTCCTTACTTTGCTTTTCTTCTCATGACTTTGTACCCCTCGAGGGGAAAAAAATAAAGATTTATAAGCATACAAAAATTATCACATAGTAATTATTTCTCCGCATATGATAAACTTTTACGGAGACGATGGAGGTCCATCTTCCATGAGAAAGTCGCCAAGATTGTTAAGTCTGAGCAAAAAAAGAGGCTGGTTTAAATCCATATAATTCAGGTATATATTGACCCATATACAGAGGCTCACCACCCACAAATGAGCCGATAAACAAATGTGCAGAGTGATCTCACTTCACAGAAATACAGCGACCGAGAGCAAGTAATCAGATCTTGGTTTACTGGAGTCAGATCATTAAATCATTTTAATTGCTGCGACTTGCTGTCGTTTGCACAGTCATTGCATTTTGTACCGCCTTGTTAAACCCAACAGTCAGTATTTTTTGTATTTTTGCTATCCACAATTAACGACAGCAGTCGACAGTAGTAAAAGCATCCTGGCACAAGGGTTAATGTCTGAATCTCAATTACTCTTTTCATAGAAATATATTGTAAACTGAGAACTAAAAATAATAAAATGGTATTGACATAAATTATACAAGTGCAATAAAGCTTTTTTTGATGGACAGTCTGTGCAGCCTAGTAAATTGCCAGGACTGTAGCTCTGTTATAGCTATTAGCTTGGTAATGATAAATCACGTGGATTAAGCTTTCATCAGTGCTGGCATTAGTATGAGACTGGCATTGATTGGCTTTCCAAATTCTTAGTGGCGAGAGAGCAGACTTTTAGCTGCTGCTGAGGCATAAGCTATGAGCCCAAAGCACCATGTCCCTAAAATATGAAAAATATGGAAACTCTCTATGCATTTAGATTTATAATATGTCGTTTTTGTTGGGTGTCCAGTTAAAATGACTTTACTATGGACTACTGGCTAAGATATAAAAACTGTTTGTAAAAATCTTTAGTCATGGAAAGATCTTTTCAGTGTTTCCATGCTTTAAAACTGAAATGTAAATGATATTTGTAAGGGATATAGCACCATACCTGTGTGTATCCCATTACCTGCAGATGGCAGCTCCTGATAAAAATACTCCCTGCCGTACCTCCTCATGACTGACGGTACCATCCTGAAAAGTTTTCTGGCACTATGGGAGTTGACAGCAGCTGCTTATTCAGTAAATTGTTGCACCACTTGCCTGCCCCTGCTACCCTCTCCACCATCCACAGAACTCGTATAACTACACTTCCACAATTCGTTCTGTGAATGGGCAGTGAAATTTTATCATTTAGCTGCTCCACTGCCCTTTCACGGACTGTGATTCATTGTGGGCAGTGCTTTAACTGGGCCGGAACGCAGTGGTACTCAGTACTGCCACTTCCAAAAATGGCCCTGGAGAGTACCAGCACCTCTCCGTGCGCCCAGTACGTGGGTTTCCCGTACCGGAACACAGCCCCAGGCCAGGAATATGATGATCAGTGGCGGAACTACCGCCATAGCGACCCACGCGGGCGCTATGGGGCCCGCAGCCGAGTGGGGCCCGCTGATGGGGAGGCAGATCGGTGCGCTTTGACAGTTACAGAACCGATGCTGTGTATCTCTCCCTCCTGTCGGCATCATTTCTGTAACTGTCACAGCGCACCTATCTGCCTCCCTGTTCTAGCCACATGTGATCCTCCTATAGGTGCCTGGTCTCCCCCCAGCGCTGCCTGCTTTCCTCTCCCTAAAAGCTGGGGGACACTGTGAGAGCGGGGGAGGGCTTTCCTGTCTTAATGCGCACAGGCACTTCTGTGAACTGCCCAGGGGTCCTAGGTGCATGGGGGGCCTTTGAAGTTTCCTCCCAGCAGGTTCGGGCAGCAGTGGTAACAGGTCTCCTCACGTTGGCTTTACAGGTCAGTTCTGGCTGTGTCTGCAATGCTCTCTCTCTCTCTCCCTGGCATCTTCCTCCCTTAGCCACTATCTGGCCGGCCGTCCTGCTCCCTGTCGTCCTCACACAGATCCATTCATCTTTGCCTGTCACACTGCTCCTTTCAGATGGTTGTTATCTCTCCCCCCTCCCTTCCCTGACTTTTCCCTGCAGACACTTTACCTTCACACGTGTGTGTGTGTGTGTGTGTGTGTGTGTGTGTGTGTGTCCCAGGATCTACAAACATTACAAATGTCTGGAACAGTGGCGGCTGGTGCTCAAAATTGGGGGGGGGGGGCGCAAAAAAAAAAATTGAAGCCTCACTGTGCCCATCACATGCAACCACTGTGCCATGCCACCAAATGCAGCCACTGTGCCATCAATTGTCACCACTGTGCCATGCTATCAAATGCAGCTACTGTGCCATCAAATGCAGCTACTGTGCCATCAAACGCAACCACTGTGCCATTAATTGTCACCACTGTGCCATGCCATCAAACGCAGTCACTGTGCCATGCCATCAAACGCAGCCACTGTTCCATCAATTGTCACCACTGTGCCATGCCATCAAATGCAGCCACTGTGCCCCTCAATTGTTGTCACTGTGCCAATTGTCACCACTGTGCCCCATGATGCCACTGTGCCCATTGTCACCACTATGCCCCATGATGCCCCTGTGCCCATTGTCACCACTGTGCCCCATGATGCCACTGTGCCAATTGTCACCTCTGTGCCCTTTGTCACCACTGTGCCCCGTGATGCCACTGTGCCCATTGTCGCCCCTTTCCCTGTAAAAAGCACTTATTTGAATTTAGCATTTATGTTCAGTAGCTCTTTCTACAGTATCTCTTTTTCAGGGTACTTTCTAAGGGTATTTTCATGTTCAGTATTGGGGGGGGGGGGGGAGCACCGGCGCCTAATAGAGTACCGGCACCTCTTTTGGCCCACTTAAAGCACTGATTGTGGGAAAGTAGTAATATAAGTTCTGTGAATGGCGGAGAGGGCAGAAGGGGGTGGCCGAGTGGCACAACTTTTCTCTCTACCAGCCACTCCAGTTAAGTCTCATGGTTCCATAAGACAGTCACTCAGGAAGGTATCCGACAGCTATGAAGGAAATACTGCAGGGAAGATTGTTAGTGGAAGCAGTTACTATTCAGCTGAGAATATTCCAGGCATCTTTTGATTTTAAGATCAAAGTATATGAGGTGGTAGGGTACTAAAAGGGTCACCCACCGCTTGAAAGTAGATCATTGTATAGCCTGCTTAAGGCTAGAGATCATGGTCAGATGTGAACTCAACGTCCCTGTTTTTTTTTTTTTTTTTTTTTTTTTTTTTTGGATGGTCAGTACAGACATCTGTCACACAAGTCGAAAGTACAAACACACATGCT
This sequence comes from Rana temporaria, assembly GCF_905171775.1. Taxonomy (NCBI): domain Eukaryota; kingdom Metazoa; phylum Chordata; class Amphibia; order Anura; family Ranidae; genus Rana; species Rana temporaria. The sequence continues at coordinate 311,067,311 of NC_053490.1, read as the reverse complement.
CGGAATCCAGGAACGACGGGCAAGAGTTCTGTCTTGTAAACTACCGTTCGTTATCTAGAATTGACATTCGTGAAGCTGCAATTGATAAAATGTCGCACATTCTCGTCTTCTATAATGGGATAATAATGAAGCTGCTTTGCTGGTGATACAGAAGTAGTTATGCCAAACGTATTTTTTTTTTTTTTTTTTTTATTAAGGTATTTTCAGCGTTGTTGAAATACAAAACAGGGCCATAAGGGCATACCCCAGCCAAGCGTTGCACGCAACAACGTGAATAAAAGTAACAATACAAAAGAACAGACAGAACAATTAACCTCACACCATAACTCTAGGCATGTCTAGCTAAACATTACCTAAACACCTCTCGGGTTGCACATAACAGGAGTACAGAAGGAGCTATTGCATCTTGCAGAACCTCTTCCCAATCTTTGATAACTGAGTTGAAAGCTACAGGGGCCCTTGGGAGTAGGTATGGTCTTCACATTGTCTATGCTTCACCTCCCAAGTGTCACAGGTGGTGACCAATGCAGTCTTTCTGAGCTACTCCCCAGGGGGCTGATCGTCTGTTGTGGATTCCGAGTCCGTCCACAGGTGCCAGACTTTGTCATATTTTTTGGGGCATCCTCGGGAAAGATACGTCGCTTTGTATAGGGGTATAGTTGCGTTGACCATCTGTTTCCATGCGTTCAACGTGGGAGGGGCGGCTGACTTCCACTTCAATACTATGGCTTTCCTTGCGTAAAAAAGGATACCTATGAGAGTGCGTGTTGCTTTGGCAAGTACCAATTGCTCCACCAGGCCAAGGATGCAGACACTAAGTGTTAGGGGAATAGGGATGGTAGTGAGGTCCTGGATAAATTGAGTCACTTGACCCCAATAGTCCTTAATCTGAGGGCAGTCCCAAAATATGTGTGCAAAGTCTGCTGGGGTACCAGAGCATCTCCAGCAGCTGGCCGACAGGGTCGGGTATATGCGATGTAGACGTTGGGGCGTATAGTAGATCCTGTGGAGGATCTTGATTTGGACCAATTTGTCCCTAGTGGCAACCAGCTGCTGGAATGGGTAGTCCCACATATCTTCCCAATCCTCTCCATCCAGCTCCCCCACCTCCGCCCGCCACAAACCACGTAGACCATCCAATCCTACCTGAATGGATGGCAGGAGTGCACGGTAAATTTGGGATAGTGGTTTGGAGAGATCGACCTCAGCCAGGAGAATCTCCAAGCCATCAAGTTCCAGCCGAAGCTGGGGTGACCTGAACTGCGAATTAAAGGCGTGGCGGACCTGCAGGAACCTAAAGAAAGAGTTCGGAAGCTGAAATTTGTTTTTAAGCCTGTCAAATGTAAATAGCCCCAACTCGTCACATATGTCCCCTAGATATTTGATGCCCCTGCCGGCCCACAAACCCGGGTCCTGCAGAGAGTGGAACTCCCGCAGCCTGGGGTTACACCAGAGTGGTGTACTGGGGGACCATCTGGCCTTCACCAAGTTGGGTTTGATCACTACCAGGTACCATGCCTTCATAATCACTTTCATAGCCGTTGTCAAAACTACTGGAGGCCCTCCCGAGCCCCTATAGAGAGCATTGCGAAGGGCCTCAAAGAATCCCAAGTGAGCCGCCTCCAGAACGACTGATGCATTAGTGTCATCCGACACCAGCCAGTTGTGCGCATGGGTGAGCATTGCCGCTAAGTAGTAGGTGTGAAAGTCAGGGCAGGCGAGTCCCCCCTGTGTCCACGGCCTGCGCAGAATCTTTTTTACTGAATCTGGCCGGACGTGATTGCCACAAGAAGGAGGTCACCGAGGAATCTAGCTGCTGGAGGGATTTTGGAATCCAGACCGGAGAGTGACGTAAAATATACAAGACCGGCAGGAGCTTCATTTTGATTAAGTTAATTCTCCCTATAAGAGATAATGGGAGGTTCGACCAAGCTTTCAGTTTTAATTTGCACCACTGCAGCGCCGGGGACAAGTTAAGCTTAAGAAAATCCCGGGTATTGGAAGAGATGTTGATCCCTAAGTATCTAATAGTGTCAGCCCATTGCAGAGGGGAAGATGGATCTCTCAATCCCCCTGCCCCAGGGTCAATGGGCAGGACGAGCGATTTGCTCCAGTTGGTTCGGAGGCCAGAAAGGGCCGCGAAACTGTCTAAGAGCCGAAGTGCCCCAGCTAGCGAAGGACCGGGGTCCTTAAGAAAGAGGATTAAATCATCCGCGTACAATGCCAGTTTCTCGACCTGCCAAACGTATTTTAAAAGGCATTTGTTTTGTAGTGATATAAATATTAATATTAGGTTTGGATATTTTGGAGAAGTTACCACAACACCTGAGTTTTTAAGATCCAAGATACAACTGTTGGTGTCCCTTGTTGGTTTTCTATTGTGTTTTTAACAACTGCCTACTCCCAAACTGTCAATAGTAGAAAAATGTTTGAACTGCCGCACTCTGGAAAAACCTTCTTGGTTGCCTTTTATTGATAAGTTTTCAAACACCACACATCACAGCAAAAGCAGGGGCATACAGCTGACGTTTCGCACTACAATCAGTGCTTACTCATAGCTCATACTCCCAAACTGTCATTTGAAGAAAAACACATAGCCAAGTATTCTACACAATTTTTTTTATTGTGCAGAATAAAAAAAATTGGAGATGCCATCTGCCATCCAAATAAAAATAACTTGACAAAGTGTGAATCAATGCTCACCAAACTTCTACTAACAAAAAATTAGCAGAAGGGGCCTAAAGGGTGGCGCTCGAAATGAAATTCCTCTTTATACTTGAATGACAATTTGCAGATAGTTGGTATGCTAGACAAAATACTGCACATGCTTTTTTGACAAAAATCTGACGCTGGGTCTGTTGTGGACTTTTCACTATACACTACGCGTAATCCATGTCTCCTGCTCTAAATAAGCGCCCTTTCAGCCTTTTGGTATAATGCATCTGTGTACTCGTATCTTCCCAAGTAAGACATGACCACTGTCCTTGCATCCTTGGCTCCACCAACAGCCAACCTTTGACCTTGGGTGCAATGTTTATATAACAATAGAGCTTGATTGCTTCAGTCAGCCAATCAAGCACAGGCAAACAGGAGGTGTTATACAAATCTCATCCAATGAACAATGACTTGGGGAGTTTATAGGCAGGTCTGGACAGGGGCAGTGTGTATGAATTCATTCCACCTTTGTACCTTTTTTTTTTTTTAAGCAGTGTTATCCAGTAAGACAAAGGTCAGAGCTAGCCCAAGAACTCATGAACACTGCCCTGACAACGCACACAGACTCCTGTTTTTACCATTGGCGTAAATCATTATTCTGCATTGTTCAGAGAACGCATACCCGGATTATTCTACCATTCCTGAGGATGGAAAATTATCTGCCGACACACGCCATAGCCCCTCCACGTGCTGATCAGACACACAGAGCAGATAACGTACATCCCCCCCATAACCATTAATGTCTTGGCAGAGAACACACCCCCCCCCACGGGGGACCTTTGCAGAGTGGGGATATGTCTGCCAGCAAACACCTCTCTGCAACCTCAGGAAGCTTTCCACGACCAGACAGGTCTCAACTGGCATCAGTCTGCCCCAGTCCACTCTTTAGCATGGGCTGCAGGAGAACTAGCACTGAGACGCACTCTGACAATACATATTAAATACTTATTAATACAATTTCCACAATAGGTCTTGCAACAATTGAACCGTGTATACGAGGCTTTAGTGTTCACTGCAAAAGCTATGATGAATCTGATTTTATCAGCGGTTTCCGGGTGACTTAGTAACTTGCAGAGCCTGGAGTTTGGATTTAAGTTAACCACTAAAGTGTATCATTCAAACTCCAAACATTCTGCATTAATCAACAGCTAAAACACTCCTATGTTTGTTTGTTTTTTAATTCCCAAGCACGAATGGGTTGAAGTTGCAATGGAGAGAAGGGGCTTTGTGTTGCTCTTTCTTATCACCTACTTACTCATTTCCTCATCACTGAAAAAGTCTGAAAATTACAGGCTATGTAGAAGGCGATGATCGTGTTTTGGAATATTTATAGAAACCTGACTGGTTATAAGGAAAAAGATTGGCTTGACAGTGCTAGCCATTGTGCTTCCCCAAAATAGTGAAATTTTGTTATGGTGTATTAGAGTGGAAGTTTCTGAATGTATGTATCGATTGAATTAATTCTTTGCTTACGCAAGTTTCACATAAAGGTGGGCATGTGGATACAGAGCCGGGACAAGGCCATCTGGTGCCCAGGGCAAAGATGGCAAACTGCGCCCCCCCCCGGTATAAAGAAAGAGGCAGTGTCTTATCAAAGCCAGAAAACAATACAACACTACAATACTGCAGTACTGTCGCAGTATATGTACTGCGGCAGGGCGGCAAATGGTTAAAGTGTAGGTTCACCTTACAGAAAATCTAGTGAAAAAGGTGAACTTGCGCTGGACCCCCTCAAAACCCCCCCCCCCCGGTCCTGCTAACCTGGAGTCCAGCGATCCCCTGCACGGTCAGCTCGTATCGCTGCTGTACCGGTCTGGGGATTTGAAATCCCTGCGACTTTCTCTCCTCTTTGCTCGTGGTGACAGGACAGGCTGCACTGGTTCTGCTTGGTTGGTGCCGCCCATGTGGTGATGCCGACCAATTGGAATGCTCCTAAACGTACCTGCTGATGAGGTACGTTTTGGAGATTAAGCTGTGGGGATTTCTAAGCCCCGGACCAGTGAGGTTGTGGTTGTATAGGGCAGGCTGGGGTGGCACAGGGCAAGTTGGGGTGGCACACGGCAGGTTGTGTTGGTATAGGGCAAGTTGGGGTGGCACAGGGCAAGTTGGGGTGGCACATGGCATATTAGAACTCTGGAGTGACACTGCAGTGTGCAGACTAACTTGCATAGCATGCCTCATGCCCCCCATCATGGTGAGCATCATCAGACCAGCCTCTGGGTGGGAGCGGCTCAGTCGGCTAATATAATATAGTGATTGGTGTCTGATAACCAGAGGAGGGGGGGGGGAAGCTGGACACAGCTATATTTTTATATATATATAGATGGATAGATCTCAGACCACCTTGCACCCCCCCCCCCTTCGTTATCAGACTAGTACAGCACAGAGGGCACCAGACACTTAATCCTCCCATTGTCCCACACCAGCTCTCAGGTGGGGTGTCTGCGCCATGGCAACCCCCCCCACCTATCACACCTCACCTCAGGCTCCAGGAGGCGGTGGACACCTCCTCACATGCTATCAGGGTGCCTGTAATGTACTGTACTCACACTTCCGGGCAATTTCAAGCCAGCAATGGCAGCTACTTGCATCTCCAGAAATGTGGAGTATTGGGTGAACAGCTTAAAGCTCACATAATGGCTGAGTCTCCGAAGCAATAAACCCTTGACTCCTTTTCTACCCTGTCAGCAGCTGTAGATTGTTTCAGATGTATCGGCTGAATTGATAGAATGACAGCCAAATCTGCCACCCTTATTAATTCAGTCAAAAGGGCTTTGTGGTTAAAGACCTGGCGGGGGCGATGCAGCATCCAAAAACAAACTATGCGGAGTCCCATTCTGGGGGGGATTTATTATTCGGCCCAGATTTAGATTCAATTCTTGACAGAACTGCAGAGAAGAAATCTTTTCCTGTCAAGAAAACAGCCAGGCAAACTATTTTTTTATTCTCAAAGGGCTCAAGAACAATTCAAGCCTTGAGAGGAAGAAAGGGTGGGCAGGGCAGAGGGGAAGAGGAAATGTCCTTTTCCATCCTCCTGCGTCAACCAGCAAGACTCAATGACAGCCGGCTGCAAGTGGGAGAAAGACCCCCCCCCCCCCCAAAAAAAAGGTACTTTTTGACATATCTTCCAAGAGATGCTACAAAAGCCCTAGCAAAAAGGACCTGCTAAAGGATCTGATACATCAGGGGGTTGTGACTCTCGTACCACATGGGGAACTTTATCAGGGATTCTATTCCCACATATTCCTAATAAAGAAGCTGTCCGGAAGCTTTCGATTAATCCTCAACTTGAAACCGCTGAGCAGATCAGTCCTTTACAAAAAGTTTTGTATGTACGTTTTTGTATTTTTACGGCCAGAAACCGATTGACAAAAGAATGCTTTATGGCATCGATAGACCTTCAAGATGCCTATCTGCCTATCCCCATAGCCCCTCAGTCTCGAATTTCTGAGGATGGCATTAAATATGGGGAACGTGGTTACGCACCTACAATTCAGGGCCCTCCCCTTTCGGCCTTTCCAAGGTCATGGCAGAAGCCCTCGCACCTCTTCGTTAGCAGGGGATCGCTGTAATTCCATACCTAGAGCTGCTCTTTTTTTTCCCCCCTCCAGGGAAAAGTTACTGGAGGACCTTGGAAGAGCCCGCAGTCATCTAGAAGCCTTGGGTTGGATCGTAAATACGCAAAAATCTAATTTCAACCCAGCCCAAGAAGCACAATTTCTGGGGTATCGAAAACAATTTGGTGGAACAGTTTGTCTCCCAGAAGAGAAAAAATTAAAAGGTCGTAGCCTCCTTACAGACAAATCAGGAGTTGTCAGACGAGTCACGTCATCCCAATAGAAATAAAAAATAAAAAAAAATAACAAGCATAAATGAAATCAAACAATACAATTAAATAAAAATGGAAGGAAAAGAAAAAAACATAGTGAGATAAACGCGCTATCAAGTGCAAAACGCTGTGTGTAGCTTTCTCGCCAAAAGCTCTGGCTATTCTCAAAAATGATTAAAATCTTTTATGCTCACAAAAAGCTATAACAATCAATGCCTATATATTTCATATTGCTGGGACCTGGCAAAAAGCCTAGGTCTCTTTAATCACCAGCCACATTGAGCAAAAGTGTCATAAATACACCTTCAGCGTAGAAAAAATAAAACTGGAAAAAAGACCCAAGAAAAAAAGTGCATGGTATAAAATCATACCCGATGGGGTTTCACTCAAAGTGGACATTGGCAATAAATAGAAATACTTACTGGATACAGTTAAACCTACATACACGTGTTATCAATGTGTTATCATATACGATCGAGTAGAAAAATGATAAATGAAAACTATCTATCCTCAATAAAACATGTGATAGATTAGTGTTAAGTCCTCCAGGTTGTACCGTACCTAAAGTATATATCCAATACGCCTCATGGCGGAGGAGTAATCGATCATGATCGATTTTATATTTATAGTTTATTTTTATTTTAATCTTTTTTTCCATTTTCTACATATTTTTCTAATTTTTAGTTTCACATCTTTTTCTCATTTCATTTTGTTTTTCTTTCCTTTTTTCCTTTTTCCTTTTTTTCCATTTTTCTTTTCCTTTTTCTTAACTGATTCTTTTTTTCGTATTTTTTTTTTTTTTGGCATGTTTTCCCTTTCTTTCTGAGATGGCCTCGCTTCACACTCTCTTGGTTTTCTTTTGTCTTTAATTTTGTTTTCCTCTTACTGGTTAGCAGCTTGCTTTTCAAGCCTCGCTGCCACATCTCCTCATGCCCACTGATTTGCCGTGACGGCGACACGCACGTTTGCGTCCTCCACAATCCCCTGCAGTGTCTCGGACGCATGCGTGAGACTCGTGGCATGGTGTGATTGGTCGGCGGCGGCAGCGCTGGGTGAGTGTACTAAGGCAGCATGTCAAATTAAGTTTTTACTCAGCTATGGTGGGGTTTATTTTATGACTCCACGCCGCTGTGCTCACATGGACAGGTGATGACACATTGTGCCACTGTGGACACATTGACTGCCCCTAGGTGAGTGAGCTTTTATTTGAGTCACTCACTTTTTGTCTGTACTGAGTGCTGACGCTGCATGACGTCACGAGAAGAGGGAGGAAGAGGAGGAGTAGGAGAAGGGTGTCTATGTAATTTTTTTTTTCACATGTTCTCATTGGTGGCTGTTTCTATATATTTATTGGTGTTGCACTGACTTTTTTATCACTTGCCTGACGAGGTCCTGCGTGGCCTCGAAACGTTGCAATCCTTGTGATGTTTTTATTGCATTAACTTTTGGACGTTTTGTACGATCTGTGGTGTGCTGGCGAATATGTTCATATGGTTTATTCCAGTGCCCAGCTGGTGATCGCTTCAGCACCCATTTTTGTATTTTTTGAGCAGTTTCTCCAGGAAGGTGTGCGATTGGAATATTAACTATGGCCATCAATACAGACTGGATCTTCTGTCGGCAAGCGATCAGGCTTTTGGCAGAAAGGTTTCGCAAGCTGTGGTCCCTCCCTAAGTGGGTAAGTCTTTTATCTTCTCAAGGTGCTGTCCTGAAAGTCATTTAGGGGAAAAATCAAGTTGGACTTACTGATAACATGTTTTCCAGACATCTTTCAGGACAGCAGCAACCCACCCTTTCTTTTCTTTTATTATGCTGTGACTAACCATACTCTGGTTATGTGTTCCAGCTTGGACCAGAGGTTTCTCTTACTACTAAGTGGGAAGGAGCCTCCTTTTAAAGATGTTTGGAGGTGTGTTTCCTGTCAAATGGGTGGAGCCACGCTCTCAAGGTGCTGTCCTGAAAGACTTCTGAAAAACAAGTTACTGGTAAGTCTGACTTGATTTTTTTTTCCACTTTACAATTATGTGCCACTTTGTTGGTCTATCACATAAAATCCCAATAAAATACATTTACGTTTATGGTTGTAACATGACAAAATGTGGAACATTTCAAGGGGTGAAATACTTTTTCAAGGCACTGTATACTGTGATTCTGTACTTGCCAAATATGCTACAGAAATCTACCTGCGCCAAGTCTGGCTGCATCCATTTTAACTGTGGGCAGCTGAAGCTGCTGCCTGTTCACTTCCTGGATTCACACGGAGGCACACCTCCAGCCCTGTAGCTCTTTGGCATTCTTCTGACTCCTCCCCCCTCCCTGGCAAACTCACAGAAGAGTGAGAGGGAGCTGTGCATGTCATAACCCTAGGCTAATGACCATACAAGAAACAGGAAGTGGGCTGTGTAAGGTATTTAGTGGCAAAATGTTTTTCTAACCAAAGTTAAAACAGCAAAGGCAGAATATTGAATGGATTGAAAGCTGAAAAAAATTGCTGAAAGTCAACAAAATCGGTTGTCACCTGAACATATGTCCCCATTGAAAAATATATCCTAAACTCATCTGGTTACATTTAAAAGTGAAAGGGAACACGAATGGCAATAAATTGAAATGAGTAGTGATGTAATAGACATACTACATGGTTTTTCAGCTCTTAAGCGCCACCCTTTGGGCAACTTCTGCTTACTTTGTCTTATGGTTAGCATTGCTTCCGAGCATGCTTGTTTGTGCTTTGTATTTTAGTCCGACAGATTTGTGTGCACACGATCGGATGACCCGATGCAACAAATTTGTTGTCCGGCAATTTGAGAGCATGCACAGCCAACATTTGTTGGAAATTACAACAAGAATTGTCCAATGGAGCATACATAGGGTCGGCTTGTCCGACAAAACACGTCTGTCGGACAATTGTCGGAATATCAGATAGTGTGTACAGACCTTGAACAAGCTAAATTCTGGTTTCTAGCTGAATCGAAAAACTAATTTGACACAGAAAATGTACGATTGTGCAATGTCATTACTTGCAGTTACATTTATCAAGAATACATTTAATAGGAATGTGTTTTTTTTCTTCTGGGAAATGGCTTTGAGGTTTGTGCCATTGTGGTTTTGTAATGATTGAATAATTTTGTGTTCGTTTTTTTTTTTTTTTTTTTTTTTGGTATTTGAAGCTTTTCACAGTGGAGTATGTTCAGTTTTTTATTGCATTACTTTATTAATTATATGGTTAAAGGGTTCTTCAGTACTGGTAAAAACCGTATTAAATTGGAGGTCCCTAAAGTTGCTTTGCTAAATATATTTGCCTACGTAGGCTATCATTATATCTGAATAGTCATGTTCCAACACTTGGTTGCATCTACAGGCAGTACTCTTTCCTTTTCTAAACACAAGTTTAAGGGGGGGGGTACCCTTTCTTGCTGTTTCTAAAATTGGAAATCCAACTGAAAAAATCCTTGAACACACTAGCGAAAATAAAAATGGCAACGCCTATAAGGTATTGAGTCTACTAAAATGTTATCAAGTAGTTATGGTGTACTTTTTAAATGTGGTGAAATAATTTTCTATTTTTTTTTTTTTAAATGAGTTAGTAAGATGAATGTTTTGGCACTAGGGCTGCACCAAAACCGTTTCTTACCGGCAAGTAAGAGTACTGATACTTTTGGTCAAGTACTCGCTGATTCCGAGTACTGATACTTTTGCTGTGCGATGTGAGTCCATACAAAATGGGCTCAAATCGCACTGCAAAGAATCACATGCAATTGGAACAGGAATGCAGTGTGATTCCTATAAGTTATGTTGGCTTGGGGTTGGACCACCTATACATCTTCTCCAGCCCTGTAAGCACCGCAAGCAGACTTGGTTTTGGTCTCATGCAAGCCCTTAATATCTTTGCAACCCTATTTCAACTCCTGAGGCTGATTTATTAAAGTAGTTTAGAAAAAATTGTGCAAATATTTACTTCATTTATCCAATTATGTGAAAAGCAAATTTCTGTTCACATACAGTAATTAATCTACACATAACCAATTTATGTTAAATACATGATTTGTTGTGTTTTGACCACTTGCCGACTGACCTGGTGTCTGCCTGGTGCCCCAGTCGCTCCTGACAGAGCGAGAACAGGGCTTTGTGTGTGTGTGTGTGTGTGTGTGTGTGTGTGTGTGTAAGCAAATCCACGTTCTGTCAGGGGAAAGGAGACGGATCATGTGTTCCTAGTATATAAGAACATTGATCGATCTCCCCCAGTCAGTCTCATCCCCCCCCACAGTTGGAACACATTTAACCCCTTGATTGCCCCATAGTGTTAACCCCTTCACTGCCATAAATCTATTCCCTATTTTGTAGACTAACTTGCGCAAACCAATATGCGCTTTTTGCGATTTTGGAAGAAAAAAATGGTAGAGGTAGAGGTAGAGGTAGAGGTAGAGGTAGAGGTAGAGGTAGAGGTAGAGGTAGAGGTAGAGGTAGAGGTAGAGGTAGAGGTAGAGGTAGAGGTAGAGGTAGAGGTAGAGGTAGAGGTAGAGGTAGAGGTAGAGGTTTATTTTGGGATATTTATTATAGTAAAAAATATTGTTTTTTTTTTTTTTTTTTCAAAATTGTTGCTCCTTTTATTTATAGTAAAAACTGCAGAGGTGATCAAATACCACCAAAAGAAAGTTCTATTTGTGAGGGAAAAAAGGACAGAAATTGTGTTTGGATATGTCGCACAATTAAAGCGATGCAGTGCCATATCACAAAAAATGGCTTGGTCAAGAAGGGGGTAAATCCTTCCAGGGCTGAAGTGGTTAAGATTCTCATTCTTTAGAAAATAAGCAAAGTTGAGTCAGAAAAGTGCTTTTCTTATGAGGAATCCTATTCAACATCTGTATAATTTGGACACTTGGGAGTTGACTAAAAACGTACTAGGCTGTTTAGGTCGCAAGGGAAGTTGCACTTTGCAAGGATTTTTTTCCCCAGAGTGAATGTGGTAATTTCATTTTGCAAAGAATACCCAATCATATTCAAAGGGGGGGGGGGGGCAGTATTCACATGATTGTAGCTCTAGGAGTCTATTGTAGACTGTTTTTCATGTAGTAAATCAACCCTTTAGTAGTTCAGTATTTAAGATGGATGTTCAGTTGAAGTAATGGTCCTGCCAATCATATCCCAAATGTGTTCAGCCCCAAATAGATTTGGCAAGCCAGTGGCTTATCTCCGTTTTAGCGATTGTTTCACAATGAGGTAATGTGTTATTATTTTCCAGTTGTGTTCCTGAGTAGTATGAGCTTACACTTCTATTAACACTAAATTACCCTTAAATCTGTCAAGTGCCCCAAACAGTATGGCAATGCCAAACCACTCATGCCATAGGTTATTGGCTCACTGAAATCATGAATGGGTTGCCCCCCTTCATTCTTGTATTCATGGCTCATAATGAGGATTCAGACCTAGCCATGACTCAAAGTAATTGTCAATGAATTGTTTTTATTGATATATACATACAGTATTTGTTTAAGTAGTTATTTGATGGATATCAACACACAAACAATCTTGCTTAACTTTTGGACATTCTACCTACAGCCATAAAGTGAACTATTAACAAGCTGATGGCAGTTTGTGTCTGTCTGTTAAGCAGATTCCCACCTTTCAAATTTAAAGTGATGAGGCGCTGTATACGGGGAGCCTGGGACCACATCAGGATGGTGGGCAGTGACAGACCGAGGCACCTTCATGCCCCAATCTCAATGTACACAATTAAACTGGAAGCAATGTTTATTTTGGCACTTCCCGTACAGCCAGGGGAATGTCTATCCAAGCAAATCTCTGCTGACTTGGATGCTGTGAAGGGCAGGGAATAGAAGTGAAGATTTTTATGGGTGCAAGCAAAACAATGCTCTGCCAAACTAGTTAAAGGAAACCTGCATAATAAGTAACATGGGCTGGGTTTTTTGACTATTTCTAGTTACATGGTCATTACTAACTCCCATGATTTCTGAGCCAGGAACTAGCAAGCAGTCAGCCTAAAATAAAATCTCCAGTTTTGCATACTTGTCCCATATTGGTTACTAAAAGTACTGTGGTCTTTGATTTAACCATTTTTGGCTCTGGAAGGGTTTTACCCCCTTAAAGCGGAGTTCCCGCTTAAACCACTCCTTGCCCCCTTACATGCCACATTTGGCATGTAATTTTTTTAGGGGGTGAGTGCGGGCTTCAGGAATAGTGGGACTTCCTGTTCCACTTCCTCCTTCTGCCCAGGGACCGCTTAGCGATACGCCATATCGCCTACATCGGCCCCTCCCTGTAGGCAAAGCAAAAAAGACCAACAACTTTGCTGCAACGCATATCCAAAAAAAAAAAAATGTATTCATCAATTTAGGCCAATATGTATTCTGTTTACATATTTTTGATAAAACAAAATCCCAATAAGCATATATTTATAGTAAAAACCGCAGAGGTGATCAAATACCACCAAAGGAAAGTTCTATTTGTGGGGGGGGGGGAAGGTCATAAATTTTGTTGAATAAAATGTTGCACGACCACGCAATTGTCGGTTAAAGTGATGCAGTGCCATATCACAAAATATGGCTTGGTCAGGAAGGGGGTAAATCCTTCCAGGGCTCAAGTGGTTAAGATTTTCAAATTCTTTAGCAAATAAGCCAAGTTGAAAAGTGCTTTGCTTATGAGGAATCCTATTCAACATCTGTATAATTTGGACACTTGGGAGTTAACTAAAGGCTTACTAGGCTGTTTAGGTCGCAAGGAAAGTTGCACTTTGCAAGGAAATTTTCCCCCAGAGTGAATGTGGTAAAATGAAATTTTACAAAGCATACCCAATCATATTCAAAGGGGAAAAAAAATGTATTTAAGCTTGCACATGATTGGATGATAAAAAGATGAAACGCATATCCAAAAAAAATGTATTCATCAATTTAGGCCAATATGTATTTTGTTACATATTTTTTGATAAAACAAAATCCCAATAAGCGTATATTGGTTTGCGCATAAGTTATAGTGCCTACTAAATAAGGGATAGATTTATGGCTTTTTTTTTTTACTAGTAATGGAGATTATCAGCAATTAGCAGAACTGCGACATTGCAGCAGACAGATTGGACACTTTTTTTGGGACCAGTGACATTATTGCAGTGAACAGAGCTAAAAATTGCCACGGATTACTGTATAGATGACACTGGCAGGGAAGGGGCTAACACTAGGGGCGATCAAGGTGTTAAGTGTGTCCTAGGGAGGTGTTTCTAACTGTGGGGGGATTGGACTGAATGGGAGTAGACATCGCTGTTCCTGATCACTAGGAACAGACGATGTCTACACTGCGGTCAGAACGAGGATCTGCTTTGTTTACACTAGCAGATCCCAGTTCTGGCTCTGTAGGGCGATCATGGGTGGCCAGGGACTCACAGCCGCTGTTGACGCGACGGGCTTCGGTTTAATATAGTATTACACAAAGCGCCATACCAGTGAAAGGAAATATCAGTTATTCTGGGCGAACCATCCTTTAAGGTCTCCCAACAGCGCTTGTACAGATCATCTGGAGACATCATATTTACGATACACGAGAGGCAGGTTATGCATTTTGTATAAGGAGGCATACAGTATATATAGACTTTAGGGCAAAAGATAGAGGGGCTGTTTTACATGACTACGGATGAAAATAGGTTTTGTTTATCAATTAACAGACGATGGACACCTGGTCAAAAAGTGTTGCCTGAGGTTTAAAACGGGATTCCAGGCTAGACCAACAACATAATGGGGGGTGTGTTATACAAACATTCCCACATACCATACAGATTAAATGCAAGACTATCAGAAAGAAAAAATAGAGTCCAAACAGGCAGATATTTGCGCTCTGAACAAAATGGAGTCCTGATAATTTATTTTATATTACAATCATTTCAACGGGTAGTGCATTTTGCGAAATAGAGCTGCACTTCCGCAGTATATTGGTCGGCAAGTGGTTAACGTGTCAGACAAATTGTATTTTCAGTCAAGAAGTCAGCCATAGCAGGCTACATATTTTGCAGTGTAGGTCTAATTTAGGGGTGGGTAAAGGCTAAACATGTTTTGTTTTGGATAGATTATGTGGGGAAGGCTCAGACTGTCTAAGTTATTTATGTTGCCGTCTGTGTCCCCACGGTTTCACAGCTGTCTGTCCTGGTAATCATTGTCATCGATACAGAAAAAGGAAATCCTACATTTTAGAGTAGTGTTGAAAGGAAGTGATGGGAAACCTTCCAGCTGTGACAAGTATTCTCGACACCACCAAGATGGGCATTTCCCTTACTTTGGGGAGAACTCCTTTCCTTCTGTTGCATTTCCAAGAAAGGAAGTAAAGGGGATCTCCTATGCAAGACAGACAATTAAAAAACAAAATGGCAATACATACAGGTTAGGGCGTAAACCAGTATTATGATGCCTCTTATCTGTTGTACAATGTTCTTTGATATAAAAATGAGATCTCGAGAAAATGGGAATTGGAATACAGTATTCCAGTCAATTTTTGGCCCCGCTTCTCAACTCGCTGGCTGCATGGGAGAAGAGGTAAAAAGTCAGCCCCCCCGCTTCTTACTTTAATGTAAGATGTCCTTTCCGACAGCAGAATACCCCTCCCCCCGCTTCTTAACTTTAATCTTTAATGTGACATGTCGCTGTCGGCAAAATGTGACATGAGGTCAGGATCGGCGCTGCCTAGGTCTATATACTTTTGCCAATAGGTGTCCCTCATTACCATCTCAAAACGTTGGGAGGTATGCAAGTTGTAGATATAGTAATTTTTAGCAGGGGTTCCCTGAGATCAGAAAGTTATTTCAAGGGTTCCTCTGTGTTGAAAAACTTGAGAAAGGCTGCACTAAACTCTGGGGTAAGTTCCTTTTGCAAACTGAAACTTCCCTTGCAAAGTGAATAGAAAATCAACCATTTTTTGCCTTCAGAAAAAAATATTTGTTATCTGTATCTATAAAATGTCAATAAAAACATTGAAAAAGAAAATCAACCCCATAGTCTTGCTGTACTCTGCCAGCAAGACTTATAGGGTTATTATCAGCCCAACAGTACTCTTAAAGTTCTGGCTCCTGATGTCCCCAAAGAGCGGTGCAGGTTCTCCAAGGTCTTAAAGTGGAGGTTCACCCGAAAAATCAATTTTTAACATTAGATCGAGCAAAATTAGGCGAAGCAGAATCGGGTGTTTTTTTTTTAAATCAATGCAGTACTTACCGTTTTAGAGATGTTCTCCGCCGCTTCCGGGTCACGAGTTCCCGAAAGTAGCCGAACGTTGGTGCGCAGGGGCCGTATAGAGCCGCACCGACGTTCGGCAACTCGTGATGCGCTGTATGCGACCGTCGGAAGGCTGTCAATCAAATAGGATCGCCCAGTCCCGAAGATCATACCCGGAAGCCACGGAGAACATCTATCTCTAAAACGGTAAGTACTACATTGATTTAAAAAAAAAACACCCGATTCGCCTAATTGGCCTCAATCTAATGTTAAAAAAAAAAATTAGGGTGAACTCCCGCTTTAAAGTCTCATTTTTTAATTTTAAAAATAACAAACATGTTATACTTGCCTCTTCTGTGCAGTTGGTTTTGCACAGAGCAGCCTGGATCCTCCTTTTCTCGGGTCCCTCTTTGCTGCTCCTGGTCCCTCCCTCCTGTTGAGTGCCCCCCACAGCAAGCTGCTTGCTATAGGGGCACCCATTTCAAGCTCCAGCTCAGTGTGTCCATTTGGCCCTGCCACCTCTCTCCCCTGATTGGCTAACTGACTGACGGTACATTTTATTAACTAGTTTACCCCATTTTAGCCTGCTTCACATACTGTTTCCACTTTTCTTGTGTATGACATTGGACATTTTCTTCTAAGCACAGATCACTGTACTGACATGGGCCTGACCCTTCTTTGCTCTTATTTAAGCATCTCTGTTCTAGCTCAAAACACTTCACTGTTTTGACATTTTCAGCTCTTTGAAAGGCATGAGAAATCCCAGATTGTCATTTTACTTTTCTATTTTGGACCAAGTTCCTGGACACCGAGCATAAGCTAATTCTCTGCCTTCGTTTGCTTTGCGCTAATCCTTCCCTTTTAAAGCTAGACAGTGTTATTGTAACACAAATATCCCATAAATACAGCCTTTATAAACCTGTCATTTCCAGTACATAAAGCATGTAGGAGATCAATGGCTAACGGGTACGCTGACCTTTTTCAAAGTATCTGTTTTCAGAGATCTGGGCCACTGTTAAGATAATATTCCCACTAGTAAAAAAAAATAAAAGATGGTGGTTTTACAAAAATTGGAGAGTGAAGCTTCCAGGTTTTTTGTCATGGCATAATCAAACAAACTGACATTAAAAGGGAGCTCCACCCTCCACCTCCACTTTCGCGAATCGGAACCCTCCCCCCCCCTCCTTTGTCACATTTGACACCTTTCAGGGGGGAGGGGGGTGCAGATACCTGTCTAAAGAAGTTGTGTTCTGGGAAACACTTGGCTCCCAGAACACAGCGGGAGCCAGTCAGCATGGCGCATCGCGACTCACGCATGCGCCGTAGGAAACCGGGCAGTGAAGCCTGAGCGCTTCACTTCCTGGTTCCCTCACCGAGGATGGTAGGGGGGCAGCAGAGTGACGAGCGATCGCTCGTCCTCTGCTGCGGACGGTGCTGGTCTCCAGGACAGGTAAGTGTGCCGATATTAAGTCAGCAGCTGCAGTATTTGTAGCTGCTGGCTTTTAATATTTTTTTTTTCAGCGGACATCCGCTTTAAGCCCTGCAATTAGACACGTCAAATTGGAGGCATTTGCCGGCGTCTTAATCGGTGCGACGCCGCATCTGTGGCACTGCACCGATTTCAAAAAGTGTTTTTTGTACTACTTTTTGCGATTTTGGGCCACGATTTGCATTGACATCTGTGCAAATTGCGGCCGAAATCGCGACTGCCAGCGGGAGTGAAATCGTGCGAGTTCAGCTGAACTCGCACGGCTTCATTCCCGCAGCCCAATGTGAACCTGGGCTAAAAGCTGATTGGCTACCATGCACAGCTGCACCAGATTTTGCACTCTAGTTTTAGTAAATCAACCCCAAATAAAGCAGCAAAAAAATGCCTTTTGATAGACTTAAGTATGCAAGCTGGAAACTGTAAAAATCTAAGATGAAGGTGCTGACCTTAAAATGCACCGTAAATTTATTGAAATATGCTGTTGGAGACCTGAACAGGAAGTATGTGGGTTTAACTGGTTAAGGTTTAATCTTGTCACTGGCCATGATCAGATTTACTCAGAAATTACACCATCTAGACCACAAGCTGAGATAAGCTGTTTTTCTCCACTGTCCATGTAAGCTTAAAGGTGTTATAAAGCTTCCTGTTTTTCACCTTAATGCATGCTATGTGTTAAGGTAAACAAATCAGATAATTACTGGGCCACCAGCCCCCCAGTTTATTTACCTGAGCCCTCGTAAGTCCAGCTTCTCGGCCCTGTCTTCTCGGCTCTTCATTGGATAGATTGATATCAGCTCAGCCATTGGCTCCCACTGCTTTCAATCAAATCCAATGATGCAGGTACCGGGGGCGGGGCTGAGTCTGGCATTCGTGTCTATGGACGCAAATGCTGGACCCGGGAGTGCGCCGTAAGATAACCCCCTTAGGAAAGCACCTGCCAGAGGGGGTTATCTGATGCGGGGAGGAGCAGAGACAGCCACAGAGGGACCCCAGAAGATGTGGATCAGGACCACTCTGTGCAAAACGAGCTGCACAGCGGAGGTGAGTCTGACCTGTTTGTCACTTTAATAATTGTAGTCATATTTACATACATTTCCACTGTTTCAAGGACAGTGGTATTGCATCATTTTGCTTTTTCCAGGGAGTTTACAGGTTCATTCCCTTATCTGCAAGGTAGTAGAAGGCTATGTGTGTACAAAAAACACTGCAAAATAGAGATTTTTGACAGATGGTCAGTGCATGTTATATTGTTTTGAGGGTTTTTCCCATTTGCTCAGTGATCGTTTTTTGACTGCAAACAAGAAATATTACTTTCTGAAAGTGCCTACCGCTTTGTGGGTAGACTTAAACATGCTTGATATCAATACTGATGCACTGATAAAGGCACTGTACTTATAAAAATCTAAGGACACTGCACAAGTTAAGCAATTCTTGACCGTGGTATAGAAAAGGTGTTAAAAGTCAGTTTAACTCAAGCAGGCCATATACGGAGCAAATTTCTTTCCTGCAACTACAGGTTGCAGGAACAAAAATGTGCTCAATTTCTCAATCAGTGCCGACAGGGGAATCCCTCCTGCTGAGACATTGTATTCTCTCGGCAGGGGGACAGGTCCCTGCCGGGAAGACAGTGATAGTGGCTAGAGCAGCCGCTAGCGATAATCAAAAGTAAAATTTGGCAGGCTGTTGGTACCAAAGTTCATCAATCTATCAACTTGGTATATTCAGCCTGCTTATACACGGTTCGAATCTTGGGCAATTCCTGCTGAACCGGCAGAGATTTGGACAGTCTATGGCCGGCCTAGGTTCTAGCTTTTCACTACACCTTTTTGAAATAAATATAAACTGCAGCAGAAAAGGAACAGTGCTAAATGCCAAGGTGTTTTTTTTTTTTGGTTTAGTACCTTTTAATTAATTTCATTAACAAATGGTATTGACGTTGTGACAGATTGATGTTTCAACTTGTACAACTACAATATATACAAGTAATGTCTTCATGTTAGTCTGTGAACTATGTGTTGAATACCTTGTGGGTTTTGGGTGGAATAATGATTAGATTCTTCTATGTCTTGGCAGAATCTAATTATTCAATCTAATCTTTTAATGTGGATTTCTGAAATATAAAGTAATGAAAAAAACGAGGGTAGGGGGAGACTAAAGGAAGGGGGAATCTGGTTATTGAACACTGGGGGTTTACTGTTCCCACAAAGTCACCAACCACTTCTGTGCCATCAAAGAGAAATCAGAAGTGGATGTAAACCCTTACATACATACACCCAGTGAAGTGAAGAGCCTCAGCTGATAGAGAGATTAAACAAATCTCTCTACATAAATTTTACATGTACATCTGTCTTCAGCTTTATATATTCTTTAGAAAGTTCAGATGGTGTTAAGAGATTTTCTCTTCCTGTTCACCACTGGGAGTGAAGTCTGGGCATACAGCCAAGACGGCTGATTTGAGGAAAGGCACACACCTCTCTACATAAGCAGAGGCTCGGAGCTGTAATGTAAATAGTTTAGCTCTCTGCTAATCTATAGCAATCTCCCACAAGATACATTTCAGCCTGGTTTTATCTCTTGTGACAGAACTGTCAGAAGTTTAGAGAAAGCCATGTGACTTGGTGCTTTGTAGTGAGAGAGACGAAAAAACTGCAGATATATGCGCCCAGCTCAAATTTCATTAATCGGGTTTATATCCACTTTAAGCTTTCCTACTAGGAGGTTAGTAGTGTTTGACCCATTTCTAAATTTTCAAAAAGTTAGGGATGGTATCGGTTGGTTTTGTGCGTTTTTTTTTTTCTTACATCTGAAAACTTTAGAGTAGTTTATTTGGCCATGGATTTTTTAGAGATGACTGGTGGTCTTTTGTATCTAGCTCCTGTATGTAAAACGGCATGGCTATTTGTACAAGAGTCTGGCCATCCACCGTGCCCAATAGCTAAAAACCCATTCACACCTTTTATGTTGTGCACTGGTCTGCAGTCATGTTAAAACAGTAAAGGGCCCTCCCCAAACTGTTACCACAAAGTTGGGAGCATGAAATTGTCTAAATTGTCTTGGTATTCTGATGCCTTAAGAGTTCCCTTCACTGGAACTAAGGAGCCAACCACAATCTCTGAATAACAACCCCACGCAATAATCCCCCCCCCCCCCCGTTTGGCCTGCACAGAGTCTTAGGCCTCGTACACACGACCGAGGAACTCGTTGAAAAATACACTGTTTTCCTCGACGAGTTCCTTGTCAGGCTTGTGGAGAAACTTGACAAGCTTTCTTTGCGTACACACTGTCAAGACCAAATCTCCTCGTTCTCAAACGCGGTGACGTACAACACATACGACGGCAGGGGAAATACGCTTCTACTGGCACAACCCTTGGGGCTGCTTTTGCGAATCTCATGTTACTGCGTGTTAAGTAAAAGTTTGGCAAGAGACGATTTGCACTTTCCAGTCTGTTACAGCGTGACAAATGTGTTATCTCCATTAAAAACGCTACTTTTACCAAAGGTGCGCTCCCATCTCATACTTCTGAGCATGCGTGGGTTTCTTGGCATACACATGATCGTGTTTCTCGCCGAAAACCAGCCCGACGAGGAAATTGAGACTCCCGTCGAGGAAAAAGAGAACTTATTTTCCTCGTCAGTTTTCTCGATGAAAAGCATACACGACCGTTTTCCTTGGCAAAAAAGCTCTGCCACCAAGTTTCTTGATAGATTCTGTCGAGGAAACCGGTCGTGTGTACGAGGCCATAAGTACTTCTATCAGAATGGTCAAACATTCCCATAGACACACTCCTAAACCTTGTGGACAGCCTTCCCAGAAGAGTTCAAGCTGTTATAGCTGCAAAGGATGGGCCAAATCAATATTAAACCCTACGAACTAAGACTGGGATGCCATTAAAGTTCATGTGGGTGTAAAGGCAGGCATCCCAATGCTTTTGGGTAACATAGTGTATGTTAAGCCAAAAATTCTAAAGTTTTGAGATAGTGGGGGGAGTATTGGAACTCCTGTTGGGTTTTTTACTGTGATCCAGGGCTCTGTTAGAATTCCTCTAACTTTCTGTACTGTTTTGCCACACAGTGGCTGTGGGGGGAGTTGGTCTTCTTTCCTGTCTGGTAAAATGCTGTCAGCAGGATAGGAAATTAGGGGAAATATAGAACAAAAGCCTGGATGGCAGTAAACACCTGATAAGGGTTTTAAATCTATCCAAAATTCAGATAGTTTTGACTAGTCAACCACTTTAGCATAAAGCAAGAGTACTATGCACATAGCTTACAAGATCATTTTCAAATAGACATAATACATTGTACAATGTTCTTCTATAGATGTAGACTAGTCTCTGTATACCAATCCTGCAACAAAAAACAAACTTGGCCTCCGTTCCTGGCATTGTTTTTTTCTGCTGGACTGCAGTATCTAAGCAGTCACTCTGACCTGAAGAAATATCTTGTTCTGATCACACTCCTAGTCTAGGCAACACTATCAACTAATTAGTCAGAATACAGACTAAATGTATTTCCTTTTTTCCTAACAAGATTTTTTTTATTAATGCTGCTATGAGGAAGCAGGGCTCTAATATAGTAAGTGGACCATGCACTTTTACTGAAGTCTACTTTAGATAACAAACACTAATTTAAATTAAGAAAATTGAATACAGCTGTTTCGTTTAGATATTGAATGTAATGCATAATAGAATTGACCAGAATTTTTGAAATATTTATAATGTAGCAATATAGACTGTCAAAGCACTGTACCTTTCAGTGTTTCTAGACATCACTTGTCCCTTTGGTATTTAATGCAAACGGTGACCACATATCCATGTGCCCGACCAAGTTAAGTATGGGACGTTAAGTTCTCCTTCAGACTATAACTATGCAACCATGTACACCAAGACTACACATCCCAGGGATCTTTGCGGTGAAATGCAGGTTGATGGGAGTGACCATAAAAGGAGCGAGAAGCCCATGCAGAGGTCTCTTCCTCCTGGGCCTGACGTCGGAATGGACATCTGTGTAACAAAGAGGTTGTGGCCTACCACGCAGAGCCTTACTTCCACCCCGAGGCCTAAGGGGCCTAGATCTGTTATTTGTTGTCTGACATCATGTCGCTAACGTCACTTGGATCGCTTGCCTGTCAGTGTGTGGGGCTAGTCAATTCGGAAGACCGAGAAAGCGGATCCGCTACCTGTGTGCCGCTACACGTGTTCCTGTCCAGAAGACTTTGGATCAATTTGGTCAATGGTGAGAGCCCAAATTGCTCGACCTTTTATCTATTCACTGCCACCATTGCAGAACACTGTGCACAGACCTCTTTACCCCAAGAACACTTTACTGCATTGCTTGAACACTGTGCTCAGATGCCTTAAATCTTCACCACTAGGAACCTATTGCTTTACCTACAACCAAGCGGTTTACAGTTAACGAGCGCCAACTAGCTAGCGTAGAACTTCAGATTTACAACTAGAACTCTATTGCTATTAATCATAAAAAAGCCTATATATTAACTTCTGTAGACCTGCTCTTTCATTGGGATAGCATAGGCTGGCTAGATCACCTCTATCTCAGAGTGGCATCATAAGTAGTTAACAAACATCCACTAGGAGGTGACTTTGGATCTGCACATATTGTACATGTATATAATGTTCGTGGCTGAACCATTGTTTGTGTCATTGGGAGGAATTTGTTTGAGTTGGCGCTGTTATGCCAGCTCAGCAGATATATTACCAAATAGAAGTTATTTCACAGAAAGGGGTAATAAATTTCCAAACCCAACATTACTGAGTGGCTTGATTCTTGCTGCACAGTGTTACAATGATGTCTGAACCCAGAGTGTCAGTTGAGTTGGAAGGTTCACTTGGTAATGGCTGGGAAGATGAGCAGGTAATTCTCAGCAGTGCCCAAGGGGGCAGTGCTACATATAGGTAATACTTTGCTCACCAGTTAGTTATCAAATGAGAGGGTGCATTAAAGCAAACTTGCTGCTTTGCCCTGCATGAGCAAAGCACAACTTTCATTTAAAGAAAGTCTCTTATGGAACATAATTGGGGTCTGTAATATCATTCTAAATATAGTTACATGGCTTTTCCCTTTTAGACAGTTGCCACTGAAAAAGGTGACCCCATTGGAAACTGTCCCACTCGGTTTTCTCCCATACTTCAGTCAGTGACAGTGGTCACCAGGATAAATAAGAGAATGTATCTCTCTAGCACGGACACAGATGGCAATAAAGACCTGAATTTAAAATAAAAGTTTAACTTAAACTGGTTCTAGAGCCTAAACAATTTTTACCTTAATGCATTCCTTGCATTAAAGTAAAAAATGTTTAAGCATTCATTTTGACCCCTCGCCCTCCCTAATACTTACCTAAACCCTCATCCGATCCAGCTCTGTGCACATATGCATCTATAATCTCACCTCACTTATGGGTCTCGCTGGTTTTGCTGGGGCACTGGGAGCCAACGGCTTGCGGTGCTGTTAATCAAAACCAGTGGGCAGGGCAGAGTCTCGCTGTCTGTGCCAATGCCAGGGCACAAGTTCCCCCATGGGAAGCGGCTTCCCGTGGGGGAACTGGACAGAGGGGAGGAGCCAGCAGTGCCGACGAGAGACCTGAGAAGAGGAAAAAAGTATAGTTTATGAAAAAAAATATTCTTTACAACCACTTTAATTATAATTATATATAATTTAAAAATACTGTAGTGGGATGCCTTTTTGTCCAGATTCCAGTGCAGGTCCCTTTAACTCCACTCCCCACATTCCTCTGAGCTCCTGGACATGCCCAGGGGATATAAATGTCAGCTCCACCCAGCTCCCTGTGCTCAGAGATCCTGCCTGATGGGACCGCAGTGACTGGGCAAGTGAGCTGTTCCCAGGTGCTGGGTCCTCCCCCGTTAAGCCTGGTGTGCGGGCCACCAGCAGTGAGCACAAGAGCATGCAGCATCTTTCCAAGCCCCAGTCACTGGAGAGGACTCTGTTATGGTCCATTTGGGGAAGCTTTCCATGAAGTGGGTTGGCCCTATCTGCAGCCACCAGAACCTCCTGACCGAAGCAAGTAGCGCCAGTGTGAAGTCTGTGACAACAGGAGGTCCGCTCAGCTCAGTATGCTGATTGAACAATTACTATCTTGGACACGTGAGATTCTCTAGCTCCCTATTCTATCTGTAGTTTGAACTCCGAACATGCTGCTGCCACCTAGTGGACATTAGAACTGCAGTATAGTTATATCCTTTTTCCTTTACGGTTCATATTAATGTTTTGTACTGTATACCCATGTTCACATGATCTCCTGTACAATTTATGTTGAAGTTCATTAAGTAGAAATTGTCTATCGCCACTGGTCTGATCATTTGGCTGAAACCATTACTCAACAATAAATTTGATAGGAATGTCTAATGCTTTTTTAGTTGGCATATTTGTTATCTTTTAAATCTGACAAAACTCTGCATAATCTAATTTTCAACCCAATAACTTGGCCTTTATTATCATCCTCCAAAAATAGTTACTGCACACGCTACAACCACTTTAATGAAAATGTTCTAACCTTTCAGTTTAGCCTAAATTTATTGCACTTAATCAAAAATGTGTACATATTCTATGTTAGATCGTAAGAGAAAGTAAAAAAGTTATCCTAAATGAATAAAATGTGTTGGGGCACCACAGCATTCTATATCCCTAGTGCCCAAACTGCGGTCCAAGGGCCATATGCGGTACGTTGGTATATGATGTGCGGCTCTTGGACCTCAGCAGTCTGTAGTGGGAACATCGATAGGCCTCATGTAACATGTTCTCAATTTTGTATTGTCTTCTGTAGCAGCCAAAAACTTAGCTTGTACACACTCTGACCTTAATTTCCTTTATCAGGTCTGCAGATTATAATTTTTTTTACCACTTAAGACCCAGACCAATATGCAGCTAAAGGACCTTGCCCCTTTTTGCGGCACTGCGTCGCTTTAACTGACGATTGCGCTGTCGTGCGATGTGGCTCCCAAACAAAATTGGCGTCCTTTTTTTCCCACAAATAGAGCTTTCTTACTGTGAAAATGACAATTGCCGTTTAGGAGTTAACCCCTACAGCGCCCCCCAGTGGTTAAGTGTGACCTCATATGTGTTTCTAACTTTAGGGGGCGGGTCTACACTTGTGATGTTATTGATCGTCTTTCCCTATATCAGGGAACAGACGATCAGTGACACTGCCACTGTGAAGAGTGGGGAAGGTGCGTTTTACACACACCTCTCCCCATTCTTTAGCTCCTGTGACCGATCACGGGACACAGGTGGTCATCGTGTCTGCGGGTCCCTCGGCCAAGGAGCTTCGGACCGGGTCGCGGGCGCGCGCCCGCGACCCATGGCTGGGCACTTGAAGGGCACGTACCCTTGCGTGATTGTGCCATTCTGCCGACGTATATCGGTGTTAGGCGGTCCTTAAGTGGTTAATTATATTAAAAAAAGGTTTGCAGATTGACAGTCATCTCAAGCATTGCATATATTGAACATTATGTGTGTCCCTTTGGTAATATCTGGGCCAGCATCTGATGCTCTCTTTAGCTCATAACTTGACAACCACTGGTCTATGGGCAGTTGTGAATGTATACTTTATACTTTGACAGATGTGTATGACTAGTAAGCCACATTTTCTTCTAGGTTTTAAGTCTTAAAAATGTTTGCCAGGCATGGTTTCTAATGTCTTATCTGTGTGGTTTTGCATACAGAGGAAATAGTAGAAGGCCTTAAATAGTGCTAAACTTGCTTTTAAAGTTAACATTACCCTTTGTTGCTATAGTTTCGGACCAAATAACACTGAGCAGCACGAATGTCTGTTTGGTTTTTGGAAGGCCATGCAAGGAATTCTTGACTGTCAGTAATGTTGGATGACCAGCTAGTAACACAGCCCAGTTAACAAGGATGTTAAGAAAACATTAATTGATGCTAGGAACAGAAGTGACGGCAGTTCAGTTTCCTTCTCCTTGTAAAATCCTGACAGGAATTCACTAAGCAGAGCTTTAAGAACAAACATTGAAGATTGGCAGGGTTTTCACTGTGCCCATCAGGTGAGGAATTGTGTGAGGTTTCCTTATGGAAGTGGAAATACATTTTCTTGTCAAAAAAATTACCTCAGACTTTTGTTATACATTGAAATGGGTTTCCGAACACAAGAAACTTCAACATTTTTATAGTAAATGACACAAAATATAAAGAATGCACATATTTTGTTTTTTAGCTTTTATTAAAGCGGTTGTAAACCCATACAGACCACTTGCACCTACAGGTAAGCCTAGATTAAGGCTTACCTGTAGGTGCAACAAATATCTCCTAAACCTACACGGTTTAGGAGATGGTTGCAGAAAATACTGCACCAAGGTCTACGGCGTAGGTGCACCGAGGGTGGCGTTGGCGATCGTGCCGTCACTGACGGCACTCTGCGCGCATGCGAGGGAGTGACGTCATCGCAGCTCCGGCCAATCACAGTGCCGAAGCCACGATACCCGGAAGTCACTCGGGTATCATTTCGGCGGAGGAGAGGAATGAGGGTTGCTTTGGGGGCTTTTGATTGTGGGTAAGTAATTCATAATGAGTTAGTATGCTATGCATACTAACTCATTATGCCTTTCTCTTGCAGGGTTTTTGTTTAAAGAAAAGTTTTAGAGGGTTTACTTCCTCTTTAATCATTCACAAACTGGCTGCTTATAGCTGTCCAGTGGTAAGAATGAGAATGCACTGCTAAATGGAGGACATTAAGTCCCAAGGTCAACATATCTGTGCGAGAACAGCTCATCTCCTCATTCAAGTCTATGTAAATTCAGCTTGAAGCTAATTAAGGCAGGTCAGAAGGGGGTCAACTCTGTAGGCCAAATACACCTTTTAATGAATTTGAAATGATTTCAGAAGGGTATTAAACTGATGTCAAAAGCACTCTGCATTTGCAGCCCAAAGCCTATTGATGTTGACCCTGAAGAAGGCCTCTTAGCTTGCTCTGCATGGGCAAAGCACCTCTTTGCTTTAACCACTTGACCTCATGAAAATGTTATCCCCTTCATGACCTGGCCAATTTTGCTATTGCGCTTTTTTCACACAACTGGGGCTTTCTTTTGGTAGTATTTGATACAATAAAATTTTCTTCATAAATTTTGGCCAAAATGTATTCTGCTACATCTTTGGTAAAAAACAAACTGCATTTTTTTGGGGACATAGTATAGTTCTGATTGTGATCATAATTCTGATACTATACTTTTTGGCGTCTCAGTTGCAACACCTAGCGGGCTGTGGAACCCCAGAGCTAGATAGTGCTAATAGTCGATTGTTGCTAAAAGGGAATCCCCATAGGTTGCTTGTGGGGATTCTTTTCCCCTATAAATGCCTGACTACAAAGTTAGTAAAATATGACAGACAAAGGTACTGCTGGGGTATGTTGGGGTAACAGAATTCTCCCCCCTATGGAGTAACAAAAACTTACAGGAGGTAATGAGTATAGAGAAACCTGGGGAATGGGAGAAACTGGGCCTAAATCGTTTAATTCACCTGTTTGAGGGCAATACCATGAAAACATTTTCAGAATTAACAAGGGAATACAACATGCCAAATAAGACATTTTATAAATACCTCCAGGTTCGCCAGGCCATTCAAGCACAATTTAGCTTGGAAACAGTTATATGGACTCAGATGCCCGCCCTTCATAAAGTAATTAAGGCAAGAACATCCAAAGGCCTAATTTCAGCAATGTACACCACTTTGGGGGTTAGAGCAATAAGTAGAGCGTGTCCCTCTAAGAGTAGAGAAGGGTGGGAAAGGGATGTGGGGATAGTAACTCCTGAACAGTGGGACAAGATCTTAAAACGAGGAGCATTGGTCTTGATTGCTCCAGCGCAGAGACTGTCCCATCTGTTTTTATTACATAGGGTATACCACACCCCCCAAAAAATGTTCAAACTAGGGTGGAGGCAAAACAATGAATGCCCAAGGTGTAAAGCTAAAGGGGATTTTATACACATGGTTTGGAAGTGCCCAAGGCTTTACAGTTATTGGGTGGAGATAATAGAGAGGGTCAACAAGGCTTTTGGGTCCTCCCTTGAACCAGTGGCCATAACTTGCCTCTTAGGGGGTATGGAGGATAATCGAGTACCACCAGGCAATCTAGAAGCCGTATTGAGATGCCTATTTCAGGCATGCAAGATAATCGCCCAAAAATGGCAGGCACACGTCCCCCCGTCTGTAGAAAACTGGGTAGCGACCATTAACTCAACAATTTCTAGAAAAAGAGAGTCTCACTAGACAAGGTAATTTTGTGATATTGTGGGGACCTTGGCTGGGGGATCCAGTGATATCTGTCCCAGCCCACCAAGACCACACTTCCACTTGTCTTACTGGTCTCTCGTGGTCTATCCGCCCCGTTTCTTTCTTTGTTTGTTCCCTTATCTTTGTCTTTATCCGCATCACTCTTCTGGAAGATGCCCCCATCTAATAACTCAAGGCTGTACTGAGTATACCTGTGTGGACTATCTTCTTCCTCGGTTAGGCAATCACAAGGGAAGTACACTCATCAAGGATGGGGTAGGGAGGGGGGGAAGGGAGTCATGAGGTGATAGTCACAAGGGGAAATAGTGAAAAGAAGATATCTTTTGTTGTCTTAAAATTGTATATTTTTTCTTTTTTACTTTTCCTCTTTCTCTATTTTTCTTATTTTGTAATTATGTTTGTATTTGTCAATTGCTGAACTAAGAAAACCAAATAAAAATGAATGAAAAAAATAATTCTGATTTGTACAGACGCTATACTAGTAATGACGGTGATTAGCGACATATAGTGTGACTCTGATAGTGTGGTGGGAAAACTGGCGCTAACTGTTACTGTCTAGGAGGGACACGACACTGCTAGTGACACCAATACAGTGATTATACTGTACAAATGACACTGGGAAGGGGTAACCATCAGTGAATCAAGGGTTTAACTATGTTCCTAAGGCCTGGTTCACACTGGTGCGACATATGCTCCGACTTTGGGAACACATGGCGCATGATGTGTATAAATCAATGGTTCCCTACAAGAGCTGTCTTAACTGGTCCGACTTTGAAAAAGGTTCCTGCAGTACTTTGCTCTAACTTTAGTCCTTCAGCCCATTCAAAATCATTGAAGTCAGATCAAAGTCGTATCTAACTGATCCGACTTTGGCATGCGATTTGTGCTTGAGAATCTTGAAGGGGAACCCCACACTAAAATAAAAAAAACAATATGGAGTCCCCCCCCTAATTCCATACCATGATTTTAAGGGGAACCCCCACGTCCAAAATCGATAGATCCTTATCTGAGCACCTAGCAGGCCAGGAAAGGGGAGGGATTAGAGAATGCCCCTCCCCCTTCTGGACTATGCCAGGCCACATGCCCTCAACATGGGGGGTGGGTGCTTTGGGGGACTCTGCGCCACCCCACCAAAAAATAATTAAAACCAGTACACAATTTTGACTAAGTCCTTTATTAAAGTAGCTCCAGCATGTCGTCTCCCTCTGTTCTTGTTGCGCTGCATGATGGGGCAGTGATGTCACAAGGGGTGTGGGCTCCGGGTGACGTCACCGGATGACCACGCCCTATGGCTTTATAAGTAATGGCACACTCCGGGAGCTAACACAAGAGCGGGAGCTAGCATTGGGAGAAGAACCTGGGAAAGAACTAGCAGAGGAAGCAGACATCTCTTGAGGGAAAAGGAACGCTGGAGCTACATTAATAAAGGACTTGGTCAAATACTTGTGTACTGGGTTTTATTTTATTTTTACTTTTTTTTGGGGGGGGGGGTGAATGAGTAGGGGTACCCCTACTCATTAACATATGGTGGGTGGGCCGGGTCCTGGGGGCCGTTCTTATTAAAGTGGGGCCTCCAAATTCTGATAAGCCCGCCCAGACACCGACAACCACTGCCCAGGGTTGTCGGGAAGAGGCTCTTGTCCCCATCAACATGTTGAGGGCACGTGGACTGGTATGGGTTTTGGGGGTGGAGAAATGCCTCTTTTTTTCTTTTTTTTTGGAGACCCCTCAAGATTCATACCAGATTTAAAGGGACTGGTATTGTCGGATCCCGTTTATTGAAGTTGCATGGAAGTCGAACATGAAGTCGGAGTAGAAGTCGTCCGACTTCCATGACGCACCAGTGTGAACCTGGCCTAACAAGTGTAATGTGTGCTGCTCACACTGGCTGCTTTTTCTCCGTGAACTCAGTTGATTTCAGGGAGAATAAAAAGCCAGATTGCTGTCTGTGTACAGAGTTCTGTGTGGTTGTACATGCAACCTGCTAACAATCTCATGCTGTGTCCAATAAATAAGCAGGGGATGCACGCATGCACTCCCGAAAACAGCCAGCAACGTAATTTCATGTCAATGGCACCTTTAGAAATAAATTTGGACAGGTGGATGACGTCACAATCTTCACCTCGGGCCAATCTGAAGAACCCTTGTATGCATTTATGAAATGCAAAACTTCCTGCAAATGGCTTAGCAGCACTCAGTCTTACTTGATTTTGTATACGAGCTGGATGGATGCTACAACACAACACTGTATTGTCAAACAAACAGTTTTAAAGTAGCGGAAAGCTGGAGTTTGACTTTAAAATCAGCCACAGTTTGAATAGAAAAGCCGGTGTGGCAGCATGGTGCAGAATGGGGCCATTGCTCTGAGTGAAAAGCAGTGATCTCTTTTGCAGAAGTACAACACTCTTTGCTGAATCAGAATGTGTTTGACCCCTGTAAAGGGACCACTGCTTTCACACAGAGCAATGGTCCCACTTTGCAGCTGCTGCCAGGGGCTTTTCTACTCAGGCTGTGGCTGCTTTAGAAAGAAAATTGACTAACACGTTGCACACTTTTTTTTTTTTTTTTAGTACTGGATTTACCTTTATCAGATGTTCTCCCTCAATTGAATTAAACCGCTGTGTGAGAAAGTAACCTTTTTTTATACGATCTCTGCTTGCAAAGCCATACTAGGGCCAATTTAGACAGGATCACGTTGGAGCCTAAGGCTCTAATTGGCTTAAAAAAAAAGTGAGCCCACCCAGTTGTGATAATGGCGAATTAATATTCGCTATTGTCTTGCTTCTCCTCCCGGCCAATCAGGAAGGAGTGTGACTTGCCGAGAGGAGAATTAATCAAATTGGCCAGGCAGGGGGGAATATGTACAGGAAGATCCGGGGCTCAGGCGTTGGCCGCCCACAGTTGTCTTTCAGTGCTTGGCATTGGTGCAGATTGAGAGCCCGATCGCATTAGTACCGCCCATGGGGGGGTTGGGTGCTTTCCAACTCCCCTCAGCTGGAGCACCAGCCACCACTGATTGCAAGGCAGAAGTGCCAACCACTAAATGACCGTGCTGCATACATAATTATTTTAATGTATACAAATACTAAACTATCATTATAGATTCTTCTTTTTTTTTTTTTTTTTTGTCTGACTTGGTATTTACAATTAAATTGCTTAGTGAATGCATCCCACTGAAAATTAAACTGAACAGGCAATGCTACACATACAGCAATGGTACATTTTTACATGTTGTGATATCTAGAGTGTTTTGAACCTTGACTGACTACAAAATATGTGCTGCTTTTAGTGTTCAATGGTGGCAATTGTATAGGTTCCTGTTTGAAGTTGCTATGGTAATATTAAATAAATGACTTGAATTCCATGTTTGTAGTATTTGCAAAATGTATGTTATACAATGGAAGGAATGTTGGGAAGATTATACATACCATAGCTGTAAAATAAGTAAATATTATCAGTCTTGGTGTTTCCCTTGTGTGAAAAAGCTGAGTAGTTTACATGTGTTGTCATTGTGCAAACTCCTAAACGTGGCTTCCTGTGTTTCATTCCTTAAGGACGTGAGATTAGCGCGCCTCCCCACTCTAACAATAGATGTAACTTGCAGTGCTACTGAGAAGAACCTGGTAGCTGTAATCTCACTTTAGCTAAACAGTATTTCATTTCCTGTTGTATTTTTTTCCATTCTTTAGGGAAAACTGGAACAGCCAATAAAGTGGGAGAAAAACAGCCAAAATCTTTTTACAGTAAAAAAATAAATAAATTACAATTATTAAAACCGCAAATCTTATCAGAACTTCAATGCAAAATACTCATTTTACCTCCCTGGATCAGATTCTCCTTTTCACACTCCAGCTGGAATCTTCCATTTGTTGGTTCCAATCTGATTGATGGCCAGGGAGAAACATGTAGTAGGGTCTAATTCCAAGAGTATACTGAATAACACTGTAACAAAGATGGTGCTAGCTGCTACACACATTTTGTAGAATTGGGTAAAAAAAGGAAATTAAATAAAATTAGGACATGAAAAATAAAACAAATGTAGCACTACCCCCAGAGGAGCTGCTGGTTTGTATTGGGTGGCATGTTACCTTGCCGTCTAGGGTATCAGAGGAGAGTTGAGAAAAAGTTCAATGTCCACACCTTAGACTTCTTTTTCTTTTATTTGCTGAACTTGGTAAAAGAATAAAATAAGTAATTGAAGAGGTAGAAGGGTAATAGAGAATAGGTTCAGGTGCACAATTTCTGTCCGGAAACACTCCTGCTTCCAGCAACACAGCTTTCATCGCCACCCTAGCCAGAGCTCGTATTGCGTACCCAGATAGGCCTCTTTCACTAGCCTAGCAGCCGGGATGGCGCACGGACAATTTGGTAAAGCCTCTGACACAGACCTTCCCACAGATGGAGGTATGTTCGGTCCAAATTCCTCAACACAGGATTAAGCACCCGGATCTCTCCCGATTAACTTCTTGTCAACTTAGAACTGACAGGCGACCATCATTCAGCCTTTCAGTAATGGTCATCCTTCGATGAAGTTAAAGGCCTCTTCCGAGATGCCAGCCTCGTACTCGGTGCTCTCCAAGATAGGTTCTTCATCGAGTGGCTTCCTCCCTCAGGACGGACAGCACAGGACCACTCTGCAAACCTAGACCCAGTCTGACTACCAGGCCTACTTAGTAGATCAAAACCCCGGACCAACGTGGTCCCAGAGCCAGGAACACTTGAACATGCACCCCCTGGCCAGGAGGGCCACACACTGGGGGTGGTGCGACGACGGACCCAGGATCGACGACCCCAGGCTAATGGCGTCTGTCCCTCCTTAAGTACTCTAACCCAGCATGCACAGCGGGACGACCAACCCCCACTGATTGGCTGCTGAAGGGGGAACACCCAAAACACCTTGACCTCACTGCTGCCACCCTTGGCCTGGGGTGGTAACGACACCCCACAAAACAATAGTGGTCACTCACAGTACAGCCATGGCTGGAACAGAGGTCCAAGCTTGGAAAAAATCATACAGTCTGAGTAAACTAACTCTGACTGCCCTCTCAATTTAAAGCAGCGCCGGCTTAAAAGTAGCAGGCCGCTACACAAATAACACAAAATGAAAATAATGCTAAAGAAAAGGTTGTGGAAGGAATTAATTGAAGCTGGTTTAATAGGTAGCTAAATATAAACAATTCTTGTTATAATTTTTTTTTTTACTTTAACCTCCCTGGCGGTATGATTCTGTCTGGAATTACGTACCAAAAGCGGTACAATTATTTGCAAGGAAATTTGGCATTTAATACTGTAGGCCTGTAATTCTTAGGAATAACTCACTTAAATCTGACCAAACCAGAGTCTAATAGGCATCCCGGGTATGACATTTTTTAAACAAAATTATAAATTATATATCAGACAGGAGGCTCATATCTTATGCATTATCTTTCTTTATTAATGCCCATAGCAGAAATACAACTTTTTCAGTAATTTCAAGTAGAAAACGTTTAACTGAAAGAAAAAGAAAAAACTACAACACCCAGCAGCCCTCAGGCTGGGTCTGCCAATCATGAGGCAGGACAGCCGGCATATAAGGGGCTGCCTCCTTAGACCCTTCCTCTTTCTGCTCATGGCAGAGCATACAAGATAAGTACTTCATATAACTTTATTCTGTGATTGTGTATATGTGTATGTATGTATGTATGTATGTATGTATGTATGTATGTATGTGTATATATATATATATATATATATATATATATATATTGTCCCTGATACCGAATGTGGTGTCAGGTAACTTTGTTGAATAATGTTTAATATATTGTGGAATATTGGGGGTTTTCCCTTGTATTCCCCCGATTTTACGTTTTACTTCTGTCTCCCTGATACTGGATGTCCCAATGTCAGGTAGTTTTGTTGGAAATTTTGGTTGTTTTATTTGGAAAGTTGTGGCATATGGGGGTTTCCCCCTGTTATTCCCCGATTTTTGCACTTTTATGTCTGTTTTCCCTGACACCGCACGGTGTCAGGTAGTTATGTTTGAGCCTTATTTGAAATCTTTCACTTTGATTTCTTTTACTTTTTAGTCATCCTGAAATCTTCACTTGATTTCTTTTACTTTAGTCATCCTGACTTGGGCTTCCCCCTTCCCTGGCGCCGGAGCGCTGCGGCGTCCTCCGTGCAGGGTCCGTGCTGTTCCCTCGCTCCCTCAGCGGGCGCCATCTCTGGGCAGCTGTCCCCTCCCCACGCTCGCCTTCGCGCGCTCGGTCGGTGGGCGGAGTCTCCGCCACGGCCGCTCCTCCCCCTCTCGCCGTCTACGGTGCCTCTCTCGATCCGGGTGACACCTCGGCGTCCCCCCCCTATCTCCGAGCAGGACGGGAAAGAGCGGGTCTCATCGACCGCTCTGTCCCTCACATCCACGGCTCAGTAGAGACTCCAGAGGCCGTAGTCTCGCGAGACTTCGCCTCTGGAGTTAAAATCTCGTCAGGCTCTCCTCACCAGACTCTCCTCCCACCGCAAGCTGTCCGCGGTGTTGGAAGCAGGAACCTGCGATCGTTCCTTACACATCTCTAATCTATATATGAATATAATAAATTAAATATATAAATTAAATAAATAAATTAAATAAATTAAATAAATAAATTAAATAACTAAATTAAATAGATAAATTAAATAGATAAATTAAATAGATTAAATTTAATAAATAAATTAATTAAATAAATTAATTAAATAAATTAATTAAATAAATTTAAATAAATTAAATAAATAATCTCAATCTAAATCTAATTAAATAAATAAATAAATAAATAAATATTTACTCATTAATTCTTGTTTCTGGGGAATTTATTCCCTAGAATAGATACCTCATTTATCAGGAAAATAATTAATAAAAATACAGATAAACACATCTAAATAAATAAATATTTATATGTATGTACAAACAAATAAATAAATTTATAGCATGTTCCTGTACATGCCTGCCATATGTTACTGTGCTGTCCGCAGACAGCAGATTCTTCTCCTGTGGCTGACGATTGGACTTTACCCCTGCTAGCGCCCCTGTCGGGGTGGACACAGTCCTGGCAGGCCGAGCCTACCTCAGTGCGGCACAGGTTCAAGAACTGATCGGTAGGTCCATCCAGGCTACCATGGCGTCGGTTCCAACCCGCCTGCGCCCCTATGTCCGGACCAGCCGACAATGGTATACCGCCCCTAAATAGGGCAAGGTGTCCCAATGACATCGCCTCCGACTCCCCGGCAGGGGAAGTAAATAACATGTCCCAGGCAGTACCCTCCCAGGACTGCCGACCCACTGCCCTCCCAGACTCCAACCGAGCCTCGGGGAGATGCACATGCAGAGGCAGCAGTCCACTAGACGGACTAAGCCAGACTCATTTGTGGATTCTTCTAGAACAGTCCACGGAGTCCGAGGCGGCTAACACCTTGAGTCTGAGGATGATGACGATTATGAGAGCAGTGGGCACATGGCGCTTCATGACGACGCCAACCCTGTGTCCCAGGGTGAAACATTATTGGACTCTCGTGGAGAGCCATTTTTCGATCAGGGGGCGATTATCCACCCACACTCCGGTGACTGGGCACCCCAATATATCGAATACTGGATCCGGAGATCGGTCGGTAGAGCTAACCGAAACATGTTGTGGGCGGAATGCCCGCCTTTCCAGTACCAAATAAGGTTGTGCACACTCCCGAGGTGGACCCATACTCTTGAGGTATCTCACCAAACACGGGAGGTATTCCTAGGGGAATAGAGAGGACCTTTTAAGACCACACAGGACAGGGTCTTAGATCTTTGGACCTATCACCAAACCCTACGCCTTAGTGAACAGGCTACCGCCTCTGTACAGCCGGGTTGACCTAGCCCAACCTAGGGGCTGGTCTCAACGGGCAGTTTTGCCTCCTGGAATGCGCGTACACTTCGTGTTCGACAGAACGCCGCCGCTCAATCCTAAGGAAACTTGACCCCAACGGTCCCACCTAGCCGAATCAGAACACGGATCGGCCGCCGTAGACATGTTAGGCGGGTTCACCAGACATGGACCTGGTCCCCCATCCCATTCGGGTTTTCAAACCTGTACACCGTCCTAATAGACAACGAGTTGCAAGACCTTGGACCAAACAAGCGTTAATTTTCCTGGTCAGGGAAAGTGGGACGGTTATCGCCCAGTGTTAACTTGTAGAATCTCACCAAATTACAGCACCCTGCGGAACAGGGGCGAGGTGGATCATCTACTTGTACAACCTACTCTTAATGGCTCGTTCTCCTCGCCTGACGAACAAACACGCCTCCTGGATGGGCGGATCGCTTTGGGATCTGGGACTCCTCATAAATCACACCAACCGAGCGATCCTTCGGCTGCTCATGACCACTTAGGCGCCATCTGCAAAGGAGCAGGTTTAGCTCAGGGCTAGGGTGCCTGCCCTGCATGCATTTGATTCTGGGTTCAAGCCCAGGATAGTCTGCAATGTCACGGACCAGGGCTCAGCGTGGCCGCATCTCCACTGTTAGATCAGTATCGTGCTGGGCAAGCAATGGGTGTCCTTACGCGGACTGGCTAGCTTAGTCGGCCTGTTATCGGCGTCAATCCAGGCCATTTTCCAGCCCCTCTTCACTATCGAGCCCCCCAGAGACTCGAGGCTCTACACCTTCGCTAGGGGTTTTCGCTATGCAGACGAAGTCGCTTTGGACGCAGTAGCCATAGTGGAACTACGGTGGTGTTTACGTCATGCCGTTGAACGGAACGGCGAGTCCGTCTTCAATTCTACACCGGATTTCGTCATAGGGTCGGATGCCAACCACCTCGGCTGGGGTACTCGGTGCAGCCCCTCGTCCACAGGAGGGACGCGGTCCGCAGAGGAATCTCTGCTGCACATCATCACTAGAATCCCGGCGGCTTTCTTGCCACCAGGAGTCTACTGCCACACACATCAACCTGCTGTGTGTTCTTGCAGATAGACAACGTAACCACAGTCCAGTACGTTGATCGCTTTGGGGGCCCCAGATCCTGTCCTAGCGGTTCTGGCAAAAGACTTCGGGCTTTTCTGCCTGGAACGCAGCATCGTTCCGGTTGCGGAATATAGCCCAGACTATTCCAATATGGTGGCAGATTGGAATTCTCGTTACCTGGCCGACTCCAGCGATTGCCGATTGCACCGACCAGTGTTCCTGGCCCTCGCTCACCTAAGGGATCCTTCTCTATGGACCCGTTCACCTCTCGCCTCATCCATCAGCTCCCGCACTTTTGCAACCGGGAGCCGGATCCGGAGGCGCACACTGTGGACGCCCTCGGCCAACCTGGTCACTGGGGACACACTACGCGTTTCTCCCCGTTCCCGATGACCCTCTGGGTCCTTCTTGTAGCAAACCTGAGAGCATCAGTCGTGCGGCTCACCCCGCGGTGGCCGACACAACCATGGTTTTCCCCTCCTTCTGGATATGACTGTGGATCTCCCCAGGTTGCTTCCTCACGAAACACATCCTACCTCTCTTCGCAGGGTTGGTTTTGGGGTGCCGGTCGCGGACAGCGACTTTTCAAGAGCGACTAGGGATCCCTTTTTCCTTGGCCTGGACCCGGGAATAGATCGGTATCTCGATCAGCCGGGGGTCTCTGGGTTTCCCGGTGTGATCAACGACAGGTTGATCCCGTTCAGGCGCCTGGGTCTGTAGTGGCCAACTGTTGGGCGGACTTTTGCTTCTGGGAGGCCCCCTTTTAGCTCCCTTAACGTCTATCGCTCTGCGATCTCAGCCTACCGCTCCCTTGTAGACTTGCCCGGTGGGTAAACATCCGTTGGTGTGCCGACTTGGTAGGCGTTAGGTTTGAAACGCCCCTCTCGCCCAAGTATCAACACTATTGGATGTGACCAAGGCCCTGACCATGCCCTCGGACTGGGGGGGACAATGGCACTCTATCTTTGAGGTTACTGCCTTTCAAACTTACTGTCCTCTCGTATCTGATTCCGCCTAACGTGTCAGGCGTCCGGACGTTGGACGTTTCCAGGCGTCAGTTCTCGCCTCAGAATCAGGTTTTCCGGAGTTCTTAGGAAAAAGACGGGACTTCAAGCGGTTTTCTACCCGCTCTTCTCCGCGCATCCACGCCTGTGTGTGTCCCGCTGCCTACAGACTTGCGAGTCCTTGTCGGCCCGTTGCGATCTTCGCAATTCTCCCTACTCCTCGTTTTCCTACGTTAAACCTCATTTTCCGGTTTCCTCGACTACGCTAGCCAGAGGGGTACGGTCGGTCATGGGAATAACCCTGGTTGGTGCCCACTCCTCCTGAGGGGCGGTGGCTATTAAGGTCGTCACCTCGGTAGGCTCCCTCTAGGACCTACTGCTAGCGGCGAACTGGTCGTCCCGACCACCTTCCACCAATTCTGCTTTAGACCGGAGGAACACATATCTATGTCAGTTTTGTAGTTTTTATTTCGACTGTTATCTTTAATATATACATTGTTGTAGCTTTGAACTTGCATAAGATATGAGCCTCCTGTCTGATATATAATTCGAGATTTTCCTAGCTTGTGACGGAAAATATTAATTATATGAAGACAGGAGGCGAGTATCTTCCCTCCCAACCCAACCCTATCACGATGTTGTCTCTCTTGTTCTAGGCCATTGCATCACGCATCCTACAGGTCGGAGGCTGATACGCCCCGGGACTTCGTTTTTCAATATCACCGTCGAGATTGCGGTTCCCATTTCGATCCATGGGTTTTTGTGCACCACAGATCGGAAGTGGAGGTTCCTACTGCGTTCCGGATCCGGAGCATGGATGCCGTCGACTGATTCCTGTCCGGAAGTTCCAGTTTGCCAGGCTCCCGGTGTTTTCGAACTGTTTTTTCTATCCCAGGTTTCCTGCCGATTCGCCTCAAGAAAGAGGAAGGGTCGAAGGAGGCAGCCCCTTATATGCCGGCTGTCCTGCCTCATGATTGGCAGACCCAGCCTGAGGGCTGCTGGGTGTTGTAGTTTTTTCTTTTTCTTTCAGTTAAACGTTTTCTACTTGAAATTACTGAAAAAGTTGTATTTCTGCTATGGGCATTAATAAAGAAAGATAATGCATAAGATACTCGCCTCCTGTCTTCATATAATTAATATTTTCCGTCACAAGCTAGGAAAATCTCGAATTATAATATAATAAATAATTATAAATATAACAAATAATAATATAATTCTAATAAAAATTATTCAATAATTTAATCGAATCAAAATCACTGACATTTTCTCGGTTGCAAAATTGTCGCTGTCATTTTATTTTTTTATGACGAATTTCCCCACAAATCGCTATCACACAATTCTGCAAGTTATTATCGCTGTTTTCTAGCTGATCTAAAACCATTTTTGACATAAAGGGACACTTTTGGTTGCTATGGACAATCTACAGTTTGCAGGCAGAAAGGACAGTTTTTAGTATATAAAAGTACATGGGCAGACCACTAGGGACAAGGGGGGTGTGTATTTTTTACAAACAGTGCTGTAATCTATAAGATTACAGTATACTGTATGTATAGTGTTTGTTTACGTTTTTTGAATTTGGCGCCGTTCTCCGCTCCTGTGCGTCGTAACTTCGCAGGGAACGGAGATCGGCGGCACAGAAGGACGCTGTGTGAATCGAGCGAGGTCCCACTCGATCACACAGCGCGGTGGCTTCGCTGGATCCAGGGACAAGGTAAGCCAGCGCACGCTGCAGGCTCTGCATATCTACCCCGAGCGTGACTCGGGGATACCGATCGCAGCATGAAAAAAACACCCAGAGTCACGCTCAGGGATACCGCCAGGCAGGTTAAACCAGAACTACACTGTATCTGAGCACCAAAAATGCTAAAGTGGTGCTAAACCTAGGACCCTGCATTCACTATATCTGGTCAAAGGACGCTACTTTCATCTGCCTATTCAAGAACTAATCTAAAACGATAAAAAGCCCACTGTGTGGTGAAGTTATCCTAATGACCTTGCTGCCCTCCCTATAATAAAGCTTGTTGCGATTATATAGTACTTTATATTTGAATTAAAAGAAAAGAAACAAAACCTCCATCTTGATTAGATGAGAAAAGTCAGGCTGAAATTTTTTGCTGCTTTAGATGAAAGCCCTTGCACTTGGGCAGCCTTATGAGGTCGGAAAGACTGGCATAGACTAGTGGAAAACACAGAAATTGCATGCACATCTTTTATTTTGCAGCCACTGACTACAAGGCGTGGTGCAGACTTGTAATTATAGGATACCCTAATGATGCTGGAAATTCTGAAAATGAAATGACCTAAGGTTTATGGAAAGTTATCGTAGTGTTGACAATATCGGTGTCCCTAGGGATGCCATCTGAAAGCCGCAGGCATTTAATTCAGATGAAGTATGTGTTGGATTTGTTTTTTTAAATACAAAAATAAATGATTGATAAACACACATGCCTAATTGTAAAACTTTTATTACCAACTTTTTAATATTGGTTATTTTGGTGATTTTCTTTTTTAGTAATAGAATGGAAGCATTACAAGGATTTTCAGTAAGATGATGCACTCAGTAATTATGATGCAAGAAGAAAATGTCAAACACTAATTACAGTAAGCACTATGCTGAAGTCTGGCTGGCTCTGGCTGTTATGGGTTACTGTGGTTTTATTATTGCTCTATAAAAAAAGCTTATGTTCCCTGCTGTTTTCTTCCTGCCATCCTGACCAACAGGCATTAGATACTTACTGGGGTTGATTTACTAAAACTGAAGAGAGAAAAATATGGTGTAGCTGTGCATGGCAGCCAATCGGCTTCTAAAGTCAGCTTGTTCAATTAAGCTATGACAAAAAAAAATCATAGAAGCTGATTGGTTTCTCTGCAGAGTTGCACCAGATTTTGCACACTCCAGTTTTAGTAAATCAAACCCACTGTATGTTACTCAGATATTGAGACCACACGAA
Organism: Rana temporaria; assembly: GCF_905171775.1. Classification (NCBI taxonomy): domain Eukaryota; kingdom Metazoa; phylum Chordata; class Amphibia; order Anura; family Ranidae; genus Rana; species Rana temporaria. The sequence continues at coordinate 311,025,895 of NC_053490.1, read as the reverse complement.
CTATCATACTGCCCTGCATGAAGGAAACTATAGCCTTCAGCTAATTACATTTTTCTAGTAAGCCTGCAAACTGACATTGCAGGTTTATCGCTTGTTGCATACTCCAGGTAGGGGGACATCTATTGATTTAATGTGGGAGTAAACTCCCATGTGCCTGATTTTTCCTGGACCGGCTCTGTGATGTCAGCTGAAAACGGTTCACCGGACTACAGGAAAACTACAACCAAATGAGCCTTGGCTGTACTTCTCCTTTAACCATATCCTAATAATGTAATGCCCATAGCCTGGAGAAAGTGTGTGTTTTTTTTTTTTTTTTTTTACTTCTGCAGCTGGTCACATGGCTTTAACAGCTTTCCTTGACCGTTTGTTACAATAAGAAAATTCTGTTCTTAAAGTGCTTGTTAATCCAAAAGTATAAATTACTGGCAGCCCCTCTATAGGAAGGCATAGCATATCGTGTGTGTGTGTGTGTGTGTGTGTGTGTGTATATGCATGCGTGTGTGTGTATATATGTATGTGCGTATATGTATATGTGTGTGTATATATATATATATATATATATATATATATATATATATATATATATATATATATATATATATATATATATATATATATATATATACACATACACATACACATACACATACACATACACATACACATACACATACATATATATATATATATATATATATATATATATACACTGCCTTGCGAAAGTATTCGGCCCCCTTGAACTTTGCGACCTTTTGCCACATTTCAAACATAAAGATATAAAACTGTAATTTTTTTTTTTTTTTGAAGAAGAAGAATCAACAACACGTGACACAATCATGAAGTGGAATGAAATTTATTGGATATTTCAAACTTTTTAAACAAAAAACAGAAAAATTGGGCGTGCAAAATTATTCAGCCCCTTTACTTTCAGTGCAGCAAACTCTCTCCAGAAGTTCAGTGGGGATCTCTGAATGATCCAATGTTGACCTAAATGACGATAAATGGAATCCATCTGTGTAATCAAGTCTCCGTATAAATGCACCTGTGCAGAGAGCATCATGAAGAACAAGGAGCACACCAGGCAGGTCTGAGATACTGTTGTGGAGAAGTTTAAAGCCGGATTTGGATACAAAAAGATTTCCCAAGCTTTAAACATCCCAAGGAGCACTGTGCAAGCGATAATATTGAAATGGAAGGAGTATCAGACCACTGCAAATCTACGAAGACTTGGCCGTCCCTCTAAACTTTCAGCTCATACAAGGAGAAGACTGATCAGAGATGCAGCCAAGAGGCCCATGATCACTCTGGATGAACTGGAGATCTACAGCTGAGGTGGGAGACTCTGTCCATAGGATAACAATCAGTCGTATACTGCACAAATCTGGCCTTTATGGAAGAGTGGCAAGAAGAAAGCCATTTCTTAAAGATATCCATAAAAAGTGTTTAAAGTTTGCCACAAGCCACCTGGGAGACGCACCAAACATGTGGAAGAAGGTGCTCTGGTCAGATGAAACCAAAATCGAACTTTTTTTTTTTGGGGTTAATAAACACTTTAAAAAAAAACAATGCAACATTTTAAAAATAAGTTTCGGAAAACTCGAGTAGCAGCCTGTAAAAAAAAAACTTTATTACCAATCCCTTTTTTTAGTTTATTGCTTGTTGTCATGTAAAACTGTACCCAACATTTTATATATATTTTTGAAACGGGTAGAGCTTTATTTTGGTGGCTTTTAATAATCACGTTTTGTTTTTTATTTTTACTATATAAAGGAAAAAAGACCAACAACTTGAATGCTTCTATTCACCTTCCATTGCTTTTACCTTTGGAAAAGGGACCCCACAATCACTGGTGGTCAGTGACACTTTAACGTCATCCATCACCGGTAAATAAAATCCCCTCTGAGCTACCTCTGGCTGATATAGTGAACTGTTCTATCTTCCCTACAGCCCATGAGGATCTTTTAACCTTTAGATGGTGGAACCCCTAAGTGAATAAAAAATGTATATAACAAGACTGATGACACTTTCAGAACTTTCTGCCGTTTTCAAATAAGATATTATGGGGTTGACTAAAGGAAAATACTGTACACTTTGCAAAGTGCAGTTGCACACTGCGAGAGCAGTGGCTCCAGATAATAGTAAATGCTTCTCTGCTGATTTCCATCATCCAATCACAAGCAGGTAAAAATGCTGTTTTTTTTTCCCCCTGCATGTGATTGGGTGGTGAAGGTTTGCCTAAGCTCTGGAGCAACTGCACTTAGAGTGCAACTGCACTTTGCAAAGTGCCAGTCTATTTGCCTTTAGTAAACTAACCCCTATATTTCTTCCCTCATATAGTTGTACCATAACCCTTGCTTGCAGAGCCCAGCAGCGGTTATTTATATACAAGCCCTGTCTCAGCGGGAGATACCTGCTCTGTGTAATCCGGCAGATCCTCCTGATTCTTCCCTGATGCATTGCTGGGAACTGATGAGCCTGCACATATGGGCAATGATGGGCTGCATTGATGGGATAATGATCCGCTGCACGTATGGGCTGTGATACGCTGCACTGGTAGGCGGCACTGATGTCCACTGATGAGCACAAATATGCTGCACTGATGAGGCTGGTCTGATGTGCTTTATGTTAATATAAATTTTTGTAACTTAATTCTGCAGATAACATTTAAAAGTGTAATTTCATGAAATTTACAAGGGCGTGTCAAGGGGCGGACTTGGGGGCAAGGTATGGGTTAAAAACAGATTAGAACTTGCTAATCAGACAGTGGCAGCTTAATCCTTATATTAAGCTTTTGCATCAGGTTTCTCAAGCCTTTGCATGCCTGCGCTTTGATGACCAAGCTCCTCCACTTCACGACATTGTTGAAAAGGGATGGAGCATCAGTGACATTAAAGTGATATCACCCCCCGAAAAAAGTTCTGTCGAACACCCATGACTGAGCATGTCTTATATAGGCAAACCAACTAGGAGGCGGGTCAGGAAGTGAGGGAAGGAAATAAAGGCCCACAGAATAAGTCAATGCCCATAGGTGAACACAGCCAAACCACACATGTTAAAGGAATTGGAGTAGTAAAAGCACTGCAGCAAGGAGGTAAGAACATACAGGCAGGAAATTGCAGGCTAACTTGTGACCCCCCCCTAGTGTACTACAGTCATAACTCTGACAGCCTTCAAAGTTTGAGCAATAGCAAAATGGCAGAAAAGGTATCGGTGCATCCCTGCAGAGGCCAGTTATAGGTTGGGGTGGTTGCCATATTTTTGTACTATTGGTGAGGGGGCACACTGGATACCGTCACTGCCATTGTGCTACTGCTGGGTGCCCAGTGTGTTCCTATACCTTTAAGGAAGGGTAGGTTCCCTCCAGGCATAGCTGCCCTTCCTTAAAGGGTCACTAAAGGAATTTTTTTTTAAGCTAAATCGCTTCCTTTACCTTACTGCAGTCCTGGTTTCATGTCCTCATTGTTCGTTTTTGCTCTGATGTTGCTGTAATTCTGCTCTGTTCTGGACACTTCCTAGTTGTCTGTTTCCTGATGACCACAGTACTGGGAGCTTCTAGTTTCTTTTTCCAAACCATCACTTTTCTATGGCTCTATACAGCACAGAGGCAGGATAACATGCAAAAACGAAACTGAAACTACAGGTACATTATATGATTGATTTTTATCTATTTTTAATCGTTTTTAAAAGGAATCAGTTAACTATTATGTCTCTATACCCTGTAAACAGTCATTTGCGCAAAAAAAATGCTTTCCTTTACAACTCCTTTAACCACTTCCCGGCCGTGCTATAGTCAGATGACTACAGCGTGGGTGTCCGGTTCTGGGAGGGCACCATATGATGTCCTCCCAAAACCGCCCCCCGCTGTGGCATGCAAACGGCGTGCTCTGATTTCTGTGTCCTTCGGACACAGCTGATCACAGATCAGAGTAAAGAACCAATCGCAGCAGCTGTTTACATTGTGATCAGCTGTGATTGGAAACAACTGATCATGTGGTAAACACACGTGCCGGTTATCGCCATTCCTTTGCTTACGCTGAGAGCATGAGGAGAGAGACAGTAACCAGTTAGTGTGAAAGGGGACGACAGCACTGATCGGGGGAATGATCATTCGTATCTTGATCATCAGTGCAGCCCCAACAGTGCTAATTGGTGCTGCCTATCAGTGCCGATCAGTGTTGCAAATCAGGATTTGATTTCCTGTGAACAATCTGTAAGGGATTTGGATGGAAGGGTAGTAATAGGTTTAGTGGACAGGTGGAGCTAGGTGTAATAGCAATGGAAGTGGGTGTTGCATTTATGAAATATGAAACCGAGAGGAAGAAGATAGATTCAGAACAGAAGGAACCCAGGACAGAACCCAGGGGCACACCAGTAGAAAGTAGAGATGGTTGAGATTTGAGTTGGATTAATTGAGTATTGCCAGAGAAATGAGATTTAAACCAGTTCAGGGGCGTGTTAGTGAATCCAATGGAGGCTAATCTGTCAACGAGGATGGTATGAGAAATTGTATCAAAGGCCGCACTATTGATGAGACCAGAGGTGGACTGCACAATTGTCATTCAAAGTGTGACCGCAAACCCCTGTTTTTTAACGTGAACTGTTAAAGCAATTTGGTTTGTTGCAGACTGGTAAGTTAGCTGGAAATGTTTATTTTTGTTTTTTTACCAACTCTACCACACATTAAAGGGGTTGTAAAGGTTTGTTTTTATTCTGTAAATAGGTTCCTTTAAGCTAGCACATTGTTGGTTCACTTACCTTTTTTTCCTTAGATTTTTCCCTTCTAAATGTTTTTTCTTTGAATTTCTCACTTCCTCTTTCTCCTCGGTCAGCTTGCCCCCATCATCCAAACCGTTCTGACAGGGGGTTAGTCGGCGTGCTTGCCACCTCCCTTGGGACTACATCCCTGCGGGGAGACGCTGTGTCCGATGGAGAGTACAAACGGTCGGATTATACGACAAAAACCCTACCATCACACAATTGTTGGAAAATCCTATCGTGTGTACGGGCCTTTACTTTAAGCCTTTATTGGTTTCTCAAAACACTATAATATGCAAATGCCAATAGACCTATCCAATCTTATAGGCCTGCGATCATGGGTGTTGCTCGTATGTTTGTTACCGATCATTTTGAAAAATGCTGACAGTTTTTCGAACGTGGTTTTTGGGCGTTTCTTACGTTTTATTATGAGCTTGAACATTGTAAGTTCATTTAGCTGAATACTTTAAATTTAAGATGTAATTAAAGCTTTGGTTTTATAGACGGAAATGGTTATTTTATTTACTCCCATTTCTGTCTTATTTTCAGCTGGCAGGATCTGCAATAGTAGCTGTTGGCTTGTGGATTCTATTTACTGGGAACATTAAAGAACTAAGTGAGGGTGATGAAGAGGTGTATGTATTCTTTTTTGCTGGTAAGTGGAGCATAATTGTATTTTAACATCTTACCATCTGTTATATTGTACATTTTCCTATTGTTTTTACATTATGAGATGCAAGATAATCACAGCCATTAAATAGCAGTAAGAATGTCGCAACTGATCAGGCAGTTGAACAATTCTTCTTTTGGGGGCCTTACTGGTTCCATCTTTTTTAATTTTAAAGGTACAAGTACACATCCTTGCCCTTGATTCACTATATCACTCTGTGTACATAAACACACCCTTGTATATGCACATTCTTATCCTGCGTTATGCCACATGCAGGTACGCACTGGCATGTCAGTATTAAAACGTCATTAAACCGAATACCAAAAATGTGATATATTGCAGTTTACCAATCCTTGGATGTGGTTGCTGCATTGATTTTTCTTTAGGCTTTTCCTCCTGTTTTCATCTAGTGATCTAGCCAGTAACACACCTCCTGTATTAAAGTGTCTATACTCTAGATGTAAGAGCACAGAGGGCAGTGGCATTGTCAGTCTGGGGGGGGGGGGGGGGGGGGGGGCGGAGTTGTACTATTTGAAGCAAAACTCCATGCCAACGCTTTATAATCGGTTACAGCAAATAGTTTTTTTTGTTCTTTGGATAAAGGTTTTGCATAAATGTACTTATTGTAAGCATCCCTGTCGGTGTTAACTGATATGTCTAATCCCTGTAAACTGATGCATCTGAAAGAGAGCTTGTTCTGCTGCAAAATAACAAACTTACTGGCCAGATCACCATATGAAAATTAAAGGGCCTCAAAAAGAAAACTGATGGAGCCATCAAATCTAAGAACTGGTAAATTGCAATATAATTGCTTGCTTTTGAGTTTAAATTTGCTTTAGGTATTTTGGTTGGTTGACCTTCATTTTTAAAAGGCTTCCTAGACATTCTCACTGCCCACGATAGAGTCTAATTCTTATTCTTGGGTGTGTTAAAAAGTTTCTATTTTGACAGCGACTCATGCTAACTTGCAGATCTTGGTGTCTTAAGAGTAAAGGCAGGTCTAAAGAAGTTCAGGGGTGATTTGAAAGACATCTGTGTGGGTTCATGCACAGATGTCTTTTGAAATCTCCCACCGAAGTAGTGCAGGAATTGCTTTTGGAAATTGGTGTGGCGTCGCACCAATTGGGATAGTGTTGTTGCCAGCAATAGGCTGCAATTTGGCATGCAATTTGACATGTTAAATCACATGTCAAATTGCACCGATGTGAATGGGAGATAACCACCTTTTGCATTTCATTTTGGATGTTCCAGTTCCTCTGCATTTCATCTTGACTTTTGCATTTGAGTACTCTTGGATTTTGTTTGGGCTCATTCCAAGCTTTCATATTATCTCAGTATAAAAACTTTGCTGCTGTCAAATTAACACATTTTACTGCCCCCTGACCACCCACCTAAACACCGAAATGCAGGTGCTCTGACCTGTACCCATGCTGCAAAAAAATGTGAACTCGTGTCACATTTTTATGTAGTTCTTGTAAACTTGCACACTAATTTTGATCTAGATCGGTGTTTCAACTTTTTTTTTTTTTTTTTCTTCAGTTAAGGCACCCTTTAAAATTATAGACAATCTTGTGGCACCTCATTCTAAAATGTAAAAACTATTCTAAAAGTTTTACATAATGCAGCAACATCCAAACGTAGGACACCAACGTTGCAGGTGATTTATTCTTCCAAAGCAAATACACTTTTGCATACTAGTACCGACTAGTATTCAATGTTTCTTGTCTCCCTCAATTTCTCTCCATCAGTCAGCTAATGTGACCCCAGTGCTGAGGGAGAGGAGCACAGGAGGGTCAAACAAGGATGCTTCGGAGGCAACCGACAGCCTTATCAACTGATGACATCATTGGTTGTTTGGCTGCCAGTGTTTAGAAAGTCATAATATGGGACGACGCTCTCGAAGCAGCAGATGACAGAGAATCCTGTCTCCTAGTGCTGCTGGACCTTAGTGCAGCCTTCGACACGGTAGACCACAACATATTGCTCACGCGACTCAAAGAAGTAGCCGGAGTCTCTGACGCGGCCCTACCGTGATTCGCATCTTTCCTAGAAAATCGCACTCAGACCATGAAACTTGGAGATTTCACATCAGAAACACGGACCATCACATGCGGAGTTCCTCAAGGATCACCCCTCTCACCTGTACTCTTCAACATCTACATCCGCCTGCTCCTCAAAATCATCAGCAAACAGGACCTGCGCTACCACTCCTATGCGGACGACACGCAGCTTTACCTTCGAATCACCAACAAACAAGACCAATTCCATGAACTAGGAAAGTGCCTTACACTGATCGACAATTGGATGACTGAAAGCTCCCTCAAACTCAACGGATCCAAAACAGAGCTACTCACCCTTCACGCAAATAGGAAATCCATTTCCAGGACCACATGGACACCACCCACCATCCTCGGACAAACCATCGCACCAAGCAACAAAGTCAAAAGTCTCGGAGTCATCTTTGACGCAGACATGACGATGGATGCACAAATAGGATCAGTCGTCAGCGGTTCTCATCATCTGCTCCGCATGCTACGTAGACTCCTCCCCTTCATCCCGGAAGAGGACACGGCAGTAGTGCTGGGAACGATCATCAACTCACGACTCGACTACGCAAACTCCCTCTACTTAGGACTACCAAAATACCAGATTTCACGTCTACAAGTCGTCCAGAACACGGCAGCCAGACTGGTAACTGGTAAAAAGCCGTGGGAACCAATCTCCCCGGCTTTGAGGTCCCTTCCACTGGCTGCCCATACAGGACCAGGTGACATTCAAGACACACTGCCTCACCCACAAATGTATACAGGGTAAAGCTCCTCAATACTTAAGCGAGGAAATAAAACCCTACGTCACCCAGCGCGTGCTCCGATCAACCAGCCAAAACCTTCTCCAAATCCCTAAATCCCGATACAAATCGAAGGGAGAACGTAGATTCTCGGTCCAAGGACCACGGCTCTGGAATGCTCTACCCACGACTATCCGCTTGGAAGAAAACCATCGGGTTTTTAGGAAAAAACTGAAGACCCACCTCTTCTGAAAGACCTGTACAACTCTGGATGCCAGCGCCTTGAGGCGATTAAGTTCGCATTTGTTTGCGCTATATAAGTTTCTCACTCACTCATAATGGTGCATAATGAGAACCCACGGTTTTGTGTAACTAAAAGGCAGGCTTGATGCACCTGATGGCTTGTATACACTTTTTGATAATTTTTTAGACACTTTGCCAAGGCACCCCTGAAGAAACCTCAAAGCACCCTGGTTGAAAATGGCTGATCTAGACATCCAGTCAACAGTGACCTCCGGAGTTAAAGCGGGGGTTCACCCTAAAAACTAATTTTTAACATTAGAGCCAGCATACTAAGGACATTTACTTTCAGCAGGTCATTTTTTTTTCTCTCCGTACATACCTTGATATTCTGATTTTGTCCAGGGCTTCCGTGTTCTGATGACTCCGGGACTGGGCGTTCCTATCCCTGCCTCAGGGTTCCGATGACTGCGGGACTGGGCTTTCCTATCCTTCGGTTCGATGATTGACGGCTTGTGAAACAGGTCCCCTGTCGCACAACGCGTGTCACCAGATTTCCGAAAAAAAGCCGAGCTGCAAGTCGACACTATACGGCGCCTGCGCCCGCCGCGTAGAGATGACTGCGCAGGCGCCGTATAGTGCCGACTCGCAGCTCGGCTATTTCCGGAAATCTGATGACGCGCGTTGTGCGACAGGGGACCTAATTCACAAGCCCGTCAATCATCGAACCGAAGCATAGGAACGCCCAGTCCCGCAGTCATCGGAACCCGGAAGCCCCTGACAAAATCAGAATATAAAGGTATGTACGGATAAAAAAAAAAGACCTGCCGAAAGTAAATGTCCTTAGTATGCTGGCTCTGCTAGATGTAATGTTAAAACATTTTTTTTTGGATGAACCCCGCTTTAAAGTTTACTTTTCGCAAATAGGCTCAAACTGTCCAGATTAACTGATTTCCATGGATATCTATTTTGTCTTTGATCCTACATACAGTATCTCACAAAAGTGAGTACACTCCTCACGTTTTTGTAAATATTTTGTTTAGTGTTGTCACATGAAAAGATATAAAGAAATCACACTTTTCTGCAATGTAAATTAGTGAGTGTACAGCTTGTATAAAAGTGTACATTTTCTGTCCCCTCAAAATAACTTGACACACAACCATTAATGTCTAAACCGCCTTCAAAAAAAGTGAGTACACCCCTAAGTAAAAATGTACAAATTGGGAAAAATTGTTTGTTTTCCCTCCCAGGTATCATGTGACTCATTAGTGTTACAAGGTCTCGGGTGTGAATGGGGAGCAGGTGTGTTAAATTTGGTGTTATCGCGCTCACGCTCTCATACTGGTCAGTGGAAGCTCAACATGGCACCTCATGGCAAAGAACTATCCGAGGATCTGAAAAAAACTGATGCTCTACATAAAGATGGCCTAGGCTATAAGAAGATTGCCAAGACCCTGAAACTGAGCTTCAGCACAGTGGCCAAGATCATACAGCGGTTTAACAGGACAGATTCCACTCAGAACAGGCCTCGCCATGGTCGACCAAAGTAGTTGAGTGCACATGCTCAGCGTCGTATCCAGAGGTTTTCTTTGGGAAATGTATGTGTGCTGACAGCCTGTCAGTGCTCAGACCATACGCTGCACACTGCATCAAATAGGTCTGCATGGCTGTCATTCCAGAACTAAAACTCTTCTAAAGAAAAGATAAGACAAGCAAACTAAGCACATGGATTACTGGAACCATGTCCTGTGGTCTGATGAGACAGGATAAACTTATGTGGTTCAGATGTTGTCAAGCATGTGTGGGGGCAACCAGACGAGGAGTACACAACTCCACTGGAAAGGGATACCCCACTGTACTGGCAGTCTAAAGTCCCCATTTATGCCGATACTTCTGGGTTCTGGTGTCCTTGTGGCAATAACACCTTATGCTCTAATCACTCCATTAGATATTGTACTCCATTAAGCACGGTGAAATTGAAATTACTGTTATGGGGCCGTGTATATACACTCCCCAGTCCGGTTTTTAAAATATTCTACTGTGCGATGGGACATTTCTGAGATTCAAATCCTGCCAATCCAAGAGTTCTGATGTGTACTGTGATTTCCAAAAGATAGTCACTCTATAATACTGCTTGCTCTAAATCGGTCCCTGAAGGAATTAAATGGCTAAACCTATATTGTGAAACTTGTTGGGACTTCTGTGTACACACCTCGTTTGGCCTCTCACCATGTGATCAATCCTGTGTTTCAGAACCTAGCTGTAATGTATCTATATAGCATGATTATCTCATTTTGATTTTAGGATGCTCAAATGTTGTATATAACAGTAAATTTTGTATATACTTTTTTACATACGCCTGTTACACTTCTTTATGGTCTTTCCCTCAGCCCATACAATCCCAGCGGCAACCCCCTTTTGTGTTTGTCGCTGTATTTTGGGATGTGGCCCAGGTTTCCAGCTTCATATCTTTTGCTGCCGGCACTGTGGAGCTACAGTTCATTGAGGGAACTACAAATGCCAGCATGTACTGTGACATACTGAAGCAGAGTATGATCCCCTCCCTTTGGAGACTGGGCCGCAGGGCAGTATGCCAACATGATGACCCCAAACACACCTCCAAGACAACCATTGCCTTGCTAAAGAAGCTGAGGGTAAAGGTGATGGACTGGCCAAGCATGTCTTCAGACCTAAACCTATTGATCATCTGTGCGGCATCCTCAAATGGAAGGTGGAGGAGCGCAATATCTCCAACATCCACCAGCTCTGTGATGTCATGGAGGAGTGGAAGAGGACTCCAGTGGCAACCTGTGAAGCTCCATTCCCAAGAGGGTTAAGGCCATGCTGAAAATGTTGGCCACACAAAATCTTTACACTTTGGGCCCAGTTTGGACATTTTCACTTAAGGGTGTACTCACATTTGTTGCCAGCGTTTTAGACATTTTTGGCTGTGTGTTGAGTTATTTTGAGGAGACAACACATTAAGGGCTCTTTCACACGGAGCGGACCGTTTCCGGGTCCGCTCCGTGTGTCTCCGTCGGCTCAGCAGGGATCCCCGCTCAGCTGTCGGCGGATAGGGCGGTCCCCGCACACAGTGCGGGGACCGCCCTGTCTCTGCTCCGCTGTCCCCTATGGGGAACCTGATGCAGACGGACCGTCTGTCCGTCTGCATCAGTTCCGCTCCGCCGAACGGAAGAAAAATAGGGTTTCTTCCGTTCGGAAAAGCGGATCCCGACTGACGCTAGCGGATGCTCCATCCGCTAACGGACGCGTTCCCATAGGGATTCATTACAAGTCCGTTAACGGACTTGTAATGAGCGGACGAACGGTCCGCTAGTGTGAAAGGACCCTTACACTGTTATACAAGCTGTACAGTTGCTTCTCTACATTGTAGCAATGTGTAATTTCTTCAGTGTTGTCACATGAAAAGATATATAATAAATTATTTACAAAAATTAGGTTTGTACTGTTTTGTGAGACACTGTATATATTTTTATTGTAGAGATATTTATATGTCCCAAAATGTTATGATTTGAAAGATTGGATTGCAAAAGCCTGTTGGACCAGTAAGATGTTATAATGAACTAAGAAAGTGAATGCTCGGGATTTTAAAGTGAGTACAAGGAGGAATGGTTCCAGACCTCGCCAACGGAGGAATTGTCGGCACACTTGTTGTTTCCACCTGCAATGCTGTTAATGGCATTAGCAGAGTTTGGCTCGTAGGCCACTTTTTGTAAACGGTGAAATGAAGCCAGCGGAAACACTTTCATGAAGTAAAGCAGCTTTGTTATTGTGCTTGAATCTGCAAGCTCAGTTTGTATTTTGCAGGTTGTTGTTCCAGTTATATCTGCACTATGATCAGCCTTGTCAGAAAAGATTAATTCAAGGCAGAAAAAGGGATGGAAGCTGGTGCTGATCTGACAAGTCCCAGAGATAGAGTTGTTTCCACTTTCACTATATCACAGTGGTTTTGACAAATTTTTAAACAAAATTCTGTAGCATCAAACAAGATTTGCCTTAAATGTGTTCTTCATTGGGAAAGTGCTTTCCTGTACTATTCATCCTATTTATCGATGTGCTTTTTTAAACCCCCGTTTCTGATGCATTTTTACATGCAGTTTTCCTGCATTTTTTTTTTGTTTGGATTTTGGGCTTATGGTGAGTGCTGAACCCGAGTGAATGAGGCCTAAACCAGGTAATGATTTGAATATTGTGCAAAGTGAAAAATGGGGGAAATTTTGGTCAAATTTCAGAGTGAATGTACATTCAATATGACGTCACCATTCAGTGCATGCTGAGGCAGTGACGGCAAAATAGGGCATGGCTACTGGTTGATGCCACTGGGTGACCCTGCCCCTTACCAATTTAAGAATTGTCAGAGGAGTGGGCAGTCAGCGGTTAGCCTTCGCAGTCGGAGCTTTTTTTTTCAGTCCAGCGGGCGGTGTAGTTGACAATGGATTGACGTTTTTGGATTTTTAATAAAAAAAAAATTGTCCAACTATATATATATTTTCTCCTAAGTGACGCTTTTTTCGGTGAATAAGCAGGAGTACAATGTACCCCATACTCATTCACATGTGCAGGTTGGCTACTCGGTGGTGTAGTGAGGGGGGCCGAGGCCCCGGGCACAACATTTTGGGGGGGCGAAATCCCACGCCAGTATGTGTCACCCTCGCTCCATAATCATAATTTTAATTTTCATGCCCCCGCTCTCCGGCCACCATGTTCAGTCTCAGGCTGGCGCCCTGTGATTGGGTGAAAGTGGTCATGTGTGGTGGGCGGGACTGGCCTATCCTTAATCACGGGGGAGCGGGGCTGGCCTTCGCTGCGAGCTGTGGATGCTCACTTTCTTCTCCTCCTCTTTGGAATGAATCCATGACCATGTTCCCGTCGGGGGGGGGGGGGGGGTGCAGTGTGACAGGCTGTGGCGCAGAGCAGGAAAAAAAGGTGAGACTCCCTTGTGAGTTTTGCTGCTAGCCCAGGGGGAGTAGGTATGGTCTGGGGAGCAGCCAGAAAGTCTGTGTATAGTGTAATGTATAGTGTAATGTATTGGCCTGTGGGTAGGGTATTGTGTAGTGGTCTGTGGGTAGTATATTGTGTAGTGGTCAGTATATGAATCAGGTAGGTTAGTGTAGTTTTAGTGGTCAGTGTGGTGTAGTGGTCATTATAGGAATGAGGTAGTCAGGGTGTATTGGGTAGTGTAGTGTATAGTGTAGAGATCTGTATAGGAATCGGGTAGGTTAGTGTGGTGATCAGTGTGTAGTGTAGTGGTCGATGTAGAAGGTGGGTTAGTATAAGGGTCAGTATAGGAATGAAAAGCTTAGTGTAGTGGGTAGTGCAGTATATTGTGTAGTAGTGTAGTGGTCAGTATAGGAATCCGGTAGGGTAGTGTGGTGTGTAGTGGTCAGTGTATTGTAGTTGTCAGTATAGGAATCGGGTAGGTCAGTGTAGTGGTCAGTATAGTGTGTGTGTGTGTGTGTGTGTGTGTGTAGTGGTCAATGTAGGAATCGGGTGGGTTAGTGTAAAGGTCAGTACAGCAATGAGATAGGTCAGTGTGTAGTGTAGTGGTCAGTGTAGGAATCGGGTAGGTCAGTGTAGAGGTTAGTGTATAGTGTGTAGTGTCAGTATAGGAATCATGTAGGTCAGTGTAGAGGTTAGTGTTGGTGGTCAGTATAGGAATCAGGAAGGTCAGTACTAGTGTAGGAAGGGAATCGGAGTGTGAAAAGTTTGCAGGTTAGGGGGTGCAAAATACTTCCCCCGGGGTCTGACAACCCACGCTACACCACTGGCTACTCTGCCTGTTGGCTGCCCCCCCATAGACAGAGCAGGGAGGGAAGAATCTGTGCATACAGGATAAAACAACCTTTTTACACAATGCAGAGAATTAACCCTTTAAGTTCCATAGTGAGTATAACAAGCATGCTATGCTGCATTTACAGACTGATTTTAGTGTTGTGGATTTAGTAACACTTTAAAAAATTGGGTCAGTCCAATGTCTGTCCAACAGTCATGATGAAGGCAGGCCTTTTAAACTGGGCCAAGTTAAAGTTCAAGCATGCTCACAGTAAAACTTTGACTGGCTGTGTTAACTGTCCTATGTTGGAAATTTCAAATAAAGCTGTGGCCTTGCCCTTTTTTAATGTAATTTTGGCTCATCTTTGGGCAAGGTTACTGATTGGAAGAGTTGTGGTTTTAAGCCTGTCATGTTATACAAGTTTACAGTATAGTCAGGAAACATATTCACTATTTTAGTACTTCATGACAAACCACAGTTCATTAACAGGTCTGTCAAAATATTGCCTAGTGAGCCTCCTCCAGATCCATACATAGCAGTGTAACATAACACGCTAATCAAATTAGGTGAGATGCTTACATGACAGACTGTCACTGTCGGAAGGATTGAATATGTATTGGATCTTACCACAACAATAGAACAGTCTGCAGATAAAGGCATTGCAGATAGCAGGATCAGTGAGTGGGTCCCCTGCTACCAAAACGCATTTATCCTTAATTTATTTCACTGTGTAGCGGCTTCCTTGGGCTGGCCATAGACTGAGTAATTCACCCGGAAGAAATTTTCTCGATTTCCCTTAACACAGACTGTGACAGGGAAATGCCTCCCGCCAAGCCATTATAAACGATCAACATTCAGCCTGCCCATACATGGTTTGAATCTGGAACCGGCTGAGATATGGCTGGCTTTAGAAGCGTGTGTCATATGTGAATTTCATTAAACCCATATCAAATGGGTAGACTAACGTGTTGTCCACCTACTTCCTCTATTTTGGAAAAAGAAATTAATGACTAAATTAAGTCGTCATATAGACCATATGTGCCCAGCTAGAATGCAAACCCAGACTTGATTTATCTGGTTCCAATTACATTTGTGCCTAGTTAACCAGTAGATAAGCCATATATTAGGCTCGGGTCACACTGCCACAACTTGGGATCTGACTTGTGAGACCCCAAGTCACGTGACACGTGAAATCCCATTTTAGTCAATGAGAGCTGTCTCTATTAGCACTACTGAAGTCACTCCAACTTTAGAAAAGGTTCTTGTACTACTTCAAGACGATGCCTATCCGACTTGTGCCCATAGACTTTAATGGATGTTGCCTCCAAGTCGGATCCTCGTCTTTTATTGGTGTGATTTTTATCCGACCTTACAGGAAGATTACACAGGTATTCCCTGAAGTAGCTTGAATTGGTCCTCCACATTGTATACTTCCCATACAGGAAAGCCATCTCATATTATTGGTATATCGCATGTTTATGAATGTAAAACCAATAAAACTTACACTTGACATTCATGTAACATGCTTCCATTTCAGTATACTGTTCCATATATTTAAATACACATAAGAGACAGCAGGACCTTTTTTCTAAAAGGTTTTAAATGTAAAAATTAGTGACTTGGCCCCGTTGACATATTAAGATACATGGAAATTCACCTTTTGCAGTAAAATGGATTTACATAAGAGTGAACAAAGCCTTAATCGGATCACCTAGGAGGTCTAGATCAGTCTTCCATATCTATGGCCACCAGAACTTGGACATCTGTTTACTTCTCCAGCTTACTTCCCTCCCCTGTAGCATTTATTATGTGCTCAGTCATTTTCAGTCTGACAAAGAAGCTAACAAGCATCTGAAGACTGCATTCATTATCACAACCTTTGGGTTTGGTTGGGCTTTCCTTTCTCAGACTGAGTGGGTGACAGAACAGATGCAGGAAAGATGAGATGGTGTATCCCAACATAGGACTTGTAGGACTCTATAGTAAGTGGGATAGAAATAGCATATAGTAAGTGTATGACGGTGCTTGCTGCAGCAACCCATAATCTTCTAGCTCCCCTTTGCTGTTTGAAGTTGTGTGCATAAATAGGCAGTTTTTCAGATCCTACATAACCTTGCAGATGAGGAATTCTCTGTTCTATGGGTACATAATCATCGCTCCCAACTGTCCCTGATTTTGAGGAACTGAACAAAGTCCCTCTGTCCCTTTTTTTTTTTTTTTTTCCTCATTTGTCCCTCATTTTGATCCGATTCATATAGTTGTATATAAAATGCACTATTTATAAAGTGTTTCACAGTGCTAAACTTTTCATTTAATTTCTACATTGCTGCATTTGTACATTTAAAATGCCAATATAAAGGAATAGTATTGGTAAAAAAAACTTTTGGGTTTAGCCAATTTTCTTTAACCCTCCTAGCGGTATTCCCGAGTCTGGCTCGGGGTAAGAATTTTATACCGAAAGCGGTAACCCCGAGTCAGACTCGGGCTTGCCTCGCTGCAGCCACAGACAAAGTTACTTACCTTGTCCCTGGATCCGGCGATGCCACCGCGCTGTGTGAGCGAGCGGGTCCTCGCTCGATTCAGTGTCCCCATGTGCCGCCGATCTCCGTTCCCTGCGACGTTACGACGCACGGGAGCGGAGAACGGCGCCAAATTCAAAAACGTAAACAAACACATTACATACAGTATACTGTAATCTTACAGATTACAGTACTGTATGTAAAAAATACACACCCCCTTTGTCCCTAGTGGTTTTCCCATTGCCCTACATGTTTTATATAATAAAAACTGTTCTTTCTGCCTGCAAACTGTAGATTGTCCATAGCAACCAAAAGTGTCCCTTTATGTAAAAAATGGTTTTAGAGCAGCTAGAAAACAGCGATAATAAATTATAATCACTTGCAGAATTGTGCGATAGCGATTTGTGGGGAAATTCGTCATAAAAAAATAAAAGTAATGACAGCGACAATTCTGCAACTGAGCAAATTTCAGTGATTTTGAGTTGATTACATTATTGAATAATTTTTATTATAATTATATTACTTGTTATAATTATTTATTATATTATTTATAATTTTGTTTTTTAAAAAAAAATCATACCCGGGATGCCTACTAGACTCTTGTTTGGCCAGATTTAAGTGGGTTATTCCTAAGAATTACAGGCTTACAGTATAAAACGCCATATTTCCTTGCAAATAATGGTACCGCTTTCAGCACCTTTTTTCTGAAAGAATCATACCGCCAGGGAGGTTAATACAATCATCTTTTGGGGTGTGGCAGGAGGTGTGTCCTATGCCTGCATACTTTTGCTAATAAGTGTCCCTCATTTTCATCTCAGAATGTTGGGAGGTATGCATAAAGCTGCATTGTTTTCTGATAGCTGCCTATATATTATGGTCAACGTAATAGTACTGCTGTTGTGTGTTAAGGTACATGGCTCTACCAATGTACATCGGGTGCAAATGATCTAAAACATGGTTATAGCAACCTCAGAATTTTAGTGTACAGTGATTTTTGATGTCTACAAAACATCAGTGGTTGTGTTTTATGCAGCAATGGTGTGTGTCTCACATGAACATGTCATATTATAAATATACGGTAAAATATATTCATAATACAGAGGACTTTTCCTACATAAACATTACTAGGTGTGTTATCTGTGAGACTCACAATATCTAATATAAACACTAACTCGGTTAACAAAAACTGTTACCAGTAGGTCTACCTGTTTCCAGTCGGCTGATACATCTGCAGAGACAACATAGTAAATATTACCAGCTGTCAGCGGGAGATTGTTTCACAGGAACCAGCTAACCTGTTTCTTTTGTGACCTTGGCATAGCATGTATAGTTCCTTTTTTATTCTACCCCTTTGAAAAACGATATAAATTTAAAGTTGAGCTTCAGGCATGCTATACCATAAAATAAAGGTTGCTATACTGCAAGATGTGCAAAAACATTACAGCGTTTTTATCGTTTTTTTTCCTCGCCGTTCATTGGACAGTCTTCCCTGGTTCTCTTCTGGCTGCTGGGTAAAGTCGGTAGAACATGCCACTGAAAACGATACTTCTGGTTTATGTCCTCACCAATGATGGACTGCAATACCAATCAAGCAAAAAGGTTAAGAATTTTGGGTATTCCACCCAGCTGCTTCAACCACCACTATAGTGCTCACCACCTGAGTGGCACCAAAGGAACATGCCAGATCTGCATGGGCAGACCCTTTCTCCACATGCCTGATACTAGTTTACATTGCCAATACAGTGATTGTCCCCATCCATAGCTTTAACCAAAGAGCAATGTAACTATGCACTAAAGATCATTTGCTTATAACCCCCAAACATTATACTTTTTTTTTTTTTTTTTTAGCAGAGACCCTAGGGAATAAATATTTTTGCAGTTTTTTTTATGTCACAGTATTCGTGCGGCAGTTTTGAAAATGAATATTTTTGGGGGAAAAATACTTTAAAGCGGAATTCCACCCAGAAATGGAACTTCCGCTGATCCCGTTCCTCCCCCTTCCACTGACCACATTTGGCACCTTTCAGGGAGAGGCAGATACCTGTCTAATCCAGGTATTTTGTCCCACTTCTGGCAGAATCCGCAGCAAACT
The DNA here is from genome assembly GCF_905171775.1 of Rana temporaria. Classification (NCBI taxonomy): domain Eukaryota; kingdom Metazoa; phylum Chordata; class Amphibia; order Anura; family Ranidae; genus Rana; species Rana temporaria. Next base: position 311,007,037 of record NC_053490.1, on the reverse strand, counting down.
ATGCCATATCTGGCCCATCTGTCACCCCCACTGTCTTCTGGGAGAGTCACATCCCAGAAAACAGCAGGGACAATTCAGAATGCTTAAGAATGCACAGCATCACTGAAGCTGCAAGATTTCACTTCCTGATTCCCTTACTGAAGATGCTGCCACCCCCCCTGGAGCCGAGGATGGGTGTGAAGGTCATTTTACGGTGAGTGAATAGATACCTAAAATGTCACACTCTAAAATTGCACACGCTCATGGAATGGCAAAAAACTACAGTACTTAAAAAAAAAATCACCATAGGCAATTCTTTAACCGCCTTTACAGGTTACCTGTTTAGTGTTATAGAGGTCTAACGCTAGATTTATTGCTCTTGCTCTAACGCTCATGGCAATACCTCACGTGTGGTGCTAATACCGTTCACATATGCATGGGCAACTTGCGCATGTGTTCGCTTCTGCATGCAAGCTTTCCATTTTTATTTAGCATTTTATTTTTTACACTGTCCCTTTAATTGTTTTTTTTTTATCACTTTTATGTGAATGTTAACATCCCTTGTAATAAAAATAAGGATGACGGGTCTTTTATGGATAGATCTGAGGTCAAAATGATCCCAGATCTCTTTACCTTTCAAAAAGCAAAAGATTATTTTTTATAGTTTACTATACTTTAAAAAAAAAAAAAAATACTTCTGGCTTGGGCTGGAAGTGACGACATGACGTTGCTCCAGTCCAAGACCATAGAGGTGATCAAAGATGATCGACTCTTTGATCGCCTATGGGAGAAGCTGGCCACTATGGATTGTTTCTCGGGCAAACAGGCGGAAACGGTAAGCCCAAGAAACACACGGCAAATGGCAGGAGGGGGGTGGTACCAGGTTTATGGATGATTATCTTCAGCCATAATCCCAGTAAACCTCTTGCAAACCGCAAGGTGTATATATATATGATTGAGATTAGATCTTTTTTTAGCAGCTTGCTGAATGTTTTCACCCAGTCCCCAGAATGGTTCTTTAATGGTGTTCTTGTATACTTTTACTTGGGGGGGGGGGGGGGAGTGCCCATGCCCATGCCCGGTGTACAGAGAATTGCTAATTCTAAAGTATAGTTCATAGAAGTTTATTAAAAAGTAGCAACATGTACATCAACCCAACACATTTTGGGGGCATAGACTTCAGAGCTGTTGCTCTGTACTATTTGATGGGAACATGAGTGGTTATATTGGATCAAGATTTCAGAAACCAGGCTGGCAGGATGCCGGATTTACTTGCATAGGCTGCAATTCCCTTTTTATTCAAGTCTACATGCTAAAATGACCTAAGGTCGCACAGAAAAGGCAGCAGCCCAATCCCCAAGGGAGCTCATTGCCATCATCCATCACTGGGCACTATCCACCGAAAGGCATTCCTTTCTTTTTGCCCACAAGAATACCCACTCAGTACCAGTGACCAATCCAACCAGTCCACATGGTCTATTTAATTTTACAGAATTGTTTCTGTTATCTGAATTATAAGTGTCTGGAAGTTGTCATGAAAAATTAGCTTTTTTATGAGAGATTTGGGAAAATGTTTCCCCTATTCTAGTGCATAAAAATGTAATGGCAAAAGCTAATGATGAAAACTGCATATGCCCCTATTTAGCCCATCTGTGATGGATGCTGGGATTTTTTTTCCTGGGCTAGGAACGTTTTCAGAAGCAAAGTGAGCATTATTTTTTCCAGTAAATTGGTAACACGTAAGTTCATAAATTATCCTAAATATTTGTGACCAGGTGCTGGAAATGCCTTGTGAAAAACAATATGAAGAAGAAACCTTAGTGAAGTAACACACAGTATGATCTGTTCAAAGGTTTTTTTAATGCTGTTGTGGGTAGGAAAGATTTTTTTTTTTTTTTTTATTCCCTCAGTAAAAGTAAAAATTAACTAACACTGTTTGGACACCCAAAATGCCAGCTCATCCTCATTTTGGGAACTGTTGATTGACTGTTTTCCAGGAGCAGTTTCTTCTGCAATTTAAAGTGTAAGTTCACCTTTACAGAAAAAAATCTGTAAGGTGAACTTACACAGGACCTCCTCCTCTGAGCCCCCCCTGTCCTCCGTCCCGCTGACCTGTTCGGTGACGGCTGCCGGACGGGTCCGGGGCTTACAAATCCCCTCAGCATTCACGCATCTTCTTCCCCGCTGACAGGACAGGCTACGCGGGTTCTGATTGGTCGGCGCTGCCCATGTAACTGCACTGACCAATTACAGGCATACCCCGCTTTAAGTACACTCACTTTACATACACTCGCGAGTAAGGACATACCCCCGAGTGTAAAGTGCATTACAAGTACTGTACAGACATTTTGCAGCCGCACTAGAAGGAGCTGAAGCTTCGAGAGCATAGTCCGCCCTGTTCCAGTGTGCCCCTGACACCCCCACTACAGCCCCTGAGACCTCAACTACAGCTCCTGACACCCCAAATACAGCTCCTGACCCCCTACTAAACCCTAGAAGTGAAAAAGGGTATTGTTTCACTTTAAGTACATTTTCATTTTACATACATGCTCTGGTCCCATTGTGTACTTAAAAGTGGGGTATGCCTGTAGAATGCCTCGATACATCCCTCCTGGCGGGGTGATACCAGGGGTCAAGTCCTGGGGGGAAAAGTGTGGGAACTCCCACCCAAGATCCCCTCCCCCACCAAAAAAATGATACGCTCATCGAGGAAGTGACGGAATCCCCACACACCACCCGGTTAATCCATATACATGAAGCGGCCAGTAACAAAGGATTACGAAGGTTCGCCTGCCCCTGACAGTGACTCGAGCTGGGCATCGCCGCTTAGTGAAGGATTGGCTCGGGCGGCTCGGCTGCTCTAGTCCTGCAAAGGGAACTGAGTTCCTGCTGTGAAAAAAGTGCAGGAACTCCGTTCCCACGCGTTCCCGCAGGACTTGAGCCCTTAGTGGTATGTTTTGGAGACTCAGCTGCAGGGATTGCCAAGCCCATCACCCCTGATGCGGCTATATTGGGGCTCAGAATGGGAGATCACCACCCAGGTCATTGGAACGGGGGGGGGGGGGGGGGGCGGTCCTGTGAGTTAACCTTTTAGAGATTTTTCTGTAAAGGTGAACTTGCCCTTTAAAGATGGCCATAAAGCCCATACCCTTAAAGCAATTGTTAAGGCTTTTTATTAAAAATAAAAAACATGTCATACTTGCCTCCTCCTGTGCAGTTGGTTTTGCACAGAGCAGCCTTGATCCTCCTCTTCTCGGGTCCCTCTTTGCTGCCCCTAGCCCCTCTCTTCTTTGAGTGCCCCTTAGCCAGCAGCTTGCTACAGGGGGCACCCAAGCCAAGTCAGAGTTCCGTACATTCATTCAGACAGAGCAAAGCCGCCCCCCCCCCCCCGATTGGCTGACTGACATTGGCGCCCCTACACTCAGCTAATCAGGCGGCGTGTCCTGGATGGCTGAGGTGATCATGGACATTGTTGAAGAGAAGGGGGATCAGCTAGTTAGGGGGTTGCTGGTGGGGGAGGCTGCTACACACAGGTTTTTTTTATCTTGATGCATAGAATTAAGATAAAAACCTTCTGCCTTTACAACTTTTTTAAGATGGCCCAGTCCAGCATGCATAGGATGCATTAACCCCCCCTGGCGGTATTCCCGAGCGTGACTTGGGGTGGGTTTTTCATGTTACAATCGGTAACCCCGAGTCACGCTCGGGGTAGACATGCAGAGCCTGCAGCGTGCGCTGGCTTACCTTGTCCTGGATCCAGCGATGTCACCACGCTGTGTGAGCGAGCGAGACCTCGCTCTATTCACACAGCGTCCTCCTGTGCCGCCGATCTCCGTTCCCTGCGACGTTACGACGCACGGGAGCGGAGATCGGCGCCAAATTCAAAAAAGTAAACAAACACTATACATACAGTATACTGTAATCTTATAGATTACAGTACTGTATGTAAAAAATACACCCCCCCCCCCCTTGTCCCTAGTGGTCTGCCCAGTGTCCTACATGTCATTTTATATAATAAAAACCTTTCTTTCTGCCTGCAAACTGTAGATTGTCCATAGCAACCAAAAGTGTCCCTTTATGTCAAAAATGGTTTTAGAGCAGCTAGAAAACGGCGATAATAAATTATAATCACTTGCAGAATTGTGCGATAGCGATTTGCGGGGAAATTCGTCATAAAAAAAAAAATGACAGCAACAATTCTGCAACTGAGCAAATTTCAGTGATTTTGATTTGATTACATTTGAATAATTTTTATTTTAATTATAAAGAAAGATGTGACCACAAATATTTGACAACTTTTGGGTGCTTGAGGCCAGTAAGAGTCAATATTTGGGTCAGGGATTGGGGGGAGGGGGATTTTGGGGGGGACTTTTCGCGGCACTGATACAAACAATCTGGTAAAAGGTATCGATATTTATTTAACAAAGAAAATACATATATAACACAGATGAAATTTTAAGAACAATCCCCACATCATACATCAGAAAGTGATTAACAGACTGTGTTTTAGTGGAATCGATGACCTCGACCGGTTTCGCGGTTTTACCGCTTCTTCAGGAGGAGTTTATGTTCTAAAAGGTATATATAAACAGTTGAAATAAACAAGCAGAACATACAAAATATATATACATTATGTATAATTCAAAACAGCGCATTGTACAGTAGAGCAAAGCACTCACCCAGGCTGGTCATATGGTCGGACGTGAAACCTGGCAAAAGCCTTCTGTGGCGCGTGGAGGGGGATATTTTTATTTAGACGGGCTCTATTAGGATAAGGAGTAGAATGAATAATATATATATAACAAGGATGGCCAATTGATTATTGAGGTATGGATCACCAGGGGGTGAGGAAGGTGTGTGAATGACCAAACAGGATGAAAAGAACAAGGAAGGGAGGGAGGGGAAGAATTGGAAAGGGGGGGGAAAAAGAAGGAGGGAAGAAGAGAAAGGAATGGGAGAAAGGGAAAGGGGGGGAAAGGAAAGAAAATAGGGGAAGAGGGGGAGGAAAACAAGAGGAGGAGCGGAAAAAAGAGTTATTGGAGCGGGGCAAGGGGGGAGGGAAAAGTGGGGGGGGGGGGGGGAAGGGGAAGAGGGGAAGAAAAAGAGAGGGTTTTTGGTTGGTGGAAGGGAGAAATGAAAAAGAGGGGAAAAAGGGGGAGGCCATGGGGGGGCGAGCCGGGGGGTTGATGGTGAAGAGGTAGCGGGATATAGGTGAGAAGAAAAAAGTAAAAAATAAACCTGAAGTGAAAAAAAGTGAGAAAAAGGGGGGGGAGGTGAAGGAAAAAAGGGGGGGGGCAAAAGTATTGGTGAAGTATAAAGGGTGAAAAAGATGAGAAAGGTGAAGAAAAAAAAAAAAAAAAAAAGGGGGGGAAAGAAGAAGGGGAGGACTGGTGAAGAAAAAGAGGGGGTATTGACTGTGATGGGGGATTAGGAAAATTAAAACGGGAAGGGAGATTTTAAAGGGCAATGGAAGAAAAAAGGGGGGGAAAAAAATTGAAGATGCCAGTGAGAAGCACCAGCAAATATACATCCAAGGTGCAGTGTTCCCTCCCCCCTTGCCCCGCTCCAATAACTCTTTTTTCCGCTCCTCCTCTTGTTTTCCTCCCCCTCTTCCCCTATTTTCTTTCCTTTCCCCCCCTTTCCCTTTCTCCCATTCCTTTCTCTTCTTCCCTCCCTCTTTTTCCCCCCCCTTTCCAATTCTTCCCCTCCCTCCCTTCCTTGTTCTTTTCATCCTGTTTGGTCATTCACACACCTTCCTCACCCCCTGGTGATCCATACCTCAATAATCAATTGGCCATCCTTGTTATATATATATTATTCATTCTACTCCTTATCCTAATAGAGCCCGTCTAAATAAAAATATCCCCCTCCACGCGCCACAGAAGGCTTTTGCCAGGTTTCACGTCCGACCATATGACCAGCCTGGGTGAGTGCTTTGCTCTACTGTACAATGCGCTGTTTTGAATTATACATAATGTATATATATTTTGTATGTTCTGCTTGTTTATTTCAACTGTTTATATATACCTTTTAGAACATAAACTCCTCCTGAAGAAGCGGTAAAACCGCGAAACCGGTCGAGGTCATCGATTCCACTAAAACACAGTCTGTTAATCACTTTCTGATGTATGATGTGGGGATTGTTCTTAAAATTTCATCTGTGTTATATATGTATTTTCTTTGTTAAATAAATATCGATACCTTTTACCAGATTGTTTGTATCAGTGCCGCGAAAAGTCCCCCCCAAAATCCCCCTCCCCCCAATCCCTGACCCAAATATTGACTCTTACTGGCCTCAAGCACCCAAAAGTTGTCAAATATTTGTGGTCACATCTTTCTTTATATTCAATGGGATGTAGGCACAATTTTCATCCATTATACCCCCATTTTAAGAGAGGCGACACTCTCCCCTTTTCTCATTTATTTTAATTATATTATTACTTGCTATAATTTATAATTATATTATAATTTAAAATTTTGTTTTTAAAAAAATGTCATACCCGGGATGCCTATTAGATTCTTGTTTGGTCAGATTTAAGTGAGTTATTCCTAAAAATCACAGGCCTACAGTATAAAACGCCAAATTTCCTTGCAAATAATTGTACCGCTTTCAGCACCTTTTTTCTGAAATAATCATACCGCCAGGGAGGTTAAGGTGAAACATGAACCTTTACAACCCCTTTAAGAGTCTGCAAAAGACTTAAGGGGTTGTAAAGGTTTTTATTTTATTTTCTAAACAGGTTCCTTTAAGCTAGCGCATTGTTGGTTCACTTACCTTTTTCCTTTGATTTCCCTTTGTTTTTTTCTTTGTCTGAATTTCTCACTTCCTGTTTCTCCTCAGTAAGCTGTTCTGGCTGACTAACCACTGCTCGGATGATGGTGGGAAGTTTACTGAGGAGAAACAGGAAGTGAGAAATTCAGACAAAGAAAACAAAAAATTTAGAAGGGAAATTGAAGGAAAAGGTAAGTGAACCAACAATGCACTAGCTTAAAGGAACCCATTTAGAAAATTAACAAACCCTTTACAACCCCTTTAAGACTGGGGCAAAGATTCACCTTCCAGCAGGACAACAGCCCTAAACATACAGCTAGAGCTACAATAGAATGGTTTAGATCAGGGGTAGGCAACCCGGGCCCTCCAGTAATTGTAACTGTGAGCCTTGCAATGCCTCATGGGCTTTTCACATGTTTGGTTTTCAAATAATTTTAACTATTCATCATCTTCCTTCCACTTCACAATTATGTACAGCTTTGTTAATCTATCACATAAAATCCCAATAAAATACATTTAAGTTTACATTTGTAACATGGCAAAAATGTAGAAAATTTCAAAGGGTATGAATACTTTTTCAAAGCACTGTATGTGCCAGAATACTAAGGAAACAGTGATTTTATCCTAAGGCACATACTGGACAGGACATGGAGACTAATGTATTTCACAGATATTTTTGGCAGGGTAGGTTTAAAATCCTTTAACATAATAAAGTATACACTTCCCTGTCATATCCTGTCATTTGATGTATAAAATAAACGGTTCATTTTTAGAGCTTTATCATTTATGGAAATACACTATATTGCCAAAAGTATTGGGACACCTGCCTTTACACGCATTACATCATTCATTTTTCAAAGCTGCACAAATTTTATTTTTTACCTACTTTGGCTCCTTGACTGCATATACCATTTTAAAAAGCTGAACTTTGCCTTTAAGTACGGACCAGGAGCATATAGATTTATACTATATTGCCAAAAGTATTGGGACGCCTGCCTTTACACGCACATGAACTTTAATGGCATCCCAGTCTTGGTCTGTAGGGTTTAATATTGAGTTGGTCCACCCTTTTTGCAGCTTCAACTCTTCTGGGAAAGCTGTCCACAAGGTTTAGGAGTGTGTCTATGGGAATGTTTGACCATTCTTCCAGAAGAGCATTTGAGAGGTCAGGCACTGATGGACGACATTCGAGAAGGCCTGGCTCAGTCTCTGCTCTAATTTATCCCAAGGGTATTCTTTTGGGGTTGAGGTGCAGGCTCGTTGGGTTCCCTCCACCCCAAACTTGGTCATCCATGCCTTTTTATGGACCTTTCTTTGTGCACTGGTGCCCAGTCATGTTGGAACAGGAAGGGGCCACCCCCCAAACTGTTCCCACAAAGTTGGGAGCCGGAAATTGTCCAAAATGTCTTGTTATGCTGATATCTTAAGATTTTCCCTTCACTGGAATTAAGGGGCCAATCCCAACCCCTGAAAAACAACCCCACACCATAATCCCCCCTCCATCAAATGATTTGGACCAGTGCAAACATTCCCATAGACATGCTCCTAAACCTTTTGAATAACCTTTCCAGAAGAGTTGAAGCTGCAAAGGGTGGGCCAAACTCAATGTTGAACCCTACGGACTTAGACTTTGATGCCATTAAAGTTCATGTAAAGGCAGGTGTCCCAATACTTTTGGCAATATAGTGTATATCTGTTGATAATCTGTACTTAAAGAGGAGTTCCACCCAAATTTGGAACTTCCTCTTAACCCACTCCTCTCCCCCTTACATGCCACATTTGGCATGTAATTTTTTGGGGGGGGGAGTGGGGGCTTCAGCACGAGTGGGACTTCCTGTCCCACTTCCTCCTTCCTGTAGGCGACTAAGCTTAATCGCCTTCAGGAAGTGGCTGCTGTAGGCGATCGCCTAGGACACGTCACAGGTCCTAGGCGATCTCCTGGCCAATTACACGGCGCGGCGCCGGGCCGCTCGCGCTCGCGCATGCGCAGTGCCGCGCCGCTCGCGCTCGCGCATGCGCAGTGCCGCGCCGCTCGCGCTCGCGCATGCGCAGTGGGTGCCCGGCCGTGAAGCCGAAAGCTGTCACGGCCGAGTGCCCACACTGAAAATGAAGACGCCGGCAGGAGAGGGGGGGAGAGGAGCGGAGCCCCGGCCGGCGCGTCGCTTGAGCGCTGGAGCAGGTAAGTGCCTGTTTATTAAAAGCCAGCAGCTACACTTTTTGTTGCTGCTGACTTTTAATAAACTTACAAATGGCTGGAACTCCCCTTTAAGAGCAAAGTTCAGCTTTTTAAAATGGTCTACGCAGTCAAGGGGTCACAGTAGGTAAAACAAATCTGTGCAGCTTTGAAAAATGTTGAATACTGTAATTGCCATAACTGTAGGCCATTTTTACCTCCAAGCCAGAACCCTTGCCAAAAAATCCTATAGTTGGCATTCCCCATTTTGCCTTGTTGCTAAGAATCTCCAGCCGTCCCCAGAATACACCTTCTGCACACATCCGATTTAGCTCAGCTTTGCTGCGACAGGAGCGAGGGCACCTGATCATGTAATGCTGAGGGTGAACTCCCAAAGGCTGGAGCATCCTATTAAAAAGACAGGATAAGGGGAAGCAGACTGAGTTTTTTGGACAGGCTTTGGGGGAAGAAGGGGTGCAAATGGCCTTCATGTATGGCAAATGCATTTTCAAATGCTACAGAGGTTTTTTTTATCTGCAGGGGTCATTTAACAGAATAGACCATTTTCTTGAAAAGGTCAACTGAGTCTTAATTTAACCACTAATCATGGCTCTGTGGTTAGAGGCAGTTATGCTTTCTATTTGATTACATTTCGTTTTCTTAACCGCTTGCCGACCAGCGCACACAGATGTACGTAGGCAGAAGGGCTCGTACAGGCAAATGGGCGTACCTGCACATCCCTTTGAATTTGCCCGCATGCGTTGCTGACAGCATGCAACCACCATGGGAGCATGCCTGCAGGTCCGGTGAACTCTGTTCGCCAGTGCCCTGCAATCGTGAGACTGAGAGGCAGAATGGGGAGATGCTATGTATACAATTCATGTCCCTGTTCTGCCTAGTGACGCGACAGGGATCTACTGCTCCCTGTCATCGGGAGCAGTGATCGCGTTCATGTCAGTGGTAGCCCATCCGCCCCACAGCTACAATCACTCCCTAAAACACCCCTTGATTGCCCCTAGTGTTTAACCCCTTCCCTGCCAGTGTCAATTATACAGTAATTGGTGGCTATTTATAGCACTGATCGCTGTATAAATGACTGGTCCCAAAATAGTGTCAAGTGTCTGTCTGCCATAATGTCGTAGTCCCAATTTAAAGATTGCATTACTAGTAAAAAAAAATTATAATAAAAATGCTATAAATCTATCCCCTATTTTGTAGATCTAACTTTTTTGGGCAAACCAATATACGTTTATTGCGTTTTTTTTTTTTTACCAAGATATGTAGAAGAATACATATTGGCCTAAACTGAGAAAAAATGAATTTTTATATATTTTTGGGGATATTATAGCAAAAAGTCAAAAATTATTGTTTTCCATTTTTTTTTTTTGGTCATGGGAAAAAAAAGAGGTGATCAAAAACCACCAAGAAGGCTCCATTTGTAAATTCTTCCAGGGATAAAGTGGCCCCATCAATATACAGGGTGGGTTGTCCCGCTCCTGGCAGCCAGACATTGAAGCAGGGAAGCAAAGAATAACGATGTGCTTCTACGGGTAGGGCATTTTAACGTGAATCTGCGACAAAATAAATAACATTTATAAATTGGAAAAAGTTTTGCCTTTTTATTAACACGTTAACATTGGCTAATTACATTCACATGGATAAATGAATCATAATAAATCCCCCTTTAAATAAAAAATAGACGGTATGTACCGTATTTATCGGTGTATAACACGCACCCTAACTTTAAGATGGAAGTTTCAGGAAAAAAACTTCCCACAGCCCCCTGCGCAGGCACAGTTGACCCTCTATTTTCAGGGTATAAAAGTGAGTGTTATACGCCAATAAATACAGTAATACATTTGCAGCTTTCTCGATTTGTGTCGGATGTATATAAATGTTTTTTTAATTATGTGAAATGGTTTTATGCAGTTTTTGTCCTTTAAAAATATATTTGCTTAACAAATATTAATAAATCTGAATTCACATTGCGAATGAAAGATTAACAGTAGACAGAAATACATTGGACAAAACTGTAATATTTAGCTTGAGAACTCCTTTTGTACGTCTCGGTGAGAGCTGCACTGGCATGTGGAATATTCCACATAATAGTTTAGTGCAGTGGAAAACTGGTTCTAGGAGACAGAATAAGGGGCCTGTTCATGCACCTTACCACACAGAATACCCTTTATCCTCGTAATACTTTCTGCTGTCTGTAGCTCTCAGAAACTCCATAACATTTTCCATCTCGGGCTGCAGCGTGACTACATATAGGCCAAATAAAAATGAAGCAAATATTGTGCCTTGCAGATCAGGAAATGATGGTCTAATTACCTGCTGGCTGAATGGATGCTAGTGTCAGGAGTGGAAGGCAGCTTATACTATTACACTGAATAGTAATCTACTGTAGACTTCCTGCATGCAGAATTTATAGGCTGGACCAGGCTAATGAACCCTACAAAATGTGTTTTTGAAAACGAACACAGGACACAGATTTTTCAGCTTCAGTAAGTCTAGGAAAGCCGTTATCTATATCTATATCTTAATATATATAGCACTGACCCCCGAAGGAGCTGCTGGTTTAATTTGGGCCTGCACTCTACCAATAAACCCCACTAACTTGGCTCAATCCCCTTGGCACAGCTGTGATGCAATACAATACAATGTAAGACAATACAAAATACCTGTATTATAACCCCAGGATCCACTGACTGCACTTGGAGTGAGAAAAACAGTACGCCACAACTGGATACTTAACCAGAGATATATTTTACTGTGAAATATGCAAAGTGATTACAGTAATTGTGCTGTCATCCCAACGTAAGACAGCACAATTGATTTAAACATAAGCTATTTGAAAACAGTATACATAAACATTTTATACCTGGGAGCTCCCCCTACTTTATTAGCTATGCGTGAGATCTCACTTAAAGTACTTGGATCTTCTTTTCTTCGCTAGCTAAAGTGATTTGTAATCCACAGTTTTGATGAGTCACATTGAAGTGAAAATGCTCCTGGTGTACTGCAACAACTATTTTAAAATCGCTTGAAACGTCAAATTAGATAGGCCTCAAGCCTTCTCAGTTTCAGTTCCTCTGTGGAACTATAAATCCTAGTGAGGCCTGTATATGAGTCTAACTGCGTGTAAACTTAGCAAACTGTGGGTCGTGACCCGCTCACCCACTGGATCGGAGCTCCGGGTAGTAACTTTTGTTCAGGGTCCTGTGACTGCAACTTGCTTCTCCGTCAGCTCTGTTCAGCTCCGCTGGATGGATCCGGTGCTCGAATGAGTGTCTCTCGGTCTCTGCAATCCGGCCACTGTCCTCTAGCTCTCCAAGCTCAGCCTTTGCTCCCCAGCCGCTCGGCATCAGCATCCAGAAGCCTTTTTGTTTACACTCCTGTCTCCCCTCGTCTCCAAGGCAACCAAAATCCTCAACCAAACATCTCTCTGCATTACCAGTATTTGGGTCTCTCCTCGTCTCCAAGGCAACCAAAATACTAAACAAAACATCTCTGCATTACCAGTATTTGGTCGCTAGATGGCTCCAAATACTTAAACATAGCAATGTCCATAGAGGTTGTATTAAAGTATGCAAACACACATCAATATACAAGAATGTCAGCGCTACACATATATATACATGTCTCTCAAAAGTGAGTACACCCCTCACATTTTTGTAAATATTTTCTATCTTTTCATGTGACAACACTAAAGAAATTACACTTTGTTACAATGTAGAGTAGTAAGTGTACAGCTTGTATAACAGTGTAAATTCGCTGTCCCCTCAAAATAACTCAACACACAGCCATTAATGTCTAAACCACAGGCAACAAAAGTGAGTACACCCCTAAGTGAAAATGTCCAAATTGTGCCCGATTAGCCATTTTCAATCCCCGGTGTCATGTGACTCGTTGGTGTTACAAGGTCTCAGGTGTGAATGGGGAGCAGGTGTGTTAAATTTGGTGTTGGCCCTTTCACTCTCTCATACTGGTCACCTGGAAGTTCAACATGGCACCTCATGGCAAAGAACTCTCTGAGGATCTGAAAAAAAAATTGTTGCTCTGCGTAAAGATGGCCCAGGCTATAAGAAGATTGCCAAGACCCTGAAACTGACCTGTGGCAGACTGGCTAAGACCATACAGTGGTTTAACAGGACCGGTTCCACTGGAAAACTTGCCATGGTCGACCAAAGAAGTTGAGTGCACGCACTCATGATATCCACAGGTGGGAAATAGACATAGGAGTGCTGCCAGCATTGCTGCAGAGGTTGAAGGGGTGGGGGGGAGGGGTAGGCCTGTCAGTGCTATAATCGTATGCCGCACACTGCATCAAATTGGTCTGAATGGCTGTAATCCCCAAAGGAAGCCTCTTCTAAAGATAATGCGCAAGAGAGCCTGCAAACCGTTTGCTGAGGACAAGCAGACTAAGGACATGGATTACTGGAACCATGTCCTGTGATCTGAGACCAAGATAAACTTATCTGGTTCAGATGGTGTCCAAGCGTGTGTGGCGGCAACCAGTACAAAGACAAATGTGTCTTGCTTTCAGTCAAGCATGGTGGTCGGAGTGTCCATGATCTGGGGCTGCATAAGTGCTGCCAGCACTAGGGAGCTAGAGTTCATTGAGGGAACCATGAATGCCAACATAACTCATCACCAGGAAAGATTGTAAAAATGGATCAATCCACAAAATAGAGCTAATAAAAGCTGTGTTCCCATGATTCAATTGATATCTGTCAGTATATATTTATGATCTTAACCATTTGTAATCATTTAGCAACGTGTCTATATTGTATGTATGGATATACATTTTTATGAATTATACCAGTTATTGTATTGGATACACACTCATGATTATGCATTTGTATGTTAATTTCCATATATTAAACTGAACTAATGTCCCAACCCCCCCCCCCCTTTTTTTTTTTTTTAATTAGATAGGGATGGAGGCAATTGACCTTTCCAGGTGACCACCTCATTTTTTATGTACTTTGACATACTGAAGCAGAGCATGATCCCCTTCCTTTGGAGACTGTGCCGCAAGGCAGTATTCCAACATAACGACCCCAAACACACCTCCAAGATGACCACTGCCTTGCTAAAGAAGCTGAGGGTAAAGGTGATGGACTGGCCAAGCATGTCTCCAGACCTAAACCCTATTGAGCATCTGTGGGATATCTTTAAATGGAAGGTGGAGGAGCGCAAGGTCTCTAACATCTACCAGCTCTGTGATGTCGTTCTGGAGGCGTGGAATAGGACTCCAGTGGCAACCTGTGAAGCTCTGGTGATCGCCATGCCCAAGAGGGTTAAGGCAGTGCTGGAAAATAAATGTGGAAACACAAAATATCAAAACATTCGGCCCAATATGGAGTGTACTCACTTTTGTTGCCAGCCGTTTAGACATTGATGGCTGTGTTGAGTTATTTTGAGGGGACAGCAAATTTACACTGTTGGTGATGGTTCACGCAGTGGTAGCATGACTTGCCGTGCGACTCTGCAAGGCGATCTGCACATGACTTCAGAGGCGATTTGCAAAATTGACTTCTGTATTGAAGTCCATGCATGTCGCCCTGATGTCATTCCAAAGTCGTACAAGAACCTTTTTCCAAGTCGGAGAGACTTGAGTCGCTCCTATTAGAACGGTTCCATAGTACAGAACGGAGCGCTCCTGTGTGAACCGGCACTTATACAAGCTGTACACTCACTACTTTACATTGTAGCAAAGTGTCATTTCTTCTGTGTTGTCACATGAAAAGATATAATATATTTACAAAAATGTTAGGGGTGTACTCGCTTCTGTGTGTGTGTGTGTGTGTGTGTGTGTGTGTGTGTGTGTGTGTATATATACACAGTTATAATTGTATATTCTGTAATAAAAAGGATATAAGGATATAAAAAGCATGGGACATCTCCACACTCGACTGTTTACAACATTGAACAGCTGGTTAAGCTTTTACATTACCGTACATTGTAAATTTTACATTGTAGAATATTTTTATTCTATTTTCTTGGTAGTCATGATGAGCTTGGATACGTCAGCCCCCTGTAAACTGATTCCTCTGAAATCCTGTGTAGCAGACTAGAATGTCTACTGTCTATGAACAAATTCATTAGCCTATTTATGGTGTGCTGCAGATTGTTCCATATGTCCATCATCCATGCTGGATGAGTTCTCATTATTCTCACAGCTAGAGGCTCTGTTGGTTCGCTTTAGTTCATTTACAGTATGTGCTTTTATGGGAATCTCATGTTGAAAAAAATGTTTAGACTGCCACTGCTGCCTTTTCTGTTAATGCTGGTTGCCTGGCTGTCATACTTCAATATTTTTTGAGACACCGAGCTAGATCAAACACATTATGGGCAAAGGTTTGTGGATTCCTTAACCACTTAAGACCCGGACCAAAATGCAGCTAAAGGACCTTGCCCCTTTTTGCGATTCGTCACTGCGTCGCTTTAACTGACAATTGCGCGGTGGTGCGAAGTGGCTCTCGAACAAAATTGGCGTCCTTTTTTTCCCACAAATAGCTTTCTTTTGGTAGTATTTGCTCACCTCTGCGGTTTTTATTTTTTGCGCTATAAACAAAAATAGAGCGACAATTTTGAAAAAAATGCAATATTTTTTACTTTTTGCTATAATATCCCCCAAAAATATATATATAAAAAAATAATTCTTCAGTTTAGGCTGATACGTATTCTACCTATTTTTGGTAAAAAAAAAAACGCAATAAGCGTTTATCGGTTGGTTTGCGCAAAATTTATAGCGTTTACAAAATAGGGGATAGTTTTATTGCATTTTTATTATTTTTTTTACTACTAATTTTGCAGTGGCGATCAGCGATTTTTTTTTTTTTTTTCGTGACTGCCACATTATGGCAGACACTTCGGACAATTTTGACACATTTTTGGGACCATTGTCATTTTCACAGCAAAAAATGCATTTAAAATGCATTGTTTATTGTGAAAATGACAATTGCAGTTTGAGTTAACCACAGGGGGTGCTGATGGGGTTATGTGTGACCTGAAGTGTGTTTACAACTATAGGGGTGTGTGACTGTAGGTGTGATGTCATCGATTGTGTCCCCCTATAAAAGGGATTAAACGATCGATGATGGAGCCACAGTGAAGAACGGGGAAGCTGTGTTTACACACCGCTGTCCCCGTTCTTCAGCTCCGAGGACCGATCGCAGGACTCCAGCGGCGATTGGGTCCGCGGGTCCCGCAGCTTCGGACTGAGTCGCGGGTGCGCGCCCGTGACTCACGGCTGGACAATGGCACAGCACGTACCTGTACGTGCATGTGCCCAGCCATGCCATTCTGCCGACGTACATGTGCAGGAGGCGGTCCTTAAGTGGTTAAAACCACACCTACTGTATATGAGCGTGTTGGACTTTTAATTCCAAAACCATGAGCATTAATATGAAGCTGTGTCACTCGTGGTGGCTATAATACTCAGGGAAGGTTTTCCACAAGATTTTGGCATGTCTGTTTTGAATTGTGCCCATCCAGACAAGGGAGCATTTTTAAGGTCAGGTACTGACCTTACGATTGACATTCTAATTCACAGGTGTCAAACACAAGGCCCGCTGGCTGAATGCGGCCCTCCACGCCATTTCAATGAAATGGAGTCTGACACCACTGTTCTAATTCATTCAAAAGATAGGGTTGAGCTCTATACAGCCCATTCAGGTTCTTTGCCACTATACTCATCAAACCATGACTTTTGTAGACTGTGGCCCTGGCCAAATTTACTTTCACAGTTTTTAAAATGTAAATGTGTTCTTGCTTCCAAACAATACACATGTTCGCCAGCACACCTTGGATCTTCAATTGTAGTCCAAAACTTTTATTATGGAGCAATCGCATCACAAAGGAATAAGTGCAACATTTTGGATGACATCACATGCCTGATAAAGGGGTCCTGTGTGGCTTTGAAATGTTGCACTTATTCCTTTGTGATGGACTTCTCATACTGGTCTGTTTTATTAATGCATGTAGGGCCCAAAATATTCTTGGGTTTTCTTTTTTGGACGTGAAATAAGTGTGCATTAAACAAGGTTAACAGTCATACCCAGACTCAAATTTCCCTTTTATACAGCCTATGTAAAGAGGACCTGTCAGCCCCAAGCTCAAAGCCCTGCATTGGACATGAGAACATTGAGGGACGGTCCACTGCTGGAGCATAGGTGATTAGAGGAAAGCACTGGCCAGAGCAGAGGACGGGTTGGCTAAAAACTGGCCCTTAGATCCAAATGAGCACTTATCCCTTGCAGTCCAACTGCAAGGGAGGTTTTGTTTCTAGACTTGACTCAAAATGTCTGCTCTTAGAGCCCAAATGAAAGTTAAAAACGTTTAATTGTTTTGGATAAGGGAAGAGATGGAATAGAACCTTAGTCAAGTTTTCACTATCTTCTTCCCCTTAGTGGAGATTTCCCCTACTTCCTGTCAGTACTTTTTTATTGTAAGTTAAGGTTTAGAACTTTTAGGCTCGGTTCACACTACTGCGACCTAAGTCACGTGACTTACTCTACGATTTTGCCAGGCTGCTTCCTGGACATTTGCTGGCGACTTGGGTATAACTTTTGATCCTTGATGCGACTTTGAAGCGAGAGAAGGGCTACACTGCAGGGAATGCCTGGGTAATCTTCCTGTAATGCCAGATCTAAATCGCATTGATATAGAGGATGATCTGACTTGGAGGCAAATTCCATTACAGTCTATGGACACAAGACAGAAGTTGCCTTGAAGTATTACAGGAACATTTTCTAAAGTCGAAGTGACTTCAGTAGTGCTAATTAAGACGGCTATTATTGACTAACCTGGGATTTCACATGGCATGTGACTTTTGGTCTCGCAAGTTGCATCCCAAGTTGTGGCAGTGTGAATCGAGCTCTAATGTTTTATTGTGTACTTGCCTTCCTGTCCTGTGACAACCTCATCCCTTTTTCCCTAGTCGTCTTCCAGGACAGCCCTGAGAGATGGAGTCCCTCCCATCGACACAGGAAACACATTGCCAGCAGTTCAAAAGGCGGTCCCTCAGGTCCCTGGCCAGTCTTTGTTTCCTCCGCCGGAGGAACATGTTGCCAAAGGAACATTCTTGGACTTCATCTCTCAGGGGCTTCCTGCAGGGAAAGAAGGGCCGCATAGAGGACTGGGTCTTACCTATTGCGCCCTGAGAAGTCTCACCTTTTTGGTGTTGTGGGCATGGGTACCGTCCAGCTGACAGGAGCAGGCCCGTTTTTCCTCCCCTTCCCGATGCCGACGTGGTCTGTGGGCAGAATGGTGTGGTTCCCCCTGGAGCGGTGAATGCAATTTTCATGCTCGGTACAGCATTTGCTGGGGGCCGGAGACGCCGTTGCGTCATTTCCGGCGGAATCGCGTCATAGCTGTGCGCCGAGACTTCCGGGTCTCCTGACGGCACGTGGGGGAGAGAAAAAGCCCAAGCTGGACCTGCATATCCCGGCCGGCATCCAGCCATACAGGATGAGTGGCGGGATCGGAGGAAGGGGCCACCATGGAGGTTAATCCCCAGCATACTCCAGAGGACGCAGGCACCAGTATAACCCAGGTAGGCTGCCGGGCATGCACTCATGGGTATTTTTAGGCTAGGTGTGGTGGCTGGGAGTCGCTCAATGGGAGGTCACGTCCCAGGGGGAAACATGGTGATGGTAGCAGCATGGGTGTACCTCGGTAAGGGAGGAAGGAGCGGAGTTTTTTCTTCTTATCCTTGCAGGCTAAGGAATCTTCAAGGGAAGACAAGTCTGGCCGCAGAAAGTGCCCTAATTGTAGAAAATTATCCTCAGGCTATGATAAGACCTTGTGCAAGCAATGTATTGCTAGATTGTTAAAATCTGAGGCAGACTCTCCCTTAGCAAAGTTTCTTGGTTCATTTAAGGAGGAAATGGCTTCAACTTTTAAATCCCTTAGAGATTTGATTTTTAATGTTAACGTGTCTGCTACCTCTAGTAGTACGGCTACAGTTTCCCCTTCACCAAGCCCCACAATGCCTAGCTCCGGGGAGTCCCATAGAGAAAGGGAGCATAGCCCTGGGTTAGTTAGGCCTGAATCCTCTGATTCTGAATCAGACCAAGAGGAGAGTCGGGTCACAGCCAACAGAGTGACAAAGTATAAATTATCTATCGAAGAGGTAGATGAATTGCTAGGTGCCATTTATGATACACTAGAGATTGAAGAGGAGGAATCTTAATTGTCTAGGCACGACAAAATGTATGCTGCCCTGGGAAAGAAAAAAGCCAGAGTGTTTCCTATTCATGAGGTCCTCTCTGATCTGGTTCGCAAAGAATGGGCGGAGTCAGATAAAAAGCCTTTTCCTGAATTCCCTCAAAGGTTTCCCTTTGACGAGAACCCAGAGGCAGTCTGGAACAAAATCCCTAAGCTTGATGCCCCTCTGTCTAAGGTATCTAAGCAGTCTGATCTGGCCTTTGAGGATATGGGTCATTTGAAGGACCCTATGGATAGGAGGACTGACATCATCCTAAAAAGAGCCTGGGACGCTTCCATGGCAGGGCTAAAACCAGCATTAGCTACTTCCTGTGTTGCTAGGAACCTAGAGTTCTGGTTATCCCAGTTGGAGGAACACCTCAAAAACGGGTACCCCTAGGGAAGACCTACTTAAAACTTTCCCAATGCTCTTTAAAGCAACTAGCTTTATTTCAGACGCGGCAACAGATGCTGTAAAATTTACAGCCAAATCTGCAGCTCTTTCTGTATCGGCTAGAAGATCTGTATGGTTAAAAACCTGGGCTGGTGACACAGAATCTAAGACACGGTTATGCAGTGGTCATTTACTGGAGACCTAGTCTTTTGGCCTGAGTTAGAGACCGCCTTGGAGACAACGGCGGACAAACAAATCTTTTCCTTTTTTTAAAGAAAAATTTTCTGAACATTTTTTCGTCCCCCCAAGGAATCTGAAAAAACTGGAAAAGAATTTAAGCCCAAAAAACATTGGGCAGGGCAAAACGGAGAGGGGCATACTTTTTAATCGCCCCAGTGACATCAAGGTCCCTGTGGGAGGAAGACTAAAGAACTTTCTTCCCCAGTGGGAAAAGACAGCCTCTAACGAATTTGTTCTAAACATCATCAAAAGAGGTTATGCACTGGAATTCCACAGCGAACCACCATCCAAGTTCCTGGTGACAAATTTACCCATTCACTCAGAAGGCCAAAGCCTTACCCTATTAATAGGAGACATGGTAGATCAAGAGGTATTGACACCAGTCCCTATTAACGAACAGGGGGAGGGTTTTTACACTCACATTTTTGTAGTAAAAAAGCCCTCAGGGAAGTTCAGACTAATTATGAACCTCCAACCCCGAAATCTCTCCATTCGTTACAAGAAATTTCAGATGGAGTCAATTTATTAAACAATCCTCTGCAGAAAGAAGTATTCATGGCATCCCTGGACTTAAGGGATGCCTATCTACATATCCCAATAAGGGAGGAATGCCAGAAATTCCTTCGTATGGCAATTCAGATTGAATCAAAGATCTATCATTTTCAGTGCAGAGCTCTGCCCTTCGCCCTGTCATCATCTCCAAGGATTTTCTCAAAAGTTATCGGGGAAGCACTAGTCCCCTTGAGGCTTCAGTCAGTGCCAGTCATACCATATCTGGACGACTTACTCCTCACGGCTTATTAAGAGAAACAACTCTGCCAAGATCTAGAGTTGACACAACACAACCTGAGCAGCTTGGGGTGGATTGTCAGTCTAGAGAAATCCAAAACGACTCCAACGCAGAATATCCTGTATCTAGGTTACAGGATACTGTCTGTAGAACAAAAGCTTTTTTTCTGGCAAAACAATATTTCCAACATATATCGGAGGATGTCCTTTCTTCAAGCCAGTCCCGATTGCACAGTAAGGGAGGTCATGTCAGCTTTAGGGCTGATGACGGCAGCCATCCCAGCGGTGCAATGGGCCAGGTTTCACCAGAGAGATCTTCAAAATTTCCTGTTGGAACAAATGAAAGAAAAAGATCTGGAAGACTTAGTATCGATCCCCACCAAGGTGAAATGTTCGCTCTGGTGGTTGGAAGGACAAAGAGAACCTAAACAAAGGGGGTTCTCTGGGTTCTTCCTATCTTGTCCATTCTGACCACGGACGCGAGCAGTTGGGGCTGGGGAGCCCATCTCAACACCTTCTGGGCACAAGGCAGGTGGACACCAGAAGAAAGTCTTCTTACAATTGGAAGGAGTTAACAGCAATCTTGAGCTCTACTAGCTTTTCAGGACAAGCTACAAGGTCACAACCTTCAAGTCCGATCAGACAACATGACGGCAGTAGCTTATGTAAACAAGCAGGGAGGTACCAGGAGTCCTCGCCTAATGATAGTAGCAAAACAGTTGTTCCAATGGGCAGAGATTTATCTAAAATCCATCTCTGCAATTCATTTGAAGGGCGAGCAGAACACTGCAGACTTCTTGAGTCGACAACTAGTTTTGAATCGAGTGGTCTCTACACATGGAAGCCTTCAATCTCATAACGAACCACTGGGGGTAACCAGAGATAGACTTGTTCGCGACAAAAGAGAATACCAAGGTTCCCAATTTCTGCTCTCTACCCAGGAGATCAGCCTTGGGAGGTAGATGCATTACAAATACCCTGGACTTTCAGTCTAGCTTATGCATTTCCACCACTTCATCTCATTCCAAGGGTCTTGTCCAAGTTTCTGGTAGAGGAAACATGTCTAATTCTGGTGGCACCTTTTTGGCCCAAGAGACCTTGGTTCACAACGTTACTAAGACTAACAGATCAACCGCCTTTGAGGCTCCCATGCAGACAGGACCTCCTGTCACAGGGACCCCTCCTGCACCCTCAAGTACCCATGCTGAAGCTTTCAGCGTGGTTACTGAGGAAGGAATTCTGAGAGAAAAAGGCCCATCAGAAAGAGTGATCCAAACCCTGCTTCAGAGTAGAAAACCGGTTACTCGGGCCATCTACGGGAAAATGTGGAAAAAATGTAATTCCTGGTTGTTGGATCAGGGTAAATCCAACAAGAACGTAACAAACATCTTAGTTTCTACAAGACGAGGTAGACAAGGGGTTATCCCCAGGCACTATCAAGGTACAAATAGCAGCTTTAAGTGTTTACCTTTTGAAAGACGTTTACAACAGGTTCTGTAAGGCAATTTCCAGACAGAAACCAACTAAGCCAAAAATAACTCCAACTTGGGACCTGTCAGTCGTCCTCAAAGCCTTTTTGGGAACTCCATTTGAGCCTATCTCGGAGGCCTCTCTAAGACTGCTCACTTTGAAGACGGTGCTCCTGGTGGCAATCACTTCAGCTCGCAGGGTCAGTGAAATACAAGCGCTCTCAATCAGAGAGCCTTTTCTTCAAATTCTGCAGGACAGAATCCTCTAAAAAAACAGACCCTGGGTTCTTGCCGAAGGTAACATCAAACTTTCATAGGTCCCAAGACATTATTCTCCCTTCCTTTTGCCAGAACTCCTTTAATGAAAAAGAAAGGCAGTTTCATCTACTAGATGTGAGAGATACAACCAAATCTTTTAGACTGGCAGATTCTTTGTTTGTACTTTTTTCTGGTCAACGCAGAGGACAGAAAGCTTCCAAAACCACTATAGCTAGATGGATTAGTTTAGCTATAGTAGAAAGCTATAAGACATTAGGTAAAGATTCTCCGGGGGTGTTAAAGCCCACTCCACAAGGGCACTTTCAGCATTCTGAGCAGAAAAAGCTGGCGCCACCCCAGAGCAGATTTGTAAAGCAGCCACGTGGTCAAGCTTTTCCACCTTTACAAAGCATTAGACTGGATTTATTGTCCAGCAAGGATCAAGCTTTTGGGAGGAAGGTCCTCCAAGCTGTGGTCCCACCCTAATCTGGTGAGTACTTGGGGATCCTCTCAAGGGCTGTCCTGGAAGACTAGGGAAAACTGGAGTTAGTACTCACCGGTAACTCCTTTTCCGGTAGTCTTCCAGGACAGCATGATCCCACTCTTAAAATTATGTTGATGCATTAACATGTTAACCTGTTGTGGTTTATATTTTGCAGTTCCATCCTTTGGTTCTTGGTGAAAGACTGGCCAGGGACCTGAGGGACCGCCTTTTGAACTGCTGGCAATGTGTTTCCTGTGTCGATGGGAGGGACTCACATCTCTCAAGGGCTGTCCTGGAAAACTACCGGAAAAAGTTACCGGTGAGTACTAACTCCAGTTTTTTTTCCCCCCCAATCTACTCTAGAGTAGGGATGAGCTTTATGTTCAAGTCGAACATGAGTTCGACTCAAACATTGGCTGTTCGGCGAACAATTTGGGGTGTTCGCGCCAAATTCGAAAAGCCGCAGAACACCCTTAAATTCTATGGGAGAAATCAAAAGTGCTAATTTTAAAGGTTAATATGAAAGTTATTGTAATAAGTGTTTTTTCGGGACCTGGGTCCTACCCCAGGAAACATGTATCGATGCAAAAAAAAGTTTTAAAAACGTCCGTGCAGTTAATGCTTAAGTGAAACAATAAAAGTGAAATATTCCTTTAAATTTCATACCTGGGGGGTGTCTATAGTATGCCAGTAGAGTAGCGCATGTTTCCCGTGCTTAGAAAAAGCCCCCCCGCACAAAATGACATTTCTAAAGGAAAAAACAAATTTAAAACTACTCATGGCTATAATGAATTGCTGGGTCCCTGAAATACAGATAAAAGTAATTGAAAAAAAACAGCATGGGTTCCCCCTTAGTCCATTACCAGCCCCTTTTGGGTCTGGTGTGAATATTAAGGGGAACTCAGAACCAAAGTTAAAAAAAAAGCGTGGGGGTCCCCCCAAATTCCATATCGGGTCCTTCAGGTATGGTTCCCCCCAAAAATCCATACCAGACTCTTAGCCGAGCACACAACCTGACAGGCCGCAGGAAAAGAGGGGGGACGAGAGCGCCCCCTCCTGAACTGTACCATGTCACATGCCCTCAACATGGGGAGGATGTCCCCATGTTGATGGGGACAAGGGCCTCATCCCCCACAACCCTTGCCCGGTGGTTTTGGGGGTCTGTGGGCGGCTTATCGGAATCTGGAAGCCTGATTTAACAAAAGAACCTGATCCCGGCTCCCATATGCGAATTGGTAAGATGTACGTCCTTGCGCAAGAAAAAAGCCCAGGGGTTACCCAATGATGTGGACTGGTGACCCTGCCCCCTCTTGCACGTCACGGGGGTTTTGTTCCTCGCTGGAGACTGAGTGGATACTGGAGCATCGCTGGAGAATGGATCATCGCTGGACATCGAGAGACTGGATTAAATCGCTGATGATTATTTTTTTTTATTTTTTTTAATAAAGGACTTGTCCCAAACAGTCTTCTGTCATTTTTAAAATGTTCACACTTTTTCTTTGTGTAATGGTAGGGGTACAATGTACCCCTTACCAATTCACATGGGGGTGGGATCTGGGGGTCCTCTTTATTAAAGGGGCTTCCAGATTCCGATAAGCCACCTGCCTGCAGACCCCCACAACCTCTGGGCAAGGGTTGTGGGGGTGAGGCCCTTGTCCCCATCAACATGTGGACATCCTCCCCATATTGAGGGCATGTGGCCTGGTACGGTTCAGGAGGGGGGGCGCTCTCTCTCGTCCCCCTCTTTTCCTGCGGTCTGGCAGGTTGCGTGCCTCAGATAAGGGTCTGACATGGATTTTTGGGGGGGAACTCCACGCCTTTTTTTTTTTTTTTTTGGTGCGGAGTGCCTCTTAATATCCATACCAGACCTGAAGGGCCTGATGTGAAATTTGGGGGGACCCCACACTTTTTTGGGGTTCGGGGTTTCCCTTAATATTCATACCAGACCCAAAGGGCCTGGTAATGGACTAAGGGGGAACCCATGCTGTTTGTTTTTCAATTACTTTTATCTGTATTGCCAGGACCCGTCAATTCATTATAACCATGAGTATTTTTAAGTGACTTTTGTAATTTTGTGCAGGGACTTTCTAAGCACGGGAAACATGCGCTACTTTACATGCATACTGTAGACACCCCCCCGCCCCCCCCAGGTAAAACATTTAAAGGAATATTTCACTTTATTGTTTCACTTTAAGCATTATTAAATCACTGCTCCCAAAAAAACTTTGCATATTAACCTTTTAAAATTTAGCACTTTAGATTTTCCCTGTTATCAATGCTGTCCTAAGTCTGCTGATAAGGCTAACGAGTGCACAGGACATTATCAGTGGGTGTCAAAATTTACCTACTAGGAGTTTGGCCAAAGATCACCTGCCACAAATGTATTGCCAAACGAATCAGAATTTAAGGGCCCTTTCACACATGCGGACCGTATGTCTGCTTTTTCATCCATCCGATTATGGATGAAAAAGGGACATACATTGATCCCTGAGATAGCGGGTGTCAGCGGATGAATATCCGTTGACACCCAATCTCATCAGTGTCTGCAATCCTCCGATTCTGCAGATGGAGGAAAATCCTATTTTTCCATCCGCCTGCAGAGCGGATCGGGTGAACACAGACAGATGTGTGTTCATCCAATTTCCCCCCCCCCCCCCATAGGAGAGCGCGGAGATCAGCGGAGCGATCCCCGCTGTGCAAGCGGAGGTTCACGGGGCAGAGCAAGGATCCGTCCTGTGTGAAAGGGTCCCAATCCATATTTGTCATACAATATAGCAAATTATATTTGATATGGCACTTGAAGAATGCCATACGTGCTTCTGTTCTTTAAAGTGTCAACATGTGGTGGTGTTTTTCCTAAACAAGCTGCAGTGAAATTGGCCATGAATGGTTCACAATTGTAAAAGTCAGAGACATTGTTCCTTTTATACTTCTGTTAATTTTTGTGCGAGCTAATCCTGCATTCTATTCCTTAAATGTGGTTAAAGCAAATGTACTGTATTCCCTAGAGCACATACAGTAAGTTCAGAAACTTCTAAAGAAAATTGCTCATTTGGATTGTTACGTACTGCACTAGATAATGCAAGTAGGTTGCATTGGCAAGGTTTTCCTTTTTTCTACATTTGGCTTCCATTCAGTCTTCACTTAGGACCCAATACAGTTTTGAGGTCTGTAAATGTGATGAGTTTGTCCATTACAGAAAGACGAACTGTATTTTTGTCAATTAAAATGTAAAATTCATATGCAAGTGCCTTAAGATAAGCAAAACAGAGCAGACTATAGTTTAAGTATGAGGTTGTCCTTGACTTTTGGTTAATTTTGAAAGTACAGTATATTTTTGTTCTGAAGTGAATAGAGAACGGCTGCATTAGAGGAGATTCCTAAGGCTGCTTAACTCTTCCATGGGGCCTATGAATGTTGGGGGACCCACACAGGAGGTGCAACTTGGCTGTTTGCTGAGCAAAGAGCCTCACAAAATGTCAGGAGGCTTTTTAAATGTGAAAAATGATGCCACTGTGTTAAATAAAACTTCATACATTCGTTTCACAGGTTTTTGGGATACCCCACCTTCAGGGTTCTGGGAAATTTTGCCAGTTGGGGTGCAGTTGGTGACAATGTCTAATTGGTGCCTTGGATTTTTAGAGGTGTTGCAGGCAATCTGTACTCTAATCTTTTGGCTGTGTTTTTCTGTTTTTGTTTTTTAAGCATATATACAGTAGATGTAAAAATTTTGGGTTTCTGTGATGTAAAAAAAATGAAACTGTTAAATAATTTCAGAACTTTTTCCACCTTTAACGTGACCTATAATCTGTACACCTCAGTTGAACAAACTGAAATCTTTTAGGTGGAGGGAAGTAAAAATATAATATGGTTGCGTAACTGGCCCCTACCCACATTCAATTGACGCTGCGCTCTCGTTCTGGGTGGACGTCATATGACTGCTTCCCAGAACGGCCGCGCCGTGCTGCTAGGACATGGCACAACCCCGATCTCTGTAAAGAGCAGTGGCGGTGGCTCTTTAACCATGTGATCGTTGGTGTCCAATCACAGCTGGTCACATGTAAACACGACGATGCCGGTAATGGACACTCCTCGCCTGACACTGATGAGTAGAGGAGGAAAAGAGGTGATCAGCGGCATCTCCTCGCAGTGCCCTGATTACAGCCCCCACCAGTGCCAGCATTCAGTGCCCACAAATGCCAGCAATCAGTGGCCATTAGTGATTCCAGTCAGTGTTGCCTATTTTTGCCCACCAGTGCCACCCAACAGTGCTGCCTATTGGTGCCCATAGGTGCGCCATATTTGTGCCTCCTCATCCATGCCCATAAGTGCTGCCTCATCAGTGCCCACCAGCGAACGAGAAATTACTTATTTACAACATTTCTGATGGAAACTTAACCTTTTTTCCTTAAAAAAATAAAAAATAAACTTGGATGTGATTAAATACCACCAAAAGAAAGCTCTATTTGTGTGAAGAAAATTATAAAAAAAAAATCACGTAATTAGTGTAGCATGACTGCGTAATTGTCATTGAAAGTGTGTCGGCATTGAAAGCTTAAATGGCCTGGGCAGGAAGGGGGTGTAAGTGCCCTGTATTGAGGTGGTTAAACTAATACTTTGTTGAAGCACCTTTTGATTTTATTACAGTACTCAGTCTTTTTGGGTATGAGTCAGCATGGCATATCTTGGCAATATTTGCCCACTCCTCTTTGCACAAACAGTCCAAATCTGTCAGATTGCAATGGCATCTCCTGTGCACAGCCCTCTTCAGATCACCCCAGATTTTCAAAATTGTAATCGTCTGGTGAAGCCATTCCTTTATTGATTTGGATGTATGCTTTGGGCTTTGGAACTGTTCATATTTCCCTCTACCTTGACAACGGCCCCTGTTTCAGTTGAAGAAAAACAGCCCCAAAGCATGATGCTGCCACCACCATGCTTCACTGTGGGTATGATGTTTTTTGGTGATGTGCAGTGTTGTTTTTGCACCAAACATATCTTTTGGAATTATGGCCAAAAAGTTCAACCTTGGTTTCATCAGACCATAACACATTTTCTCACATGCTTTTGGGAGACTTTAGATGTGTTTTTAGCTGGGCTTGGATGTTTTTCCCTATAAAGAAAAGGCTTCCGTCATGCCACTCTACCCCATAGCCCAGACATGCGAAGAATACGTGAGATTCTTGCGTCATGTACCACACAACCAGTACTTGCCAGACATTCCTGACTTTCCTTTATTGTTGCTGTAGGCCTCTTGGCAGCCTCCCTGACCAGTTTTTGTCTTCATCAATTTTGGAGGTACTGTAGGTCCAGTTTGTGGTAATAGTCAGGTCAATATTTCTATTGTACATGTTCCTGGAAAATATGGCTCATAAAATGGGTGCTGCAGCGATTACCAGTTGGATCCTGGAAACATCAAGTAAGCGTACATGTTTGCCAGCACACCATGGATCGACGAGTTCCGTCCAAAGGTTTCTTTAATGAAAGGGATCGCATCACAAAGAAAAGTGCAAGGTTTAGGAGCCGCGCAGGGCCCCTTCGTCAGGCATGTGATGAGGTGCAACAGTGTCAAAGCAGAATATGAATACATTAGCCACCAATCGATGTGTTTAATAAATGTTTACTGCGGGTGAATCAATCGCTTTTTAAAATACTTGCACAAAGATGATTGCCTAGCTAATGATTGGTGAATGTTCCATTCACTGCTTTATAAATAGCCCCTAAGGCCAGCCATAGACAGAACCGGCCGGCAGTTGAATTGTGTATAGGAAGGCTGAATGTACCAAGTCGATCAAACAACTTGGGTACAACCAGCCTGATGGATTTTGCTTGCGATTTATAGCTAGCAGCTGTTATAGCCTCTAGCAATAATCACTGTCTTCAAATGTCTTCTTTGATGACAATGTCTTGGCAGGAGGCATTCCCCTGTCAGCACTGTCTGTGGTGATTGGGAAACGGTGCGAATATCTTTCCTGCAACCCTGCACTGCCTAAGTCATTTTGCTACTTGAACACATTTGCAAGGATTTCCACCGCCCCCTCTACAGCCCATCGCTCCAGTAAGCATCGGAGGGGCTGAGCAGAGAGCCAGTGACTGAAAGTCAGTGTTAATTTTGTCAAACTTTTTCGGCATCATTTTTGTCAGCAGCATTTTTACAGTGACGAAAATAAAATGAAAATTACACCACATTTTCCTGCTCTGACAAAAGATGATGAAAATCAATTCAGTTTTCGTTAACAAACGTAAACTAAACAAAAAAAGTGAGGCAGGGATGTTTACTCTCGGAACTTTTGGTTTCCACAGAGCCCCTGCTAACTCTGGATGGAGCCAGGCATTTGTAGATAAAAGGCTGTCTGCAGAAAGGTTGGACTAGCAATATATGTAATTTGCAGCCAGAAGGGGGGATGTTCTATTATGATGGAGGGGGGCTTGGCTGTGTAGTTAACCCTCTCACACACACTTCATACTGATGTATCAAGCGTGAAGGAGACCTGCTATTTGTCAAAAGGCTTCACAGTTTGTCCACTACGAGAGAGCAGCACACTGTCTGATCTGTGCATGAATAACCATTTTGGGGCCAGAGCTTTCACACCCATGCTTAAATCTATTTAAGGCCTGAAGATTGCATAAACCCCAGACAGGTTCATGTAAATGTGCGCTGCATGGTGACGTCACGCAAAGATTTTATTAAAATTTGTATATTTTAACATTACACTTCTGTCAAAAGCAATATTCTTGTAACAGAACTTGGTTTACCTTAAATACTAGGGTTGTCCCGATACCGAGCATTTGCGCAAGTACTTGTACTCGCGCAAATGCTCCCAATGCTTCACCCGATACTTCAGATGAGAGAAGTCAGCGGGCGGAGAGCGGGGAGGGGATCAGGGTGGCGAGCTTGGCGTACAGCGTACAGCGGAGAGCAAAGACGGAGTGCGCGGCGGGGATCAGAGCAGAGAACAGAGCGAGTCTTCAGGTGGTCAAGTAAAGTGACATGCACACAGTCTTGCCTTCCTTCTTTATGAGCTACTGTTTGTAATACTTGCAGCGTGTCTTCTGCTGGGGAAGGGAACAAATGATGTTTCTCTCTTACCCAGAAATATGGTGGAAGGAGTGCCTCCGTGCAACGCATGCTTAGGGTGCCATTTGGGAAGGCTTGTTTGTCTGTGTAAATCCCATCAGCCTGCCAGGTATTTTGCTGGATGTGACTCAGTCTCCTGCCTTTTTGTTTTGATGCTGGGGAGGGAGTTTTGATAAGCAGTGCACTAAGAATGGCCCAAGGGGGAGGGGAGACCTGCCTTTCTTTTGTGAATATGAACCAACTCTTCAGGAGTGCAGGACATTCTTCCCACTGACCAGCAATGTAAGGGGCATTCTTCCCACTGACTGCCAAGGTAAGGGGCATTCTTTCCTCCTGACCGCCAAGGTAAGGGGCATTCTTTTCCCCCTGACCGCCAAGGTAAGGGGCATTCTTTCCCCCTGACCGCCAAGGTAAGGGGCATTCTTTTCCCCCTGACCGCCAATGTAAGGGGCATTATTTCCCCCTGACCACCAATGTAAGGGGCATTCTTTCCCCCTGACCGCCAATGTTGGGGGCATTCTTTCCCCCTGCCTGCCAATGTAAGGGGCATTCTTTCCCCCTGCCTGCCAATGTAAGGGGCATTCTTCAAAAAAGTATCGGTAATTGGTATCGGCGAGTACATGAAAAAAAGTATCGGTACTTGTACTCGGTCCTAAAAAAGTGGTATCGGGACAACCCTATTAAATACTTTACATCATGACTAAATCTGTGTCGCATTCAAACCTTAAAGTGGACCTTTAGTCATTTTTTTCAACTTTCCACCTATTTAAATATTCTGCCCTTGTTTATTTTTTTTACTTTGGATAGTAAAACCTTCTTCTTTTTTTTTTTTTTTTTCTGCCAGTAAATACCTTATACAGTCCACTTCCTGTTTGATCATTAGCCTAGGCTTATGACATCATGCAGAGCGCTCTAACTCTCATGGGAGTTTTCCAGGAAGGGAAGGGGGGTGAGTAATAAAAGGGCCAATGAGAGCTTCAGGGTTGCAGAGCTGGAGGTGTGCCTCTGTGTGTCTGTAAATTCAGGAAGCGAACAAGCAGCAGCTCCAGCTGCTTACAGTTAAAATTATTGCAGCCAGACTCAGTGGAGGGAGATTTCTGCAGCATATTTGACAAGTACACACTCACAGTATACAGTATACAGTATATAAAATATGCAAAGTGGTTAAAGGGAAGATTCAGAATGGCAAAGATTTTTTTTATTACAAATTATGTGAGCAGACTGCAGTTCATCTAAACATAAATATCAATGTATTCGATTTATTTTTTTTCCACTAAAGAGTTTGGAAATGGTAGAGAAATGCTTGAATAATGCATTAAAATGTAACTAAAGCCATTTAATTTTAATCAACGAAAATACCAGAGTTTTAGTCAGCTAAATGATTTTAATCCACTAAAATGTACTTGAGATTTAGTCAGCTAAATACGATTAAGACTCTTGCAGAAGACTAATTAGAGCCGGTGGGGGACAGATGCAGCATCGGACTGATCCTTTGCATCCACCTAGGTAAGTATGATTTTAAAATAAAGACAGCCCATACTTCTTTTAAAACTCTGAAATTATCTTTTAGAACTCAGCTTACTGTAGCAATTTTACAGAGCCCAGACTGTTTTTTTTGCAAAGCAAATGCTTTTGTGGCTCTACAGTAGCTAGTAAAATAGAAAACATCACAACCACAGCAATAAACTGTAGCAAGATTTGTAATAAAACATTGAGTTTCACGTCAACTTTTGAGTCAAAGGTGTGCAGACTTGGTGACCACTGTGTGATATTTCTTGAGATCATGTTCGTTTATTTTCATTTCCTCTTTTTATTTTTTCACTCCTGCACATGAGCTGACATCTAATCTCCTAAAGTTGAAGTTTGATCACCTTTTTATATTTTGGTTTCCCTGATTCCTTTTCTAATCCCCCTTTTGCCACCATCAACATGCTAAAGATGTTTTCAAATAAATAGCTAGATTCAGTAAGTTAGGTCGGCGTATCAGTAGATACGCCGACCTAACTCAGAATCTGCGCTGACCTAGGTTTAAGTGTATTCTCAAACAGAGATACACTTAAACCTATCTAAGATACGACGGCTTGCGCTGTCCTATCTTGGGGTGCAATATTTAGGCTGGCCGCTAGGTGGCACTTCCATTGCTGTCGGCGTAGAATATGTAAATCACTAGATACTAAACAAAAATGTAGCGCTAACAAACTCAAAATTATATAGTACCGAGTAAGGTAACAACTCTCATGATATAAGAGCATAAATATAAACAATTGGCATGGATGAAAGTGACTAAAACAATGCTCAATGTAAAACAAAGAGGGAGGGGTCTGATGAGGGTGCTCGTCGGAACACGCTGCTAGCTCTGAGGAGCTCCGTGGGCTCCATGGATCACTCGGGCGTGCACTAGGCTGCGTCTCTTCCCTTCCCCCCCGCCGTGCTTCTTCCCCCCGCTCCCCCCACCCCTCGTCCCGTCGTGCTGCCTCGGTACCTTGGAACCGCGCTGTGGAGAGTGGTCGCGAGGATCTCCTGGAGACGTGAGTTTGTGGAGCCCCGACGTTCGCAGGTGTTGGAGGAGCTGAGGGGCTCGGGTTCTGTGCGCTGGGTGTGCTGGGCGCGCTGTGCGGTGCTGAGGAGCTGAGGAGCGGTGAGGAAGTGCAGTCTGATTCGTCTGTCTCAGGCGGTGTGAGTTCCCAGTGTGTCAGTGTGTCAGCACGGTTCAGCATGCAGCGTACCTCAGTGAGTGAAGCTGCAGCTGACTACTGATAGACTACAGATAGTGGACTAACAGAAAGACTGTGATTATCATTATCATTATTATCATTGATAAAACCTATATGCTACCTAAATGTGAATCACCATCAGCTAATTATACAAAGGCATACAAAGCATATATAAAGGCACCTCAGTGAATGTGGCTACAGCGGCAGTAGATTACTGATAGAGGAGGATCGATAGAAGACTGTTATTGACCCAATGCTACCTAATGCTATCTAAACGCTAACTATCAGTTAACTATAAAATTGCACTCCAGCAAGTGATGATAAGTGTTGAAGCGGTTTGCCGATTGAAGACTGTCACTAACTAAATGCTAAATAAATACTAACTATCAGCTAATCATAAGCTAATTATATAGCAACTGTATGCAACTATAAGTAACTATAAGTAACTATAAGTCATCATAAATGATTACAATTATAGGCGATGGAGTTGTGATTAGCGTGTCAGGGGACAGCGCACTACAGGGCACTTTAGTGAGCGAGGCTGAAGCAGAAACCGAAGCGGATAGCGGATTGCCACTTTAAGGGATTACAAGGGGCGTGGGGTGTGTGGGGAATAGTGTGCCAGAATAGTGTGCGGGGAAGCGTGGCTTTCTTTCCCTGCCCCCTACCACCTTTCAGCTCAAGCTCAAGCTCACCTACCAGCTCACATTGCTCCCACAGTCCGCAGGTTCTCACTACACTTTAAATATCAAAGGATGGGAGACGCCTGAGCAGGAGACGTGAGATAAAGGAGAAAGAGAAAAATTAAGGAAAACAAAGGACACCTTTCTATCTTCAGAGGTTCATCAACTGGTAACTATAGTCTTAACTTTAAGTTCTGGCAAATGCTCCGGTAATCGATTGCAACAAGCGAAGGGATATAACAGCCCCATCACTTATCCGCTATCCAACTGTTGAGTTGTCTGAGGGGTCATTAGTGGAAAACTATTCAGAATCAAAAGCCCTTATAGTCGATCAATTGGCCGTGTTAAGGGTATTTGGGGGGTCCCCCGATCATTTTTTTTTCTTTGTGTGACTAACAGAATATAGGAAATGAGAGGCCGCCCAGTAAGGGGTGCTGTGGCTAACGCCCCCAAAATAAGTGCCAGCCCTGGCACCATAAAAAAATACATGACACAAGACACTTCCAAAGACTGTCCTAGCGAAACATCTGGGGCCAAAAGCAGACCATCATTGGGCCAACAAAAAAATGTACAGAGAAGGTACTCTGAAACAGTGACAATCAGAGAGTCTGAGGAGGATGTTGCGGAACCACACGGTGCCACCCATAAAGATTTACCCCCATCAAAAACAGAGCTATTAGAGATGTTTTCGCGACTAGAATTATCAATCTCACGAATGGAGCTCTCGTTAAAAAATGAGATAACGATTGTACACGAAGACATGAGTCATTTATTGAGAAGAGTGGAAGAAACTGAAGAAAAACTGGATAGCCAAGCAGCTGAGGTGTCAGAGTTAAAAATGCAAATGAAGGAATTACAAATAGAACAAAGGAACTTGAGGTACCGTATGGAAGATCAAGAAAATCGGAACCGGAGGAAAAATTTGAGGATCCGGGGTTTACCAGACCTGGAAGGAGAAGACCTCCAAGTAAAACTCGATAAATTATTCGGCCCCATTTTGTGTAAAACAGAAACGGAAAAAATCAAATTCGAAAGAATTCATCGGATTAGAAAACCGGCGGAATTGGCAGCCGGAATACCCAGAGACGTGATCGCAAGATTTCATAATTTCCAAGATAAAGAACAGATATGGCAGCGTCTTAAAACCATCAGGCCGGTAACATTCAATGAGACTGAATTACAGATTTTTCCGGACCTTGCCACCGAGACCCTCTCTAGAAGGAGATTAAAACCGCTACTCGAACATTTAAAAATACATGGTATCCAATATTCCTGGGGTTACCCAGCGTGTTTAATCGGGAGGAAGGAGGGCAGGTCCGCGACCTTAAGGTTCCCTGAAGAGATGACTAAGTTCTGTAAGAGACTGGACATTCCATTGATAGAGATACCTGGATGGAATGAACCACAAGAGAAGATATCACCTATACCGGGTCATCAGACATGGAACCTCATCCCAGGAAATAAAAGAGGAAAATAATTAAGAAAAAATCCACATAAGATGAATAAAAAAGGGAGATGATGTGGGGGGGGGGGTTAGGGGGGGGTGGGGGGGGGGACCGGCTGGTGTGAGCCCGGGGAGTTCTGGGGTCCTGGGGCTACTCACCCACCCCCAGCCTCCGGTTGGGGGGGGGGGCGGGGGCAGTTCGGGATGTAGTCACACTTGCAGAGCTCAACCTCTGGGGCGAGAACCGTGGGCCGGGTGGAGCAGGTTGGCCACGGATCCAGGTGCCTATTTTAGGCCGTAATGCCCCTATTGGTGGGGGAAGGGAGGGAGGGGGGGAGGGTTAGGGCGAATATAGGGGTCATAGTACAGAGTAAATGGGGGGAGGTGGGGGGGTGTGGGAGAGGGTTCGGGGGGGACTATCTCCGGTTATCAGTATCAGAAATAAGCTGCCTGTTGTGGCTTTGCCCTGATGCTTATTGGAAATCCTGTCTATGTAAGATGACGAGTGACATGACTCAATTCATAACAACTGAATATAATAATAACAATGTAACGGGAGTGGTCCGGGGGCGAGGGATTATCTGGTAGAACTATGGGAACCTTAAAAATACTCTCATATAATGTAAGGGGATTAAATTCCCCGTTAAAAAGGGGTAATATTTTAAGAGAAATTAAACATCTTAAAGCAGATATAGTACTCATACAAGAGACACATATCTCGCAGGAGTCAAATCTTAAAATAAGTTCACCGGAATACCCACTATGGTACTATGGAGACTCACCGACTAAACTGGCAAAGGGGGTTGCCATAGGGTTTGCCAAGGAAGTTAGATTCGTCCTGGTAGAGAGAAAAGTAGATCCCGAGGGGCGGTATCTCCTACTTAGAGGAAAAATAAACGAAGTGGACTATTCTATTGCCAACATTTACTGTCCAAATAAGAACTCCATGAGATTTCTTAAGGGGGTCATTGAGATGTTTATGGACTTCAGGATAGGCAGGGCAGTTGTGGCGGGTGATATGAATCTCTGCCTGGATCTGGACCTTGATTGTACGTCCCGTGCACAGCGGACTGGAGATGCACAAAGAAAATTACTTAAAAAAAAATTACACCAACTCCAATTGATAGACGTTTGGAGAATTCAGCATCCGAAAACACGAGATTACTCATTCTACTCCGCTGTGCACGGGACGTACTCTAGGATCGACTTTTTTTTAGTGGATCATAGCTCACTGGATGTAGTGACAAGTTCGGGAATTGGGATAACTACCCTGTCGGATCATGCGCCAGTTTCAATCAACTTAAAAAACGAGGGAGCTCCCAAAAGCAACACCAAATGGAGACTTAACGAGGATTTAATACAGGACGAAGAGGTTGTAGTAAGGATAAAACAGGAATTGGAATGGTATTTCAAGACAAACTGTTCCGAACACATGTCGGAATCATTAGTTTGGGAGGCTCACAAGGCCTATATCAGGGGCATACTGATCGCAATAGGATCAGCGAAAAAAAAAGAAACTAAGAAAAAATATGATGAGTTATATAAAACTATCTTGGATCTTGAACAGACCCATAAACTAACAGGAGAGCATGAAGCGGAGCGCACCGTTATCTTAAAAAGAGAGGAATTAAGAGATCTCATTGAATATGAAAATAGAGCGGCATCTTACAGACGTAAGAAAGAGAACTATCAATGGGGTGACTTGTCGGGTAAATACCTAGCAAAAGGGTTTCAAAACAAATTTAAGGGTAATTTTATAGAAAGTATTCAAACAGGCAAAGGGAGTAAGGTACATACAACATCAGAAATTGCAAGAGTATTTCAAGAATACTATGGGAAGTTGTATTCGATATCGCAAGGGGACACCTCAGAAAAAACAAAAAGGAGAAGTGTTAATACAAAAAAATTTTTAAGTAACACATGTTTAAATAAAATACCAGATGACAAAATTAGTTTTTTTAGAAGAACCTATAACGGAAATGGAAATCCGTAATAATTTAAAGGAGTTACCAAAGGGGAAAAGCCCAGGCCCCGATGGGCTAACAATTGCATACTATCAAAAGTTCAGTGACATTCTGATCCCCAGGATGTGCTCCTATATAAACGGTATCGGTTTAAACTGGGATATTCGTCAAGAGGCTTTGGAGGCTGCAATTACAGTAATCCCTAAGATAGGTAAAGATCCCTCCTTATGTTCTAGTTTTAGACCCATTTCGCTATTAAATGCAGACGTAAAATTGTTCGCCAAAATCTTAGCAGGGAGAATGAAAACAATCATGAAAGATTTAGTACATACTGATCAAGTAGGTTTTGTCCCCGGGAGGGAAGGTAGGGACAATAGCATCAGAACACTTCTGTTGACACAGATAATAAAAGATAGTAAATCCCCAGGTCTACTCCTGTCTATAGACGCCGAAAAGGCTTTCGACAGGGTAGACTGGGGATTTCTATTGAACACATTGGAGTTTATCGGGATCGGTCCAAAAATGATGGGGTGGATAAGCGCTCTGTATAAACACCCAACGGCAAGAGTTAAGGTGAACGGGACATTGTCAGGGACATTCGAAATGTTCAATGGGACTAGACAGGGGTGCCCCCTGTCCCCTCTTTTATTTATTTTATCTTTGGAACCATTGCTGGCCGGGATTAGAAATAACCCCGACATCAGGGGGATTCAAACAAATGATGGGGAACATAAACTTGCAGCGTTCGCCGACGATATCTTATTATTTATAACGAATCCAACTATAACACTCCCGAATCTATTAAAAACCCTCAAATTGTATGGAGACGTATCTAATTTTAAAATCAATCCTCTAAAATCAGAAATCCTCAATATTAGCGTGAACGCACAGGACGTACGGAGATATAAGCAAGAGTTCCCATTTATTTGGAAAGATACCGAGATAAAATATTTGGGAGTCAATATTACATCATCCCCTGACCTAATTTACCTGCAGAATTATATACCATTATTAAATGATATTAAAAAAGATTTAAAGAGAATTGCATTCAGACAAAGATCCCTACTAGGGAGAATAAATTGTTTTAAAATGTTTACTCTCCCTAAGATATTATATATAATGCAAATGTTACCAATCGCATTACCGGGTGTTTATTTTAAAATACTAAAACAGTTACTAAATAGGTTTATATGGCGGAACAAAAAAATGCGCATAAGTATGGAGGTGTTAATTAGAGATAAGGAACATGGTGGTTTGGGGGTACCGGATATTTACACATATTATAGGGCCATTCACATGGCACGGGTGGTTGATTGGGTCAGAGATAACAAAGAGAAAAGGTGGGTGAGAATAGAAAGTTGCTCAAATAAGTCACGGTTAGGAAAAGAGATTTGGATACCGCCACATTTTAGACAAATAAATCCGCACATGCACAAAATCACATTGGCATCCACGTCTATTTGGGATAGGGCACATAAAAAACATAGATGGGGCTATAACTCCCCACTAATCCCTTTATTTGACACAAATTTTTTTGTACCAGGGAAAATGGACCTGTTTGGTAACTGGATTAAAAAACCAGATGCACAATTAAAAGACATATTAAAAGATGGCAAAATTCTTACCTACCACGAACTAAGTAAAAAAAAAGAATTGTTTGAGTTGAACAGGTGGCGATACTTGCAGTTGACGCATTTTGTAGATTC
The DNA here is from genome assembly GCF_905171775.1 of Rana temporaria. Taxonomy (NCBI): domain Eukaryota; kingdom Metazoa; phylum Chordata; class Amphibia; order Anura; family Ranidae; genus Rana; species Rana temporaria. Next base: position 310,968,675 of record NC_053490.1, on the reverse strand, counting down.
CTTCCCCTCCCCCCTGAGGTCAGATAGACACTTGCTTCCTTTGGAGCGTCTGTGTTTAGCTCCAAAGGGAAGGGGCGCGATTTCCGCAATTTATAAAATATTGATGGGATTGAAAGACCCCGGTTTCCCTCCTTATATTAATAAATGGGAAGAGGAATTGGGAACGGGTAAAACCGAGACAGAGGTCAGGAAAATATTAGAAAGGACGCATACGACTTCATTTAATTGTGCATTGATCGAAATGAACTTTAAGTGTTTAGCACGATGGTATATAACCCCGGCCATAGCACACCGTTATCAAGACGACACCTCCAAATATTGCTGGAGGGGCTGTCTTGAAGTGGGAACTATGTCACATATATGGTGGACCTGCCCAAAAATTAAAACATACTGGAATAATGTATTATTGGTAATTGAGGAGATAACCGGAATTAAAATACTTCCTGATCCATGGGTCTGCTTGTTCCATGGGACAGAAATGTCAACTAAACAGTACATGAGAACTTTACTTCCTCACGTACTAGATGCAGCAAAGAGTCTGATTCCCAAACAATGGAAGGACCCTATGAGCCCGACAGAGAAGAGCTGGTTTTGCAGAATCAATGATATATATTATGCTGAACAGCTCAGGTACATGGGAGAGGAAGGAGAAGGCGGATTTAAACGAAAATGGCAGGACTGGGCTAATTTTAAACTTGCACCAAGGTATATAGATAGGATGATATGATATAGTGTAGGAAGGTTAATGGGCAAAGAGTGATTCAATAGGAGACAGAACTCCGGAGATAGGGGAGGGTGGGAAGGAGGGGATAAGGGCTGGGGGGCGGCTTGAGGGTGGGACGAGGGTTTGTTCGGCTAGGGGAAACTAATGTATCTATTTATGTATTTAAGTATTTTTTCCTTTCTTTCCTTTTGTATATTTACTGACCTATATTTAAGAAAAAAAAAAAAAAAAGGGAATAAAAAAAAGGGAAGAAAATGAAATGGATAGATAAATAAATTTTCCAACCATGATGCGAACTAAGGAGACTGCGAATTGAACGCAAATTGATTGAATATCCTGATGGTTCTCTGAGGCGAAAAAAAAAAAAAAATGTAAAACAAAAAATATAAAACGTATTAAAGTCTATATTATAAAGATGAGTGAACATCAGATGGAGTGATTGATGCAGGAAAACAGGTGAGCTGCAATCCAGTGATTAAGATGCAACAGGTGTGCAAGTTGTCTGTAGAACCCCGTGAAGATCACAATCACATCAAAGTATGAAATGGGTAAAACACGCTTACCAGATGGTGTTGGACTCTACTACCTTACAGCAAAGAGTCAGCCAGACATTGTGGTCTTTGGAAGCCGGGACCACTAGAAACCGTTGCTGGCTTTGTTTGTTTGTATGTAGCAGCTTGGCACTTATTTTTATATTAGCGCAGTTTTTTCTTTATTTTATTTTAAATCACTAGATACGCCTATTCGCGAACGTACACCCGGCCGACGCAGTACAGATACGCTGTTTACGTAAGATAGGCCGCCTAAAGTTATTCCATCAAATAGATGGAATAGTAATGTTAAGTATGGCCGCCGTTCCCGCGTCGAAATTCAAAAATTATACGTTGTTTGCGTAAGTCGTCCGTGAATAGGGATTTACGTAGTTTACGTCCACATCGAAATCAATAGGCCCGTGCGGCGGACTTAGCCGCAATGCTGAGGAAATGTAGGGAAATGTAGGCGCATGCGCAGTTAAAAGAAACGTCAATCACGTCGGGTCAAGCCTCATTATCATAAAACACGCCCCCTCAGACAAATTTGAATTAGGCGCCCTTGCGCCCGCCCGCTTTAGGCTACGCCGCTGTAATTTAGCAGGCAAGTACTTTGAGAATCAAGTACTTGCCTCGCTAACTTACGGCGGCGTAGCCTGAACACGCTAAGCTACGCCGCCGCAAAGTTAGGACAGGGTACATGAATCTAGCTAAAAGTCTTCTGTTTTCATTACATAAAATATTTTAGACACCGTATCATCACTAGGTCTTTGCACTTCTTAACGCAATGCAGGCAGACTAAAGTGGTTCTAAAGGCAGAAGGTTTTTTTTTTATCTTAACCACTTAAGCCCCGGACCATTTTGTTGCTAAATGCCCAGGCCAGGTTTTGCAATTCGGCACTGCGTCGCTTTAACAGACAATTGCGCAGTCGTGCGACGTGGCTCCCAAACAAAATTGGCGTCCTTTTTTCCCCACAAATAGAGCTTTCTTTTGGTGGTATTTGATCACCACTGCGGTTTTTATTTTTTGTGCTATAAACAAAAATAGAGCGACAATTTTGAAAAAAATGCAATATTTTTTACTTTTTGCTATAATAAATATCCCCCAAAAACATATATAATTTTATTTTTTTTCCTCAGTTTAGGCCGATACGTATTCTTCTACCTATTTTTGGTAAAAAAAATCGCATTGGTTTGCGCAAAATTTATAGCGTTTACAAAATAGGGGATAGTTTTATTGCATTTTTATTATTTTTTTTTTTTTTTTTTTTTTTTTTTACTACTACTAATGGAGCGGCCACTACAGATTGTGAACCTGTGTGTATATATAAATTTTATGCACGGGATCCCTGACATCTGAAATTTCTGTTTCAAGTTTCTCAATGGTAAAAAGGTTAAAAAAAAAAAAAAAAAAAGTACTCAAACTTTACACTTGAGACAGGGTTTGTAGTGATGAACCCTCATAAGAATGTTCATGTGCATCTGTTCCTATGTGTTAAGCCTGCAAATTAGTTTTAATCAAATTGCAGATCTAGGGTCTTTTTGCCCTAGCTAATCAAAGTCTCATGCTCCAGAGAACATGCAAAGCCTGTAAGGGAATCAAAATATTAAAATAGGTCATGTTGTCCAAATAGTGACAAATGTGCAACTGGATATCTGCAAGAAAAGGACAACGGAACAATCAGCTATCCAAGATGATCTTTCATTTTACTATAAAGGTGGTAAATACACAGAGGAGAGCATGTGCCTGATGACAGCGGTGCAATTTAATCCTCCAAATCCTACGATAATCTCTGGTTCTTACAAGGAGATGGAAACTCAACCCTTAACAAAGGAAAGTCATGGGAAATAAACTTTTGTTTATTGGGGCTTTGAAAATAGAATGCAGTTGCACAAACAACCAGTTTAGACTTAAAGAGGAACTTCACTCTCTCAATCAACATTGATTATTTTTATTTTTTTTATTTCTTCAGTTGTGTCCTGGTTTCCATGCCTAAGCAAATGTCAAACATCAGAGGAGGGGCTTTCTCAGCTAAGCACACCCTCTACTGCCAAAGAGCAGATGGATTCCAGGAACTACATGCTACATGAATCATCTGCCCTTACTCAAGATGGCCACAACCAGAAATGCTAGGGGGTGTTTTTCAAAGTGATTTCTCAACAAAACAAAGCATGGAGACATGATTGGGTAGATTTAAGTTTGCTTTGAATATTAAAAATGAATTAAATAACATTTTTAGTTTGTAGTGCTCAGTGTAGTTTCACTTTAACCATTGGAGAGCCATTGGCTCCCCTGCAAATAAAGGGAATTTCTTGGAGACCCCCAGGTCTCCATAACTAGTGTCCTTATTGGAATATTTCCCCTCTGTTACTTTTTTGGGGACAACCCAAAATTTGGTATTTTTTTTTTTTACTTTCACTTTAAATGCTAATGGTAAACAGGAAAAATAGAGAGGGTGCATCTCCCTAATGGGGGCCCAGACAGCACTAAAAACTGACAGGTGGTCTAATCCCTCTCCATTCTATTCAAAACTAAAAAAAAGTTTTGACTTAACCACTTAAGGACCGCCTCCTGCACATTTACGTCGGCAGAATGGCGCGGCTGAGCACATGTACGTACAGGTATGTCCTGTGCTAGTACCCAGCCGTGGGTCGCGGGCCGGTCCGAAGCTCCGTGACCGGGACCCGATCGCCACTGGAGTCCCGCGATGAAAAGGGACAGCTGTGTGTGAACACAGCTTCCCCGTTCTTCACTGTGGCGGCGTCATCGATATACGGGCACACAATCGATGACGTCACACTTGCAGCCACACCCCCCTACAGTTGTAAACACACTTCAGGTCACACATAACCCCATCAGCGCCCCCTGTGGTTAACTCCCAAACTGCAATTGTCCTTTTCACAATAAGCAATTGCTGTGAAAATGACAATGGTCCCAAAAATGTGTCAAAATTGTCCGAAGTGTCCATGTCGCAGTGACGAATAAAATCGCTGATCGCCGCCATTAGTAGTAAAAAAAAAAAAAAGTTAATAAAAATGCAATAAAACTATCCCCTATTTTGTAAACGCTATAAATTTTGCGCAAACCAACCGATAAACGCTTATTTCTTTTTTTTTTTGTTGCTATTTATTTTAAAGGTATGGGGGATGCAAAGGTCTATGCAAATATAAAACTGAATGAAAAACAGGCTCAAAACAAGTTTTTGTTTTGCTTTTTACATAGAATCATCCAAAAATGGTCCCAATGGGACTGAGTCAAGTATTCAGGCTTGTTGATCTCCTCTCGTCTACCACCCTTAGATATTCTCTATAATCCTATGTTTCTCCCAGCATTTGTCAACTTTTAAGACTTCACTTGGGGGTCAACCAAGGGTGTGAAATATGCACATGAACTCTTAGCATTAGATGGAGTGAAAATTGTTCTCCTTTCTTTAGAAACATTGGCAACTCCCCCGTTCAGAATCTTTTCACTTGCACAGGATATCTTTAATATGTCCACTTTTCAAAAACACCATGACCTGCTGGGTTTTCCTGAACCCTTTTGAGAGTAGGTGTAAGAATAATCCACACTCCTCAGGCCTAATATATTTTCTATGCAGCCCTGGTTTCCCCTTGCAACTATTCAAAGCCATAAAATATGCTTAATAAAGGGTCACTAAAGGAAAAAAAAAATTTGCTGAAATGACTGTTTATTGGGTATAGAGACATAAAAGTTAACTGATTGCTTTTAAAAAGGATTACAAATTGAATTGAATCTATCATATAATGTGCCTCTAGTTTCACTTTCGGTTTTAAAGGACATACATGAAGTTCCGGGTGAGAGGTGAGTCGGGAAGACTAACAGAACAAAAACAAACAAATCCAGGGCAGTGTTTTGTTTTTAAAATGAATCTGATTGGTTCTGAGAAGTTTTAGACACACAGTAATGACAGCTTAGACCACCGTGAAAATCTCCCAGTATGATGGTTATAAGGAAACAGGCAACCAGGAAGTGTGGAGATCACAGCAGAATTACAGCTACTTCAAAGCAAAAACGAACAATGAGGACATGAAACCAGTACTGCAGTAAGGTAAAGGAAGCTATTTAGCTAAAAAAAAAAAAATCCTTTAGTGACCCTTTAACTGGGAAGCCAACTTGGAGGAATCATTAGAAGCCTGAGAATGGACTAATATTTGGTCAGTAGCAGCCAAATGCACCATCAACATCCTAGCCCAGGAGAAAGTCCATAAAGCACTATTCTGCGTGTATATGATTCCAGCACGGCCAATGACATTTTTGGCATCTGTTTCCACTTTGTGCTCGTGGGGATTGTGGTGCCCCAGTACGTTTCATATCTGGGGACCATGCCCCAATGCTTATGCATATATAATTTTATCTGTTCCATCCATGGCAAAACCCTTGCATGTAACCTATGAGAAGCTCTACTCCACAGGCTAATCGCAGACCTCATATTGGCCACCCACCAGGTCATTGCAAAAGCTTGGAGGCAGCTGTCTTTGAATTTTGTGGAAGCAATGGATCATGGGCACCATGATTCATGAAAAACCTACCTCTATACTGAACAATACTCATAATTTCTGAAAATATGGTCCCTATGGTTGGATTACAGTAGTGACCTTAATCTTGACCATTTCTTGCTCTTTCTGATATTCCAAAAGGTGCACGTGAATGCAATGCCCACTGCTACTACCTTTTGACACCACGTAACCTGTGTAATATTTTATTGGAAGCCTTAGTGTTTATCTCGGCACTTATTTCTGTAAAGCTTCAATAAAAAAAAGTGAAAAAATGTGGAGGTGCTTGGTGGAAAATTGTTGACTGCATCAAGTCAAATGCAGTCACTGTTCATACAGCCATGGGTGTTGGCTGTCAAAATGCAATAGCCAGCTGAGGATGGAGGATTCCATTTAATTTTTCTCAGTCAACATGTGGGCTGAACGAGTAAAATATGCGTATGGCTGGCATATGTCATGTTAGGGACTGCCATCTGAACTGCCATATTAGAGACTAACCTGCTAAAAATAAACTAAAAAAAAAAAACCATCACTCTGTAAAAGTGACTCTAGAAATGGAGAGAACCAATTATGGGGAGATTTTTAGATGTCAACCCTTTTCAAAATATCCTCAGAGATATGTCCATGAAAAGCTCAATTATACTATGCCGTATTAAATGTACAAGTCATTTGATTAGGGGTTTACACCATGGTAATATACTCATCCTTATAATTTACAGTTGCAGACTCCTAAGGCATTTTTTCTTGTTCAATATCCCATACAGTCTCCCATATGGCACACATGGGCTGGCACATGACATCATATGTAAGTGAAGACATTAATTATGCTGGACTTGTGATGGGATATATATATATATATATATTCTCAATAGGTTCCTTTAAGCTAGTGCATTGTTGATTCACTAATTTTTCCTTTGATTTCCCTTCTAAAAATTTTTTTTATTTGTCTGAATTACTCACTTCCTGTTCCCCTCAAGCTGTTCTGGCTGACTAACCCCCAGCCAGAACGGCTCGGATGATGGGGGCAAGCTTACTGAGGAGAAACGGGAAATCTTAGGAAAAGGTAAGTGAACCATGGAACCTATTTAGAAAATAAATGAACTTTTACAACCCCTTTTTAAGATGTGGAGTTTTATATGGCATAGTACAATTGAGCTTTTAACGGAAAAGTCCCCTATGATTGGTTCTTTGTATTTCTACATATTGTAGATAGGATGTGGTGCCCTTATCTTAGACCAATATAATATTCTTTAACATATTATTAATGCTTTATGACTAAGCATCTATCCATGATGTGAAACATGTTAGCTTTTTTGTCCCCTGTGTCCACTTTCTACCATTGATTGCAGTGTTGCATGAATTTTTGGATGTTATACAGCTTTGGATTTTATCCTTTGTTCAGAGTGCGGCAGTCCAGGAACATTTATTTTTTCCACGGTCCAGGCAGAGGGTGTTGTGGTTGGGGTTCAAACCAGTGACCCTTTTTGCTGCTAGGTGAAAGTGCTAACCACTTCACCTCTGTGCTGTCCATATGGAACCAACTGACAGTAGTGGGAGCCATCCTATACAGATTTCTAATATTAAATATTGAGGAACTTCAGCCCCTGTAATGCTGGCCCTGCCTCCCCCTCTCCAGTGCTGCTAGATTTGAAAATCAGGCAAATGTGTCAGAGGGCTATTGCCAGCCTACAGCACCTGAAAGATCTGTGGCACATCTGCGCACAAACAGGTTTTCCCATGCATGTCCTGACAACCTGAGATCCAGGACCTTTATCTGCAACTACCCCATGCATGTACAGATGGTCTCTGCTGGATCCCAAAGCTTGTGTTATTTTTATGATTGTCGGCTTTAAAGGGGTTGTAAAGGTTCGTCTTTTATTTTCTAAATTGGTTCCTTTAAGCTAGTGCATTGTTGGTTTACTTACCGTTTCCTTCTATTTCCCTTCTAAATGTTTTTTTTCTTTGTTTGAATTTCTCACTTCCTGTTTCGCCTCAGTAAGCTTTCCACCACCATCTGAAGGGTAGAAAATCATTTAGAACAGCTTACTGAACACCTTACTGAGGAGGAACAGGAAGTGAGAAATTCAGACAAAGAACTATTGTTTAGAAGGGAAATTGAAGGAAAAGTTAAAGCGGATGTGCCATGGGAAAAACATATTAAAAGCCAGCAGCTACAAATACTGCAGCTGCTGATTTTTAATATTAGGACACTTACCTGTCCTGGAGTCCAGCGCCGATCGCAGCAGAGGACGAGCGATCGCTCGTCTCTCTGCTGTTCCCCCCCCCGCCATCCACGCTGAGGGAACCAGGAAGTGAAGCGCTGCGGCTTCACTGCCCGGTTCCCTACGGCGCATGCGCGAGTCGCGCCGCGCCCGCCGATTGGCTCCCGCTGTGTGCTGGGAGCCAAGTGTTCCCAGCACACAACGGGGGGGGGGTGACGGGAAGTGACGGAATGCCCGTCTTTTGCCCGTGAATGCCGGGCCGGAAGTGGGTGCAAATACCTGTCTTTAGACAGGTATCTGCACCCCCCTCCCCCCTGAAAGGTGTCAAATGTGACACCGGAGGGGGGGGTTCCGATCAGCGGGACTCCACTTTAGGGTGGAGAACCGCTTTAAGTGAACCAACAATGCACTAGCTTAAAGTAACCTATTTAATAAATTAAAAACGAACCTTTACAACCCCTTTAAAACCTTCCCTTCCCCCTTTCAAGTCAGATTTAGTAAACCCATAGGAAGAAAAATTTGAAACAACAAAAAAGCAACTGCACAGAACTCTTGCATAACATAAAAACATGGAAGATAGTGTTGACTTCTAATGCTGTCCTATTAGTTTGTCTGCATAAGATCTTTCTTTTCACAGATGAAGTGGACGCATAATACTTTAGCTGTACATGAAAGAAAATCTAAACATTGCTGGTAAAAGTGCACCGAAGGTTCATTTGTGTCTTCCTAATATAGCATGAATATGTGCAAGTGATGCTGTCCTTTACTTCTATTCCTTATTTTTTATTTTACTGTAAAATCAAGATGACCTTAAGCAGTCACATCTTGTAGAGCTGTAAGCAAGGATAGCTGGCGCCACAGAACGTATTTGGTTATTCTCCAGGAAACAGGAGCTGCAAATTCAATTAACCCCTTTATTATCAGCTGCACCTCAAAAGATTAGTGAACAAGTTGGTGCTTTCGTACGAGTGCTAAACTTATCAATCCTGGATCCTTGATGGCATAACTGCTTTCATGGTGTCTTCATAGAAAATAATTTGTTGTGTTAATGCTTATAATTATAAGAATAAAGCATCTCGGAAAACGGCAGTTCCGACTTGCTGGTTCTAAACGGTTCAAACAAAATGCTAACCAGAATTTAGAGTTCAGCCATCACCCTTTGACCATTTATATTTTTTTACTCAGAAGAGTAACAATATAGTTGAGCGCAATTGGCCTTCTCACACAGGTAAGGAGTTCATGGTGAATTTGAGAACATTGCTTCTTTATATGACTTTATTGTCTACATTGGTAATCTTCCATGAACTTTCTCCCCACAGAGTTTGGACCAGTGGCATACCTAGGCTGGGGTGTTGGCTGTCTTTCCCTGGGCACAGCCAGCTGAAAGGTGCCATGAAAGTGCCTGTACAGTTCCCCCATCAATGTCACCCAATGAACTCAATGAACAGTCATTGGGAACCAAGTTTAAGGCTGGCTGCGGGTTGCAGAAAAACTCAATACCAGTCAGTGTTGGGTGAATCCCTCCTGCAGAGCCATTGTGTTCTTCCGGCAGGGTGAAAGGGGAAGCTACAACAGCTGCTAGCAAAAATCGCATTTAAAATCAGACAGGCTGGTTGTATCAGTCGATCAACAGGGAGACATCCAGGCTACCCATATATGGTTTGAACCTTATGCTGACTTTTACTTTTACTATGATACCCTATTCACCTTCCATGGACTCGACAGAAGTCGATTATTTTCCAGACACCCTCACACACTTAAAATAACAGATCTTGTTCAGAACATATCTAAACAATGGGTTATATAGGGTATCTATCTAAAAATATGGTGCTTGTTTGCTTAAAAACAAAATGTTTTAATCATACTCGTATAAATATGACCGGCTGTCAAAATATAGGTAACGGCACCCACTTTTTAAAATTCACAGCCATATTGTGTAGGACCCAGCATGTCAGAATTTTTCTAATTAAGCCTGCAATCACACTTGACCAGAACATATTACTGGTGATTTTGTAGCATTTTTGTTGATGCTTCACAGGTGTTTTTACACATTTATCAAGCTTGAGGAGTTTATGTCCTGAACTGGACAAGAGCAAAAAAATTGTACTTTTTTTTTCTAGGAGCGCAGGGCAAATGGAGAACGGAAACAATTGGAGAGAATTGGGCTCTTAAAGCGGCGTGCCACTCGTATATTAGAACTTTGTCTCCTCCCTTATTCAGTGCCACATTTGACACCTTTCAGGGGGGAGTGCAGGAAAGATTACCTGTTTTTGACGGGTCCTTTTCCTCACTCCAAGAGACCGTGCCGTGGCAAAGCTCGGCCCCTCCTCCTTCCTCCACCTGGTCAATTAGAAGGTGCTTTGCGCATGCGCAGTAGTGAACAGTCTGTGAAGCCGAGAGGCTTCACTGCAGCGTTCCCTTACCGGCAATGGCGGCGGCTGCACCCGACAGCCGATCTGGGGAGCAGACATCGCGGGATACCTGGACAGGTAAGTGTTCATATATTGAAAGTCAGCAGCTACAGTATTTGTAGCTGCTGAGTTTAAATTTTTTGTGGGGTGGGCGGACCTCTGCTTTTAATGTTTTAAGTGTAGTTGGGGGTAGGGAAATGAGAATAAATGGGGTCTTTTTACATTCATTTACATTTGGAAAATAATCCAAAGTTTTGGGCTTGTAGCAGAAACACAAGCCTGTTCTTAATCCTTCATTCTTGTGTGTTGCATACGGAGCTAGCCACTGCTTTCTGTAGACCTAATTTTGAAGGTGACTGTCAGGTCCCTAAACTTCTGCAGGTATTTTCCATGACAGAACTGCTGCTTGAAAACTCATTCATGTTTGTTCCTGCCATAATAAAGCTACTCTTATCAGCATGCTAGAAATATCGGATGACATTTCCTAAATATAGTAGATATAATATAATTCGATATAAATGTGGCTTATCAGTACATCACAGCTGCTGCATTGTAAAGTCAGCAAGCTTTGGTTGGGAGAAGGTGATTGCATAGTAGTATTTTTTTAAATGTGTCCTAACCCAAAATAAAACTGCCATTAGATGCTGAGGTTGAATTTCTTTTATTTTCGTTCATGCCTTTTTTTGCACAATGGCTTAGTGGTCAACACTTCTGCCTTGTGGCACCGGGGTCTGTATGGAGTGTAAATGCTCTTCTTGTACTTGTATAGGTTTCCTCCAGGCATTCTTGTTTCCTCCTATTCTCCTAAAATGCTGGTAGGTCATTTGGCACCTGCCTAAAATTGGATGATTGAGTACTCCCAAGAATGCTCTCTCTCATCTGCCCAACAGCATATAATCACTTTGAGTTCCCAGGGTACGGGAAAAAGCCGCAAAGAATATACATTAATTTACATGTTATTATATAATATGTTTTTACCCAGTGATCCTGCCAGCAACAGACTTCCTGTTCCAGGTTGACAACACTCACTCATCCTACTATATTGAGGAGCAATGCTGGGACCCTGGGACAGGAAGTATGTTGGAACAGAACACCTCTCTTCTCCATAACATAGGAAGCAGTGTTATGTAGTTCAGTGATATCTAGGAACAATGCTAATTGATAAAGGTGCAGCACAAATTATCAGTGCACAAGTTTTCTGGCAGAATCGTCAGGTATTTTTTTTCCTATTTATCGAATAAATATAACACTTTCAATGTTTTTAACCTGTTTCCGGCAGCTGTGCGCATATACAGCTTAAACGCCGAGAGGCCACATATACAATGTATGCGTCCATGGGGAGATGATTTTCTATGCTGCGAGCACACTCTTTGCATGCTCCAAGCACATTAAAGTGGTTCTAATGGGTTCCTAAAGGCAGAAAGTTGTTTACCTTAATGCATTCCATGCATTAAGGTAAAAACAAAAAAATTGCTTAGTCCCCCCTTATACTTGAGCACGATCCAGTGATGTGCCTCCTCTTTGACTCGGAGGCAGCAGCGGGAGTTATTGGCTCCTGCTGCTGTTGAAACACAGCCAGACGAGGGAGCAGGTGGGGAGCTGGGCTTTGTCCTGCTGTCTGTATTAATAAATGCAGACAAAGCTTGGGAGTAAGCCTGCAGGAATTCTACCATAGAAAGGGATGTGCTATGGGGGTGTGAGGGGGGAGGGAGTCAATCACCAGCGGAGGGACCCAAAAACAGGAGAAATGGGGCTGCTCTGTGCAAAACTATTGCACAGAGAAGGTAAGTATGACATTTGGTGGTCATTTTAAAGAAGAAAAAATGTAACGTTTAAAATATAGCTTTAAGATGTCACAGGCCGCTCCTGATGCACACTTGTGATTTTTTTTTTTTTTTTTTTTTATTGGCAAGTGGTAAACTATTTTGAAAAGAAAGTCGAGATGGCTGCACACCAAACTGAGATCCAAATGCCTCTTATTCACATAAACCATGAAGAACATGAGCACTACATGTACAAGCAAGGAAGGTACTTTGGTCTGTTTGGTGTGCAGCCGTTTGGACGTTCCTTTGATTATTGCTTCAACTGCGACTAGGCGAGCACCCTGTAGTGAGGAGCTCATACTGTTGGAGCCGGCTAACCTGTGAGCAGCGTGGACACAGGTTAGCGTGGTTTGTTTGTACACGCTGCACCTGGGCTGCCCGGATAGAGGAAATTCAACTGCAATTACACAGAATGGGCTCAGCCGCCTGTCTGCAAGAGACCTAGCTTACTTCTATAGAGTGGGAAACAGCGTTTGAAAACTGATTTTGTCCCCTGGTGTTGTTCCATCTATTTATATTGTATTGTGACACCAGCAATGTTTATGTCAAAGATAAGGGAAGTGGATGGACAGACAACACACAGAAATCCAGCATTCTTTTCTCCCTTTCAGTCTCTGTAAGATCCATAAGCCTTGTGCTGGCAGAAAGTAATGCAGGATGTGTGTGCTCTGTCTGCCCCACGGTGGAGCTTTACCAAAAGCCTTCCTGGTGTCAGAATACATCCCGGATGGTATTGTTATCTGGAGCTGCCCTATTCACTTCCACTGTGTAACACTGCAGAAATGAGCATGTGCGAATTTTGGGGGTGCTGTGTGGGGATTTCTAAAGAATTTGTGAGGGTGTTTGAAGACTCCCCAAGCTCCTATCTGGCACCAGGGGACAGATTTGGCCTGGGGACTCTCCCAGGAAATCAGGGATGTCTGCTCACCCTAAGCTAGTCACAAAATCTGAAAGCCCACCTCTGTCTGCATGTATTTCCTCTTAAAGGGCAGGGGGGAGGTGGTGGCAAGAGAATAACTTGCCAAAAGGGACGCAAATAGGCAAAGTTAATCGATAGGGTCTACATACACTTTTGGTCTGATTTAATAAGAGTTGAGAATCGTCACACAATAAGCATGAATAATCACTTCAGTTATCCAATCATGTAGAACTAAAATATGTACACAAGAATTTGCTGTTCACATGATTGGATAATTGAAGTGAATAAGTAAACCAGACTTCTCAACTTGAACTGAGAAAGTGGTGTCACCCCCCAGGCTGCACAGTTTGCAAGAGGTATGAGAATCACAAAGGCGGCTGGATATTATAAATTCTCTAGCAGTTATGACAATTCACATGTGTGTATGTCAGCTGTGTATATATTGCTCTCTGCCAGAAGTTCAGCTTTTATTTTTTCTTTCAGGCTCAAGGATAAAATATGGCAATGCCAAAATTTTACTTCCCTCCAGTTTCTATATATGGACCCATATGTAATATTCTTCTACCAAACATTCAGATCTATGAGAGCGGGAGAATGACATTTTATGTAGGAAAATGTGTATGTTTCAGTAAACACACATGAAAAAATGTGCTGTTAATAATGTTAAAAATTGTGTTGGTCAAATATCACATTAATCTATTAAACACTTTGATTTTAATAACCACATAAAATGGTGGCCATACATTTTAGGTGGTGACTTTTGTATAGTGCAGGAAGATTGCGTAATCAATATGCTATTGAGGATGCTTTCATGTGATTTGATCTTGCACAGTGACCATTTACTTAGAAAATGTGTGCTTTAATATTGATATTATTCACTACTTATTGTTACTGTGAAATAAATTCTGGGGATGGACTGGAATGGTGCCATGAGTTATGCTATAATTGTAATGTTGTGGGATGTACTGGAAATCTTGAATACATATTATAAATAGCCTATGGAAAGCTCAAAGTGTGGTTTTTAAGACTGCTTTTTTTTGTGGTGGTTGACTATCGTGCTCAGGTGCCAATAAAAAAAACTTTCCACTTTGCAAATGTGTGCACGTTTTGTCCATAACGCAGTTTAACCAAAGTTAAAAAACCTTGGCATAGTCTATATACTGAATAAAACATTTTACTATATCTTTAAACTGCAACATATGAAAAGAAAAAAAAATCCTGCAATGTTTGCTAGGTTTTGGTTTTGCTGCTTTTTTTTTTTTTTTCAGTTTTTAAAAAAAAGAAAAAGAAAAAGCACTCTTTAACGGGGCTATAATTTTTGATAAAATCACTGGTCTGTCTAGTGCAGAAGTACTAGGAGATCCATACATTGGGGCCCCTACCAGCGTGCTCCAATTTACACACCTACTTTCAAGACATAAAGTGTAACTAGTTGATAGAATTAAACATATATTCATTAGTACTTTCAATTAAATCGATTTTACAAAAGGAAAACAATCCATAAATCAGACTAGTCAATACAAAGGGCACAGTACAAGGGTGGTCAGGAGGGCACAACACTGGGATCAGGAGGACACAGTATAGGTTCTGGGACGCTTCCCGGGACACGACCCTATCGGGACCGGTTAGTAATAAGCATGACTGTCCCAGCAAATCTGGGACAGTTGGCAAGTATGATGTAATGCAAGATAATTGTGGGGGCCCCCCCATGTACCTGGGGCCCCTGGGCAGTGCCCTTGCATTAAGATGGCCCTGCCTGCTCCCTAAGGTTGTCTTTATAAAAGCAGTGTGAATAAAACATGGACTTCGGATTAAGATGCAGTTCTTCACAAGACTGAACAAATTATTAATATGTTGCTCCCTGTGACAAATTAAAATAGAGAGAGCACATGAAGGCAAGTAAAACAGAACCCGATATGTAGGCATTTTGTGGATAACTTGGGTGTTAAGGAGGGGGAAGTTTAGCATAGCAAGAACAAATGGTCCACTTGGTAGCAATATGGCACAGAAAGGAGGAATAGTCCTCAGAGCAGTAATATGGCACAGCAAGAAGAAATGGTCCACAGGGCAGTATTATGGTACAACAACCGGTACATTAAGGTGCACAAGGGGCAAACCAGGGAGAACAAGGGACACATATTGGGGAGGCATGGCAGTAATAACAAGATACCAGTCACAAGGCAGCAGTCAAAGGAAAGGGGTTCAGAGGGCAAGAACTTCAGGGCATATGAAGGGACTAGTCACATTGGTGGCTTCTGCTGAATGTGGCATGCTCAGTACCAGGTGAAGGGTCAGTGTTGGCACAGAAGACTTCTGGCTATAGGGAAGCAGGGAGGGGCATGGTCCTGTGCATCCAGCTGCTACTTGAAGTACACCCAGGTAGCAAGGCAGTATGGGGGCAAGAGGACAAAAAACAGGGTGATCCACAGAGTGAGGGTTAGCAGAGTCATGCCAAGGGAGGTTGCTGGGTCCAGGGAAAGGTGAAGTTCCAGGGTGACCTTGCAACAGTTTCAGGTTCACCAGGTAGCTGGGTTACCCGCAGCGGGGGTGAAGGATCAGGAGGGATGAGTGGCACCAGAATAAAGCTCCTGGGTCGAGGCAGGCAGAGAAGAAGATTCTGAAGGCCTGCCTGTTTTCTTGGGCCCTCACAGGTTCTGGCTGCAAGTGCTTCTTCTATCCTATCTACCAAATCCTGCTTTTTATTCAGCATGGACCTCATCCTCCTCCTTTAACCAATGGTCTGCAGCCAACCTAATCCGTGCCCATAAATTCATAACCCCTGACACCTTTAAGACATTCCCCTCCCTTTGTGAAATGTACGGAGTTCCTAACTTTGAAACTTTTTGCTACCTCCAACTTAAACCTTTTATTTGCTTATGCACAGTCTACCTGACATGACAAACTTTGAGCATAGCTGCAAGAAATATCCCCTTACACAGGGTTTGATCTCCTTCTACTTTACAACTGGAAGATATACCACCACACACATCTTTACACTATGTATACAAATGAGAATCTGGTCTGGGCCTACAATTGGATGCTACTGACTGGTTCAACATCTGGACTGCCACAACATCGGCCTCACAGAATGTATTGATGCATTGGTACCTGGTCCCTTCCCAGATTGTCAAATCTTTCGTCCTACTCTCCTGCTTGTTTGAGGTTGTCCAGACAATGGCACACACTTTCATATCTGGTGGAGTTGCCCGCTAGCATATTGGGCTGATATTTTCCATATCCTTTTCACCCTTATTGGCAACACCCTGACCAAGCCATGGCTCTACTCAAACTCCCTACCGTAACCCATCTTCAATTCAAGCTACTCCTGCAGGTTACAACGGCTGAGAAGCAAACCATTGCAGAGGCCTGGAAAACCCCCCACCTCACTATCTTAGAAACCAAAAATGGGGTTACCATAGCCATGGTTCAGGACAAAATAGAAGCAGTTCTAGACCGGGTCAAAAAGTTTGAACGCCTTGCCTCTCTCCCGACTTCGATAACTCTTTACTATTACCTTAAATAGCCTTATGGTTAACTCTGTCTCCCCCTTTTCCTCTTCATCTTTTTCCCTCCATGTTTCAGATATTCTATTCCAGATGTAAATCTTTCAGCTCTGACCAATCTATCTACCCATCATAATGAGGCTGGACATTCCCCTCTAGCTGTGATCCCCCTAACGTTGGACATACAAATACTCTCAAATGTTTATCCTACAATTTAACCTTTCCCCTTTTCGAGGACTCTTGGAGTTTGTTTAGGTCTGTTAACCATTAGGCAACTCTGATTAGAGTCCCCGGTAATTGACCTTGGTTCATAGGAATCATATCAGTCAATGAATCTTACCTACCAACAATCTGCCAAGTGTCCCCAAACTAACCTACACCACGTAGCCTTACAACGTCATTTTATGCCTTGTTTTTTTATTCTTCCCTGTCTGTTCGGTTACAAAGGGCTGCATCCCTACCTCTGCAATGTGTCACTACACTACTATTGCCTCCCCTTATCCTGGGAGAAGTTTTATTTTTAATGCATCCTGTTCAGATTTATTTATTCTTTCCTACAATATAAAAATTGAAAAAGAAAAAGCCTCTCAGGGAATTGGTAGACCAGACTGTGTGGACTGCACAGAGAGAACTAAAAACACATGTAAAGTGGATAATAAGATAGGTGGTAAGTTAATACAAACAGTGCACAACCAAACAAACCCAAAAATAGTATATACAGCAAAGGGGCAGTATCAGAATCTCAAACGTAAGCCAGGCCAGGGTCATACACAGCAGATCAGTAGATGGACAAGGGTCCTTCCAGAAACAAATGTTTGCCAGGCCAAGGTCATACACGGGGAGATCAGTAGTTGCGGACAGGGAACAAACAGGACAAGGAGAGGATGGATTGGACTGTGAGTAAAGGTAACTGGAACGCAGGAGGGACTGGGTCAGGATATGCTTTGCAACAGGGTCAGATGCTGGCTCGGGATCGGGTAACAAGCAAGCAAGGTCAGGGTGCAAGGAGAGATATACCAAGGCGATGAGAGTACTCATCAGCCGGGTATTTGAGACATAACACCTGAGCGCAGAGGGTGCTGTCTGCTCCACACTGCCGGGATACACCCCCTGGTGGACACCGGTACTATTGCCCAATGATCCAACAGTGCCACCAGCAGGTGTGTCCTCACTACAGGTCCTGAATGTTGAACGACACCCGCTGGTGGACACTGATACTGTGATCCGAGAGACCAATAGCACCACCAGCGGGTGAACCCTTTCCTGACAAAGCCTTACTGCACAGATTAGTTGAATTTTCTGCACACTGATAAGAATGATTCTGGGATATTATATAAATTTGTCAAATTACACAGAATACTGAATGGAGTTGTACTTCCAAAAATACTGCTGTTATCCACAGTATGATTTCAGAGGTCAGTATGAAACATCAGTAACCAATACTTCTGCTATGATTTTATCAGTTGTTACCGTGGAAAGTTTTTTTTTTTATTAACATGTAAAAACGTAATCCAGTATTTTGCACTTTGCTTTAGTTCATAAGGAGTATACAGGGCTAAGACAACCATGCAATTTTTATATTTCTACTGTGAACCTCAGTTTGCAATTTCTAATTTTAGGCATGTATTTAAGAGTGAAGTGCTACAACCATTACATTTTTTATATTTGTTTTTCAGAGTTTTGCACAACATGTTAAGATTGGTTTATAACAAACTGGTAACCTGGGTTTTAATTTTTGAAGTGGGGAAGGAGGTGCCAAGCTGCCAATAGGGTAGCAAATTTGTTGTATGGCAAATTAATATATATTTAAAAATGCCAGTGGAAAATGGGCATGCAACTAGCCACAAGCAGGGTTGCCTGTGGGGAGTCTGATCCAGGCTAGAGCCACTAGGATAATGGGCCTGCTGCTAGAATCCATGCATAGGTATTGGCAAGCCACTTGGAAGCCGCTGCAAGGTTCTTAAGCTGTCGGGGGCGCTGTCAGATGCCGACAACGCAGGAGCCAATCAGGAACGCGTTTTGGAGGCCAGATCCCACCTCCCTTGTCGGCCTCTTTGAAGTGCATGTGTAGATGTCAGTATCTTCCTGTTTTTTTTTTTTCTTTTTTTTTTTTTTCAGTGAACCCGAGGCTTATTCATTTATATCCAGGATGTTGAAATGTACTGTTATCATAGTTTACCATAGTTTTTAAAGGGAAACTAAACTTCTCAATTTTTTTTTTTTTGCCAGACAGTCTTTCTCTCAATGCACTGTGCATGCACATCATACTAAGCTGGCAAATCATGACGATGTAGGGTGAAAATGTCAGCAGTGGTGATGGAGCAAGAAGTAACGTGGCAGCTTAATTTTCACATTGCACTTTTTTGCACATTATGGCAAAACCCTGGATGCCAACAGCAGAGTTTAATTTTTGCTTTAATGCAACAAGTTTTAGCTTTCAGAATTTTTCTTACTATGTAGCAAGCCTTGATATAGACTGCAACATTTAGTTTAAAAACAGTCTTTCCTACTGTTTTAAAATTTATGATCCGCTACACATGAATACTTGTCCCCGAACATTGCAAGTAGAGGCAGTAGTGTTGACAACATTCTGGAACACATTTAAGTACGCATGCTGAGAGCTGGATCTAGAGAGCAATGAAAAAAGCAAAGTAGTGTTTTTAACATGAACCAGTGCCTGAAAAGGCGTCCCAGATGCACTAAAAGGCCTCACTTACGACATTAAAGTACTAAAACACAGTTGAAAAGCACACAATTAACCATGCCAATTTTGTACCGTAAGCAATTAGGCTTGGGTATATTTTTCTTTTTTAAACTAATCTCGAATATATTTTTGGCATGAATTTTTAGTGTTATCAGTCTACTGTACAAATTAAAATAAACCTGACACAAACTTGGAAAATTCATACTAAGTATATATTGGCAAAATGTATATAAAATGTTTTCTTCATTTGAAGCCACATCTTAAAAAGATCAGTAGGCACATGTAGCTGACAATTTAAGCAAATCTCAGGTCCAATCCAACCCTATGTGTAAATAAATTTGTTACAAATCGGGTCACCTAGGGGTTTATTTACTAAAACTGCATCGTGCAAAATCTGGTCCATGGTAGCCAATCAGTTTATCTTCAGTTTTGTTCAATTAAGCTTTAACAAAAAAGCTAGAAGATAATTGGCTACCATGCACAGCTGAATCAGATTTTGCACACTCCACATGTAATAAATCAACCCCCTGCTGTCAAGAATGAAAAGTATCTCATGGCTCAAGCTGAAGATTTGATGGCTGCTTTAGTTCTCTATTCTGGTATGTGATTTTGGATCTTAATTAGCTCAAGATCCAGTGCCTCATATTTGGACATTTCGAACTTGGATCCTGTGTTGCTGGTTTTATACTACAATAGTCGAATGTCAATACAGTAGATTATTCTAAGAAAAAGCATGGACATTTGTATATAAAATTAAATAGAATTTTAATGTTAAATGCAATAGAATTCACTGTATGTATATTTATTTATTTTCCAGAACGAGCAATTCAAAAAGTGCTTACCAAGAAATTGTGGGTGGAAACCGTCTATAGGTTTTTTTTTCTTTGTGTTCCACTCAAGACCATCTATTGATTCAGGTTTCCAAGATGTTTCAAAGCCAGAATTGTAGACATCTGGTTTTCTTAGCTGTGTTTGTCAGGACAAACTTTAGGAACCTGGGGCCAGATCCACAAAAGAGATACTCCGACTTAACTGCTGTTCAGTCTGTGTGTAACTTTGGAAACGATCCTCAAAAGGCTTTTTCCAAAGTTAGGCAGAAGATCAAGCATGTGTAATTGAATTACACTGCCGAATCTTAGGATGCAGTACCGCATCCGCCGCTGGGGGCATTTCGAGTCGAAATGCCGTTTCTAGTATGCAAATTAGCACTTAAGGCGATCCACAAAGCTTTCCAGCTTCCTTTTTGCGCCGTAAGTGTTATTTTGCAAGTGTAAAATTAGGGCTGGTTCTACAAAGTGTAAACTAGTCACACCTTGTAAAAGCCCATTCCAGCGACGGCATTTGGTATGCTTTCCCGAGGGAGAACTCCACGGCAATTTGTAAAAACAAAACCGGCATGGGTTCCCCCCCCAGGAGCATACCAGGCCCTTAGGTCTGTTATGGGTTGTAAGGAGACCCCCCTACGCCGAAAAATCGACGTAGGGGGTCCCCCTACAATCCATACCAGACCCGTATCCAAAGCACGCTACCCGGCCGGTCAGGAATGGGAGTGGGGACGAGCGAGCGCCCCCCCCCTCCTGAGCCGTGCCAGGCCGCATGCCCTCAACATGGGGGGGTTGGGTGCTCTGGGGCAGGGGGGCGCACTACGGGCCCCCCCACCCCAGAGCATCCTGTCCCCATGTTGATGAGGACAGGACCTCTTCCCGACAACCCTTGCCATTGGTTGTCGGGGTCTGCGGGCGGAGGCTTATTGGAATCTGGGAGTCCCCTTTAATAAGGGGGCCCCCAGATACCGGCCCCCCACCCTAAGTGAATGGATATGGGGTACATCGTACCCCTATCCATTCACCTGTAGGCAAAAAGTAAAAGTTAATAAACACACAACACAAGGCTTTTTAAAATATTTTATTATTCTGCTCCGGATGCCCCCCCTGTCTTCATTATTAGCTCCATTACCAGGGGGGGCTTCTTCTTCCGCTCTCCGGGGGTCTTCCACTCTCCGGGGGTCTTCGCTCTCCGGGGGGGCTTCTCCGGACTCCGGGGGGCTTCTTCCATCTTCTCCCCTCTTCCGCTGTTGACTCGGCGAACCCCGGTTCTTCTGCAGATGTCCGGTGCCTTCTTCTTCAGCGCTGGCTGCCTATGTTTGTGTGTTAGCTCGATTTCAAACAGGCAGCCGGCGCGGTCTTCTGTGACGTCAGGGTCTTCTCTTCTTCTCCCCTCTTCCGATGTTGCCTCGTCGCCTGTTGTCGCTGTAATGATGGAAGCGCGCCTTGCATCCCATTTATATAGGCATCACCGTCCCATCATGCTCTGGTAGGTACCCACGTGGTGGGTGCACGTGGGTAGGCACCCACCACGTGGGTACCTGCCGGAGCATGATGGGACGGTGATGCCTATATAAATGGGATGCAAGGCGCGCTTCCATCATTGCAGCGACAAGAGGCGACGAGGCAACATCGAAAGGAAGAGAAGACCCTGACGCCACAGAAGACCGCGCCGGCTGCCTGTTTGAAATCGAGCTAACACACAAACATAGCAGGCAGCCAGCGCTGAAGAAGAAGGCACCGGACATCTGCAGAAGAACCGGGGTTCGCCGAGTCAACAGCGGAAGAGGGGAGAAGATGGAAGAAGCCCCCCGGAGTCCGGAGAAGCCCCCCCGGAGAGCGAAGACCCTCGGAGAGTGGAAGACCCCCGGAGAGCGGAAGAAGAAGCCCCCCTGGTAATTGAGCTAATAACGAAGACAGGGGGGGGCATCTGGAGCAGAATAATAAAATATTTTAAAAAGCCTTGTGTTGTGTGTTTATTAACTTTTACTTTTTGCCTACAGGTGAATGGATAAAGGTACGATGTACCCCATATCCATTCACTTAGGGTGGGGGGCCGGTATCTGGGGGCCCCCTTATTAAAGGGGACTCCCAGATTCCGATAAGCCTCCGCCCGCAGACCCCGACAACCAATGGCAAGGGTTGTCGGGAAGAGGTCCTGTCCTCATCAACATGGGGACAGGGTGCTCTGGGGTGGGGGGGCCCGCAGTGCGCCCCCCTGCCCCAGAGCACCCAACCCCCCCATGTTGAGGGCATGCGGCCTGGCACGGCTCAGAAGGGGGGGGCGCTCGCTCATCCCCACTCCCTTCCTGACCGGCCGGGTAGCGTGCTTTGGATACGGGTCTGGTATGGATTGTAGGGGGACCCCCTACGTCGATTTTTCGGCGTAGGGGGGTCTCCTTACAACCCATAACAGACCTAAGGGCCTGGTATGCTCCTGGGGGGTGAACCCATGCCGGTTTTTTATTTGAAAATTGGCATGGAGTTCTCCCTCAGGAATGCATGCCGAGCGACGCTGTAATTTTTTATTTTTTTTTCCCCGACGCAACTTTTTTAAGCCATCGCGATCCTCAAAACTCGGCGTAACATAACTTCGCGCATGCGCAGTACGGCCGGCGCGGGAGCGCGCCTCATTTAAATGGGACTCGCCCCATTTGAATAGGAACGCCTTGCGCCGGCGGAATTTTAGTTACACAGCCTGAAATTTCTAGATAAGTGCTTTGTGGATCAGGCACTTAGGTAGAAACTTTAAGGCAGTGTAACTTAAATGGGATTTTTTAAGTTACGTCAGGTTTTTGTGGATCTGGCCCCTGGTTCCACACACTATTAAACTCCTTGTTTTTTCCTTTTCAGTAAATTTAAAAAATCATTTCCTATCATGCAGCAAAACAATCGTAGATTTGACTAGCAAAAAAGTATATTTGAAAAGCTGTAAGATGATCGTTTTTTTTATTTTATTTTTTTAACTATAGGTAATTTTTTATTGGCAGTTCACAAAATAATTTCAGAAAATATAAAATAGAAACCGTTTTTTAGATGTTTAGGAGGCTCTAGCTCAGACGTTTGGACACTGTACATGAATGTCTTGTGTCTGTAGATAAGGGTTCCTAATAACAGTCAATATTGAGCCGTAAGGGTCAGTGTGTGTATTCAAGGGGTCGATAAAATGGCTGGGTGTCTCAAAAGCATCAGTACATTTTCTGGGGTCAATAAGTAGTCATTTAAAATATGGTTAATTGTAGTTAATTTGATTGGGTGGTCAGCTGCCAATGAAAACAATGTTGAGCCGTCTCCATCAGCTGATGTGGATTATTGTTGGTAGAGATGATCCCGATGTTCGAGTCGAACGTAAGCTTGACTTGAACATTGGATGTTCGTTTGTTCATAGAACATATGGGACGCTTGTGCTCCACCGACGAGATCAGTGCATTAACGGCTACTGATTAACCAAAGCATGTACCTGACCTGCATGCTTTGGCCAATCACAGTGCAATGTACTATCAGACCCTGATTTGCCAGATGGGGTGCCTTTGGTCAATCATGGCTCGGAGGCGAAGTCTATGCCCCAAACTATAGAAGGCTGCTTACACGGCAGCCGTATGTAGTGTGTTAATGTGGAGACTGGAGAGAGATTAGGCAGGTTGGTGGATTCAGCATGCAGGCAGTGTAGCATATATAATACAGTGCAGTCAGTGTAGAATATATAATGCAGTGTACAGTATAAAATACAGGGCAGTCGGTGTACAGTATAGAACAAGCAGCAAGACTTCCTAAAGCGCTCGTGTTTTCTCAATAAAGCATGTAGTCAATGGTGAAACCCGGCGACCGGGGGGGGGGGGTTCTGATGTGCGGCGTTGTGGGGACACATGCCAAGCCGTAACTCAAGGGGAGGAAGGCGTACTTGGCCAGTCTCTAGCAATGTCATTTGCTAAGCCAGAAAAGCCGAGGGTGTAAGCCGCTGATGAACCGCATACCTCAACCACCTGGACAACAAGCTGTAACCAATGGTCCTGTCACAATGATGACCTGTTTCGTGCGCCTTGTCATGTCATCAATCACAGCGCAATGTACTGTCAGAGCCATGATTGGTCAAAGGCAGGGTGCCTCAGGCATCAAGTCCACGTCCCCACACAATATAAGGCTGCTTACATGGTGGCCGTGTGTTAATGTGGAGACTGAAGAGAGATTAGGCAGGTTAGTTGGTGGATAGAGCGTGCAGGCAGTGTACAGTATAAAATATAGAGCAGTCAGTGTACAGTATAAAATATAGTGCAGTCAGTATAAAATATAGTGCAATCAGTGTAGAACGCATAATACAGTGCAGTCAGTATAGAATATATAATGCAGTGCAGGCAGTGTACAGTATATAGTGCAGAGTATATAATACAGTATAGTGCGGTGTGAAAAGAATATCACCATCCTGTCCAGAAGGCCACCAAGGAGAGGCATAAGCTCACAGGCCACTAAAAGAGAAAGCAGTCTGTCTAGAGTCAACAGTGCTGGTCGTGGACATGGTGTATCCTCTGCAGGTGGCCATGGGACACACTTGTCCTTTTTTTTCTTTTTTTTTTCTGCTGTTGGCCATTGAGCCAGAACATGCAGAAGAGTTGGTGGAGTGGATAACTAAGCCATAATTTTTTTTTTTTTATGCCTGTGAATGCAGTTCTGTGTTAGAAGTGATTCAGCGTGAATCGGTTTTAATAGAATTGATGGAATACATTTTAGTTTGACATGGTAACCAATAACTAGGTACAATCTACCCCAAAAAAGTCACAGCATACTCCTATCTTTTATGTTGTAACCTGCAAACTGCTTGGTTTCTTTAAAGTGGCTCATGAATGATAGATGAGTCACATGACTGCGTTGCATAGAATGATGGATGGCTTTGTAGAAGGCCAGTGGAATATTATCACTTTAGAAAAAATAAGTGCAGAGTTTCAGTCTGATGCATAATCTTGTCGTGATTGTATAACCATGTAAGTAAAACCTGCAGGCAGTGAATCTAAACAAAGACGTTGTATTCCCATCGTCATCAGAGCATGGCTTTCAATGAAATTTGTCATTAGCATAACTTGGATAGTTCCAAAACTGAACTGCAATGTTTGAAAGATGTATAATTAATCGTTGGGAGGATTTTTGCAGTATTTCCCATGAAGCCTATTTTCCATGAGAAAAGCAAGAGTATTTTCATTTGCTTAACATTCTGATGCATGTGCAGCTGCAGAGATTCAGGTTACATTAAAGCTGCTTTGTTAATCCTCGGATGCACTTAAAAGGCATCATATTTGTTGAAGACCAATCATTCTCTAATGTGCTGAACTCGTTCTAGCTGTCTTCTCTAATCGCCTCTGTCGCTAAGGTGAATAAAATAAGAAATGTATTGGCAGCCTTATCATTTTATCCATAGCAAAAGTGAGAAAAAGCAATTGCCTTTGACTCTGTATGCTAGCTGATATGGAGATTTTGGAGATCGGTATCAGTCCGGTATCGGCACTCCTAGCATGAGAGCATTGGTGTTATTTATAGAACCATTAACTTTCAGGTCCCTTAACCAGTCCTTCTAATTAAAGTGGTTGTAAAGGCTAAATGTTTTTTACCTAATGCATTCTCTGCATTAAGGTCAAAAACCTTCCATGATTATCTCCTCTTCCCCAGCCTCCCCTAAATACTTGCCTAAGCTTGATCTCAATCCAGCGCCTGAGAATGGTATTGATGCTCTTTCCTCACTGAATATGGAGGCAGCAGTGGGAGCTATTGGCTCCTGATGTCAAACAAATCCAGTGAGGAGGGAGTGAGGGGTGGGGCCATGCCACGCTATGGGTGTCTATAGGCGCACACAGCCAGGCTCAGGAGCAAGCCGACTAATCTGCCTCAATATCAAGTGCTTGCTTTGGGGGCAGACACTGAAGAGGAGGAGCAGAAAGCGTTGGCGGGGGGACCCTGAGAGGAGGTTTGTGTCGGATCTGTGCAATACTATTGCACAGAGCAGGCAAGTATACATTGTTTGTAATGTTAACATCAAAAAGGTCTTTAATGCTTTAAAGGGGTTGTAAAGGTAATTTTCTCACCTCGTCTTTCAGGACAGCACCTGGAGAGAGCGCAGCTCCACCCACTTCCCAGGAAACACTGCAGTCAATGCTATAACTTCCGCCCTCTTTCACCATGGCCTCAGTTGTAGTGTTTCCTCCGGCCATGGTGGAAGCGCTGCAGGGAACCAGGGGTGTGCTGTTCTCTCCCCAGGCGGGGAAGGTGGATTTTGTTTGAGCATACCGGTGTTTTAGGTGTTAGGAGGTGATCCTCCAGGAGGCGGACTCGACTTCTCCACTGACGCGCGGGTGAAGGTCGGGATGCTTCTCCTCTTCGGTCCGGCGAGGACAGAGGCTGCTGGAGGTCCCGCTCCCTTAGTCCGGGCATCGTAGCTTGCGGGGGGGCGGTCAGGTGCCGTTCTTCCGGCGTACGAGGTTCCGGAGCGGAGGGCGTAGTGGCGTCCTTTCCGGGTGGAGGCGGGACTTCCGGCGGCGCGAGGCGGCTTCCGGTTCCGGCCGCCTGGAACGCAGGAGGAGGAGTGAGCCTCGGCGGTGCTATTTCCGGGTCTCGCAGCGGCGAGAGGAACCCGGGAGATTTAAAAAAGCTGTCGCACGCCCGCAGCGTTCTGGGACCATGGAGCCAGAAGACGCAGCGGAGGTGGCGGGAGCAGGAGCCACAAGCACCAGCCCGGCCCAGGTAGGAGACCCAGCGAGGGTCAATGTACCAGGGTGTTATGTCCCTCTTTTCTGCCCCTTCGGGGGAGGGGAGCCTGCCTCACTCACCCTAGTCACTTCTGTGGGTGCGTGTAGTTTTCTGGTACAGCGGTGATGGGTTCTGGTTTTTATTTGTTCACTAGCTGTGTGCACTTGTGTGATTTGTTGGCTGGCGTACAAAGGTTAAACATAGCGTTGTTGTCCTTTGTGTCGTTTCAGAAAGTTAAAGAAAAACTTAAAGTGGTAGAACCTCCTCCTTCCAAGAAGCGGTGTGCTACTTGTAAAGCTTCCCTTAAAGGGAACTGGACCAAACCTTTATGCAAAACTTGTATTGCGGAGATTGTCAGGGGGGAAGCCTCTACTAGTTCGGCCTCTGAGCAGCCCACCGTTAAGGGAGCGGGGGAGTTGCTCTCTTCATTTAGGGAGGAGTTGCACCAGACTTTCCAGTCTTTTCGCTCCTTCCTGGACAAGGGTCCGACTAAAGGATCTAAGGCCAGGGCCAGTACCCCCTCCACATCTAGAAGGTTAGACAGTGAGTCAGAGGAGGAGGAACCTGAAAATGTGGTTTCAGGATCAGAGGCGGAGGATGAAGAAGAAAGGTATACTTCTTCCTCACGCTATAAACTGTCCTTAGAGGAGGTTGATGACCTATTAAGGACAATTCATTCTACCTTAAACATTAAGGAAGATGCGACTCAGCTGTCCTTGCATGACAGGATGTACCAGGGTTTGGATGAGGTAAAACATCGTACCTTCCCGGTACATAAAGTATTGTCTGAGACAATTAAAAGAGAATGGAAGGACCCAGAGAAGGCACCCTTCTTTTCTAAATCTCTGAAAAGGAGATTTCCTTTCGATGAGGATCCAACGCAGGCCTGGAATAAAAGGCCTAAACTGGATGCAGCATTCTCAAAAGTTTCTCGCAATACGGACCTAGCTTTTGAGGATACAGGTGCCCTTAAGGATCCCCTGGATAAGAGCAGATAGCCTGCTCAAAAAAGCCTGGGATACCTCCTTGATTAATCTTAAACCAGCTATGGCATCCACTGTGGTGGCCAGAAACCTTGAGCATTGGCTGGATCAGCTTAAAGGTCACATCGAGGCCGGTACCTCTCGTAGAGAGCTTTTGGAGTCCTTTCCAGTCCTTATGAAAGCGGTAGGCTATATAGCGGATGCTTCGGCTGAATCCGTGAAGCTCCCCGCCACATCCTCGGCGTTGATAAATTCAACCAGAAGGGCCTTATGGGTTAAGACCTGGCAGGGGGACACAGCCTCTAAGCTGAAACTGTGTGGGTTACCTTTTGAAGGAGACTTGGTTTTTGGCACAGGACTAGACACCGTCCTGGATAGGACGGCGGATATTAAGAAGGCTCTTCCTTTAAAAAAGGTAGATTCGGGGCCCAAGAAAAATTTTCGTCCTTTTTTCCAAGCCAAGGGTCCTAAGGAGGCACAAAGAGGTCAGGGTGGTAGACCCTGGCGGTCCCAGAGGGGCCGCGGGAAGCCTGGGGTGTTGTTTCGCTCCCCCAGCCAACCTGCTAAGCCCCAGTGACGGTCTCCCAGCTGTGGGTGGTCGGCTCCAAGCCTTCCTTCCACAGTGGGCAGAGGCGACGTCCAGTCCGTATGTACTCAAGCTGATTGCAGAGGGATACGCACTGAAGTTTTCGGGAAAACCACCGTCGCGGTTTTATGTGACCCAATTGCCCAGGGAGCAAGAGAAGTCTCGGGCTATGCTGACATTAGTGGAGGAATTTCTCCAACAGAGGGTGATTACGCCATATCCCCAGAGAGAACAGGGGGAGGGCTGTTATTCCCATATATTTCTTGTAAAGAAGCCGTCGGGCAAATTCAGGTTAATTTTAAACCTGAAGGTCCTGAATCTAGCTATCCGGTACAAGAGATTCCGCATGGACTCTATATACTCGGTGAGAAAGCTTCTTCCCCTGGGGTGCTTTCTAGCATCAATAGATTTAAGGGATGCTTATTTACACGTCCCGATCAGGACTTCCTCCCAGCGCTATCTGCGTCTAGCCATCAGAACAGAGAGCGGAGTGAGACATTTTCAATTCAGAGCCCTCCCATTCGGCCTTTCCTCCTCTCCCAGAGTCTTTTCAAAGGTGGTGGCAGAGGCCTTGGCACCCCTAAGGCTCAGGGGGATTTCTATAATTCCATACTTGGACGACCTCCTGCTGTTCGCCAAGTCGGAGGAGCAGCTTCTCCAGGACCTGAGGAGGACCCAGGCTCATTTGGAAGGGCTCGGTTGGATCCTGAACAAAGAAAAGTCAAATCTAGTGCCCTCCCAGAGGATAGTCTTTCTAGGATACGTTATAGACTCTGTTCAGGGGAAAATCTTTCTACCAGAAGAAAAGATAGAGAAAGTTCTGGCTGCGGTGAAGACAATTCAGACGAATGTGCCGATTTCTGTGCGCTCAGCCATGTCCACAATGGGCTTACTCACGGCCGCCATTCCGGCGGTGCAGTGGGCTCGTCTCCATTCAAGGGGCCTACAACAGGTGATCCTTCAGAATTGGACCCATGGGGAATCCCTAGAGAAGAGATTCAGGGTTCCGTCTTCAGTGAAGAGGAAACTTTGGTGGTGGAGAGGCCAGGCAAATCTGCGCCTAGGTCTGTCTTGGTCCTTCCTCACTACAAGGGTCCTAACTACGGACGCGAGTTCGTGGGGATGGGGTGCTCACCTGAACGGGCAGATGGCACAGGGATCCTGGACGAGGGAAGAGTCCAGAAGGTCCTCCAATTGGAGGGAACTCAGGGCCATTTGGTTAGGGCTAAGGGCCTTCCAGGAGCTGATTCTGGACCAGCATGTCCAGATTCTGTCAGACAACGCCACAGCAGTGGCGTATGTTTCCAGACAGGGGGGCACGAGAAGCAAAGTACTCCTCAGTCTGGCCTTACAGACTCTGTCCTGGGCAGAGGTGAACTTGGCTTCCCTATCGGCAGTACACCTAAAAGGCAGCCTAAACCTGCTGGCAGACTTTTTAAGTCGGTCGAGGGTTCTGGAATCGGAGTGGTGTTTATGCCCGGAGGTCTTCAAAGAGCTAGTAAACAAGTGGGGAACTCCTCAGATAGACCTGTTCGCGGCCCAGTCCAATGCCAAGGTTCCGGCTTATTTCTCTCTAAACAGAATGGACCAGGCAGAGGGTCTAGATGCGTTAGTTCAACGCTGGCCCTTCCGCCTGTGCTATGCCTTCCCCCCGGTTCAGATCATTCCCTTTAGTGTTACGGAAGCTTCAGGAGGAGAAGACTACTCTGATCCTGATAGCCCCGTACTGGCCCAAGAGGCCTTGGTTTTCGAGTCTGTTGGAACTGACAGTAGAAGATCCCTGGGTACTGCCAGTCAGAAGAGATTTACTTTTTCAGGGTCCTCTACTTCATCCAGACGTGAGTCGGTTAAGACTCACGGCCTGGTTACTGAAGAGTTAATTCTTAGCCGAAAGGGTTTGTCCAAACGTTTGGTAGATACGCTACTTAGTAGCAGAAAAGAGGTTACAAGGGCCATCTATTTCAAGACTTAGAAGGTTTTCAATTCTTGGTGTGAAGGTAGAAATTATTCTCCTTTGAATACTTGTTCCGTCTTGGAGTTTTTACAAGACGGTATGGATAAGGGTCTGGCAGCCAGCACCTTGAAGGCACAGGTGGCGGCTTTGTCAGTGTTTCTAGAGAGACGTTTATCTCTAGAGCCCTATGTCATCAGATTTTTTAAGGCCTTAGCCAGGGCTAGGCCTTCCCCGTTTAAATTTTTCCCCAAGTGGGATTTATCAGTGGTCCTGGGGGGTTTGACTCGAAAACCCTTCGAACCACTGGTAGACGCCTCTGTAAAGTTTCTAACTTTAAAATTGGTGCTTTTGGTGGCGGTCACCTCAGCGAGGAGGATTAGCGAGCTTCAGGCGCTTTCCGTTTTGGAGCCTTTTTTGTCAATCTTCCCTGATAGGGTAGTATTAAGAACTGATCCGAGTTTTCTTCCGAAGGTAGTGTCAGTTTTTCATAGGACGCAGGAAATAGTGTTACCTACCTTTTGTCCAACTCCTTCTTGTCCGAAGGAGAGGGAATTCCATTCCTTAGATGTCAGGAGATGCATTAGACGCTATCTAGAGGTCTCTAGCGAGTACAGAAAGGCAAATTCGCTTTTCGTTCTGTTTTCAGGATCCCGCAAGGGGCATGGGGCTTCCAAAAGTACTCTGGCTAGATGGTTACGCATGGCTATCCATGAGGCATACAAAGCTAAAGGTTTGGATCCCCCTCCGGGAGTAATGGCCCATTCTACTAGGGCGGTGGCAACTTCCTGGGTAGAACGGGCTGGAGCTTCACCAGAACACATCTGTAAAGCGGCAACGTGGACGAGCTTTTCCACCTTTGCTCGTCATTATAGGATGGATTTGCTCTCTGTGTCAGAGCAGTCTTTTGGCAGGAAGGTCCTGCAAGCGGTGGTCCCACCCTAGAGTAAGTACTCGGTTATCATCTCCAGGTGCTGTCCTGAAAGACGAGGTGAGAAAACCTTAGTTAGACTTACCGGTAACGGTATTTCTATGAGTCTTTCAGGACAGCACCGATAACCCGCCCTTTTATTATTAAAGATAATATATATATATGCTAATGTGTGTAGTTTCTATGTTCTGCTTATCTAATTTCAGCGTGGCCGGAGGTACTCGTGAACAACTGAGGCCATGGTGGAAGAGGGCGGAAGTTATAGCATTGACTGCAGTGTTTCCTGGGAAGTGGGTGGAGCTGCGCTCTCTCCAGGTGCTGTCCTGAAAGACTCATAGAAATACCGTTACCGGTAAGTCTAACTAAGGTTTTTTTTCACCTTAATGCATTCTGGATTAGCGCCCCCTCCCCCCCCTCCCCCCCGTAGCCACCCTTTAACTTACCTGACCCCTCGGAAAGTCCCGCGCCGTGAACGCCCAGGCTTCTTGGCTCCTGCATTGGTTAATTGTAAGCAGCGCAGCCATTGGCTCGCACTGCTGTCAATCACATCCAATGACGCGTGGCGCACCAGGGGCGGGGCTGAGTGATACAGTGAGCGGCTATAGCCCTGGAGCGTGCCCGCAAGAACCCTCCACCATGCAAGCTCGCATGCATGAAGGTGGTGAATTCTTGTGGGGAGGAGCCGCCGAGGGACCCCAGAAGACCAGGTTTGGGGCCACTCTGTGCAAAACGAGCTGCACAGTGGAGGTAAGTAACAACTTTTATTATTTTATTTTTTTATCTTTTGTATTCCTTTTAAATTAATCTGGGTAATCCAAAAAAAATATCAGTTTTGGGTAGCTGTTTAGTAGGACTAAACAAAGCTGTTTCTAAAAAAAAAATATGTCTGAGTTGAGATCTGTAATTATAAAGAATTTTCAAGTTGGCTGTAGAATTTCGAATGAAGGTTTGTATGAATATTTGATTTTGGAGTTATTGTAATTTTCTGAATGAAAATTACATTCAATATGCCTCTGGCTCTAATCGCATGCCTCAAGAAAAAAAAAAAAAAACACCCACCATTGGAATCAATGCATCTGGTGTCCCTGTATGTAAGTAATTGCATACCCTCTAAGCTCCTTAAACAGAGAGGTAGGGGAGGAGAAACTGCAGTACACTGATCTTCCCAGTGAAAGGCTGTGCAGGGGGCGTCTCAGGACAAGTCTGATCATTGGAGGAGAGCAGGCTGAGTTCCCAGCACAGCTAGAGAGCTGACCACTGTGTGTTCTCCTTGCTTAGTGTCCTAAATTTGTAATAGGAAAGCAGAGGGACTGGCAGGAACACCAGGGACTTCACGTAAAGGAAGCAATACAAAGAGTACAGGATACCTTTTTATATATGTACATTGTACATATGAAATGTTGGGTTTACATACTCTTTTTTTAAAGAGCTCTGGTCATGAAGGGATTAGCCTAAATTAGCAGTGTTTCCGTGCAAAAAAAAAATGAAAGTACACAAGACATTTGTGTGAATTAATATCTTCCTCTTTTACTCGAGGGCCATACAAGATGAACGAGCATCACAATCCCCTCAAGCAGTGGAAACAAAACATTCCAATATTTAGATGTGGAGAGCCTAGGGTTCCAGTGGACCATTTGTACAAACAGCTTTTATATACCTCAATTTAGTCCCATTAATAGAATTACATACATTTGGTTACATTAACCAGCAGATTCAGATTTTTTATTTTATTGCATTTAAGTCCAAATATGAGATCTGAGGAATTTTTGAGCCCAGGTCTCATATTTAAGAGGACCTGTCATGCTTTTTCTATTACAAGGGATTTTTACATTCCTTGTAATATGAATAAAAGTATCCCCAATTTTATTTTATTTTTTAAATCAATAAAATAAACGTTCTTTTTTTTTTTTTTAAAGCGCGCCCCGCCGAGCTCATGCGCAGAAGCGAACTCATACGTGAGCAGCACCCGCATATGAAGACTATGTTCAAACCACACATGTGAGGTATTGCCACATTGGAGCAAGATCAATAATTTTAGCATTGGACCTCCCCTGTAACTCAAAACATGCAAAACATGCAATTTTTTAAACGTCTCCTATGGAGATTTTTATGGGTAAGTTTGACGCCATTCCACAAGCGGGCATAATTTTGAAGCGTGACATGTTGGGTACCAATGTACTCGGCGTAACATTATCCTTCACAATATAAAACACATTTGGGCTTTCCTGTTGTGTTTTTTTTTTTTTTTCTTCATTTAAAAAAAGTTTTTTTTTTTTTTTTTCCCGAACACTCTAGAGAATAAAATGGCGGTCATTGCAATACTTTGTATCACACCGTATTTGCACAGCGGTCTTAAAAATGTGCGATCTCCATTACAAACGCTAGTTTTACCAGAACGAGTGCTCCCGTCTCATAACTTCTGAGCATTCACGTTTTTTCCCCGTCGTTAAAGCCTACACACGACATGAAATTTTAGAGCATGTTCTAAATTTTTAATGCCCATTTTTCACGTTGAGAAAAATGCTCTGGAGCCTATACACAATCGTTTTTAATGACCAATTTAAAAAATGTAATTTTTCTCGTCATGTAAAACGGTCGTGTGTACGCGGCATCAGGCATGCTTAAATGTTTTATTTCATTTATAAACCTTTACATTTCCTCCCCTTTCAACTTTTTTCTGTGGTATTTTTCTTAATCCGCTGGTTGGTGATGTATGAAGACTTCTGACAAATGCAGACAAATCTTTCAGCTTGGAGGAAGATTTTATGTGTCTGGAAATTGATATAGTAGTGCTGCAGACAGAGACGCCGTAGCTGTAAATATATGCATGAGCCACCAATGGAAAAAATAGAATGTTCCTTTAGACACAAATTGGCAGGAGGTGGGTGTGAGCATAGCAGTGAATCCTGGGACTTCCCCGGGGATAGATCTTCTTCCAGTTTCCAGTCTGTCCTGTGGTAAAGTTTCACATACAGCTGTTGCCCAAATTACATTTAATTTTACTACTGAAGAGATACATTTTAGATTGTCTAATTTTGCAGTGCCTAAAGCCTCGTACACATGATTGGATTTTTCGACAGGAATTTTGTGATGACAGGCTGTTGGCGGAAAATCCGACTGTTTGTACGATCCATCGAACAATTGTCAGATTTTCCGCCAAATGTTGGATGGCAGGCTTTAACATTTTCCGTGGATAGCGGTTTGTTGGATTTTCCGAGCATGTGTACAAAAGTCCAAAGTACAAACAGACATGCTCGGAATCAATGCTCACAAAACATGACATTAGCAGAAGGTGCCCAAAGGGTAGCGCTAAAGAGCTGAAAAATAACGTAGTATGTAACTATGTTCGTGCTTGTTGGTCGTCAATTGTGTGCAAGACAAGTTCATGGCCAATGCCCTTCGGACAAATGTCTAAGGGCTTTGTCTGTGGAAAATCTGATTGTGTGTACGAGGCTTTAGACTGCCGTCCACTTCACTAATTAAAATGTTAAATGACTAGGCTTACAATGACTACAAATGTCAGTTCACTACAGTTATGTGAATTGCAGTATTTGTAAGATTAGCTCAAATTATTTCTCTGATCACTATCTGCATCCAAAACAGGAACATACCATAATCAGAATTTCTGTGTAAAAAAATGTACTGAATTCCAAGATAACTTGGTCAACATGTCTGCTGTGGGGAGGCTTATTCACAAAGATAGAAATAAGGCACACATTTTGCTAACCTCAGCCGTTATTGGCAGGCACCATCCAGTACCCGCAGAACGTGGATACAAGCTTAAACTTTTACTTGTACCTTCTACTGTAGAAAAACATTTGGAACAGCATGATCACTTCCCATTTTTTCCAGTGTGAAGTGTGGGCACATCTTGGTTGCTTTGGATTGTGGATCATAGCATTTTCCAGAAGGCGCGTATACATATCTAAGGACTCCCCATGGTCAGTAAAGGTTGTTGGAAGATTGTATCTGTGCTCAGAAACCAGTGAATCGTGCCTGCCAACAGATGTATTTAGTAAAATTTGAGCTTTGGAAGCAAAAATTTTTTTCTTAAAGCTGAACTCTAGGTATCATTTTTACTGCATTCTTGCATCCAGCTTGACAGTGAACGTTTTCATATTTTATACCTCCAGGGGCCTCTGGGTAAGCTGGCATTCATTGTAGTAGTCAGCACTACTACAGTGATAGTGATCTTCTGGGTCATGTGCCAAGCAGCTTGCTTTACCTCATCCAATCAAAGACCATCTTGTATTCATTGAAAATAACACAAGGCACTCTGTGAATGGTGACAGTGTGACCCAGCACAGAACCCTAGAAGGTCCCAGTAGCTCCTACTACTAGAGTGATTGTCGGCTTCCCCAGGTATGAGAGATGCCTGTATTTTGCCAAGCTTGACCAATGCAAGTATGCAATATAGACCATACCTGGAGTTCAGCTTTAACCGGCAAAGCAATATCTAATTGATCTTGTCAATGTATAGTGAGAACTGCTCATTGCAGTAGGCATGCACTGCAAGAATTCAGCCTACCTGTATACTAGTACTGACAAATGGCCTGTTGGCAAACTATATATATTGGGGTTCATTTACTAAAACTGGAGCACACAGAATGTGGTGCAGCTGTGCATGGTAGCCAGTCAGCTTCTAACTTCAGCTTGTTCAATTATGCTTTGGCAATAAAACCTGGAAGCTGACTGCTTTTTTTGTAGAGCTAGACCAGATTTTGCACTCTCCATGTTTAGTAAATCCCCCATAGACTTTTGCATCATTGGGTGTTATGTGTAAAAATTTGTGAAAGAACTGTCTTGTATTTACCCCAAGAACCAGGTGTGATTTAATTTTCATTCGACAGCATTAGGCTGGGTTCACACTACTACACTACTTTCATCCTACTTTGCTCTGCTACATTGGTCCTACATTTATCCTACATTGGTCCTACATCCATCCTACTTTCATGAACAGGATACTACTTTGGTCCGACTTCAATGATATTCAATGGGCCTGAAGTAGGATCAATGTAGGACCAAAAGTAGTACAGGGAGCATTTTCAAAGTCGGACCGACTTGTGTAGGACGCTACAAGACGCTCTCATAGAGAAACATTGAACACAGAGCAAAGTAGGATGAAAGTAGTATAGTAGTGTGAACCCAGCCTAAAAGGGAAAAAATAAATTACTGCAATGGGTAGCATAGATGGACTTTACTGGTATGTTTATGCATCTATTTTTCCATGCAAAAAACATTTCACTGGCCAGGCTCCAGTTCTCTAAGCCCAGTTCCCTAATTGAGTCCTTAGCAGTTCACTAGCATAGAAACATTTCATCTTTCTCTTCCATTTGGACCAAATAGATGTATTGGTTAAAACATTCCTAAAGTGGAACTGTACTCCAAAACTTAAGTCATGCTGGATCACCGAGGAATTTAACTTTTTTTAAACCCTTAAAATTATAGGATTAATTCCGCTTTATGGTTTACTGCTGTTAGGGGCTCTGGGCTTCAGCAAAATGGCAGCCTCCAACAAGAAAAAAACGCTTTTTACCAGGTTTTTATGGGTAAAGTTCCGCTTTAAGCTGGCCAAACATTGAGCAAAGTTCATCCAGTTCCTGTCTAACTGGCTCAAATGTACTCCACTCTTGTCAAGGAGCCTTCTTAAGAACAGTGGATGCATCCAATTGAATGAAGCTGCTGTTAGGGTGTTCTGGTAGCTGTTGAAATTGGTGGAGATACCTGTGCTGTTCCTATTGATAAGATTCTAGAGACGGGCAAAAAAAAAAATATGGAAGGCCTGAGGGAATCTTATATATACAGCCTCAAGGAAAGAACGGAGAGATGACATGGTTAATACCATTGTTATCATTAGTAAATTGGCATGTGAAACTGTTAACTTCAGAAGCTATATCTCTACATTCATGTCACGCCTCTGTTGAACCTACCCATTGGTCAGTGAGGGAGGCTGTTCAAGGTCCAGTAAGAAGTCTAAGGAGGGCAATTCTAAAAAATTTGCATGCAGTTTTATAAACGTCTGTTTACAACTGTATTTTAACAGGTCAGTGGAATGCAGATAAACACTACTCAAAGTTTTTATCTGTTCTTGTCACAGGAAACGATCGTATGAGGTTTACAGGGAGCGACTTTAGATTTTTTTTTTTCCTTTACTTATATTTTCTATAACTTGTCTTTTAATAAAATAACATGATTAATTTACTTTTTGTTCTATCTCACAGGGCTTTATGTACTGGTAGGAGCTGGTGCATTGATGATGCTGATTGGCTTCTTTGGCTGCTGTGGAGCTGCCCGTGAATCTCAGTGTTTGCTTGGGGCGGTAAGGGAATATTTTCTGTCATTGTAACATAGTTTATTTGAATGAAACAATACCAAACATTACAAGTACAGCTGATTTTCAGGAAATTACACAGTTGATGTACATACATACACCCACCAAACAATTTATTGGAACGCTATGCTTATATTGGGTTGAGCCTCCCTTTGCTCCCAAATCTGTATCAATCTTTCATGGCATGGATTGCACATTCCATCAACCTTTCTTTGAGTTCTGGTCCATGTTGACATGATTGCATCATATTGTCACAAACTACGGTGAACGAGAGTGAACCACAACTGCGGTTAGAATATTTTTAAAGGGGTCAATGCATTTCTCAATGCAATATGACATTCAGTACTAGACCCCAGGCATCACTCTAATCTGAGGAAAAAGAGTTTGGGGTTCACTACATCTGTCACACAGAAAGGAATGTGTTGAACTAAGGGAGGAGTTATTACTACATACCTACAACCCCTAAATTAAAAGGTATATGCGAACGTGTTTCATATACAGGCCAGAAGCACGTTTTCTATAATTAACAAATGTCATGCACGTAGCGTAGGAAAAAACTGTATTGGGATAATATATGCTGGAGAGAGGCAGCTATTGATTATATGAACGGCTTAGGAATGTATGTCCCTTTTAAGATATAGACTAAGACATATAATCAAGCTGTAATCTTCATGAATATTCAAGGAACATTTAGTGTGAAAAATCCCGCAATGGCATAGGTGTGCGCAGCCTATAGCATTAGGGTGTGCACCCCAAAGCTCAAAAACACACTACTGATCACTCAGTGTGTTAATTTAGAAAAGGAAGGGGTCATTAAATTACATATTTACCAACCCCTTTCCCCCCTCATCCAATACCATAGGAGGAATCTGTGCTGCACAGAGTAATTAGGGTGTGCCTGGACACACCTGGCACACCCTGTGCGCACGCCTATGCGCAATGGTAATATGAATCCACAATAGCTAATCGCAAGCAAGGTGGTAATTTAAACTTGAGCAGGGTTCAAATACTATAGATAGTATGTGCAATATGAAAACAGGGTAATTCTAGAGCATTGAAGTATGGTAGTAAAAGTACTTATCCATTTGTAGGCTTCTTGGTACCGTAGTAGCAGAGTATTGTTGTCCGCAATGAAATGAGATAATGAGGGTCTCCAGCAGGTAAATAGGTTTGGGTGTCCCCACAGCAAGTAAGGTAGCGTGGATCCGGTTTGATAACGCTTAATTCTTAGGGAGTATCAACAAGCTGTAGTTTGGTAGCGTGGACCGGGGTTCAGGCAGGCTACGGCCGACAAAGGTACGCCATGTACTGACAGCGCAGTAGATTTATAGCAGCAAGACATGTGTATGAAATAGAGCGCTGATTGCGCTCGTCACTTCCGTGTTCCACGCTGGAATGCACACTGCGCCAGGCGATGACATCAATGCGCGGTAGGCTAATGCGTTCCAGCGTGGAACGCAATCGGCGACGGCGGTAGTCGCTTACACATCATTTTTGCAGATTTGTCAGCTGAACATTCACGCTGCAAATCTTTCATTTTAGGACATTCCAATGTGTTCTTTTGGATTAAGATCCTGTGACTCATTTAACATCTGTGTTCCCCAGCAAAAATCCAAATTCATTAGAACAAACTACATGTTTCCAGTCTTCAAGCATCTGGTTTTGTGGAGTCTGTACCCACGTTTGTCTTGGCTTTCTGTTCTTGGTTGACAAGAGTAGAACCTGACATGGTCTTCTGCTATTTTAACCAATTGGGCTCTAGGTTCGATGTGTTGTGCATTCTGAGAGGATTTCCCGCTCACCACAGTTGTAAAGAGTGGTTATGCAAGTTATCATGGCCTTTCTGTCAGCTCCAATCTGGCCATTCCTCTCTGATTTATCTCATCAACAAGGTATTTCCATCCACAGAACTGCTTCTTCCTGGAAGTTGTTTTTTCGAACTGTTCTGAGTAAACTCTAGAGCAGGGGTCTCAAATTGGCTGCCCTCCAGCTGTTGCAAAACTACACATCCCATGAGGCATTGCAAGGCTAAATGTTACAAGCATGACTCCCACAAGCACAAAGGGACTTGTAGTTTCGCAAAAGCTGGAGGGCCGCCAGTTTGAGACCCCTGCTCTAGAGACTGTTTGTAAAAAAAAAAAAAAATCGTGGCCGAAATCGGGACAGCCAGCGGGAGTGAAATTGTGCGAGTTCAGCTGAACTCGCACGGCTTCACTCCCGCAGCCCAGTGTGAACCAGGGCTTAATGATTTAATAATAAATTAAAAGCTGTTTTATCCCCTTCAATACAGGGCTTTTATACCCACCTCCATACCGGGCCTATTCTGGCACTTCTCTCCTACATGTACAAATCATCATTCTTTTGCTAGAAAATTACTCAGAACCCCCAAACATTGTACTGTATATGTTTCTTTTAGCAGACACCATATGGAATAAAATAGCGGTCATTGCAACTTTTTATCTTGCACGGTATTTGCGCAATAATTTTTCCAATGCCTTTTTTTTGGACAAAAATGGTTTCATGAATTAAAAAATAACAAAACAGTAAAGTTAGCCCAATTTTTTTGCAAAATATGCAGGATGATGTTACGCCGAGTAAATAGATACCTAACATGTCATGCTTTAAAATTGCGCACACTCATGGAATGGCGCCAAACTTCGTTACTTAAAAATCTCCCTAGGCGACGCTTTGAAAATTTTTACAGGTTACCAGTTTTTACTGCAACCATTTAAACTGTGGGCAGCTGAAGCTGCTGCCTGTTCACTTCCTGAATTTATACACACACACACACACACACACACACACCTCCAGCTCTCATTGGCCCTTTATGACTCGCCCCCTCCCTTTCTGGCAAACTTACAGGAGTAACAGAGCTGTTGCCACCTGTATTGACCTGGACACAGGGCCGGATTAACAATGGGGCTGATGGAGCTGCAGCTCCAGGCCCCTTTCTCAAGATAGGCCCATTTGCCCAAAAAAAAAAAAAAAAAAATTTTTTTTTTTTTTTTTTTAAGAATTTTTTTTTTTCTAAGATCGAATTTGGGGGGTTGTAGCTCGATGACCAGAGGTCACAGAAACCCCACATTTGGGGGTAGGCATGGGAAGAGCTACCTCACAACTGGTTTAAATATTGGACGGCTATCATTTATGGTTCCGGAGATACGGGCCTGCTTGCACAGCCTGTCAGAAGCTACATTCAGAGCGGCCAATATAAATACAAGCTGACACACTACAGCAGACTGATAGGATCACAGTGCTTATAATAATTATTTGTATATTACTCATGGTAATTACCCCTTGCCACCCAGGCCAATTCTGACACTTCTCTACTACATGTAAAAATCATCATTTGTTTTTTGCTAGAAAATTACTCTATGGTGGTCTTTGCACTTTTTATGTTGCAGGGTACAGAGCTGCACGATTCTGGCTAAAATGAGAATTGCAATTTTTTTGCTTAGAAGATAGATCACGATTCTCTCACGATTGTTGCGGCGTAACATCATCTTTCACATTAAAACAAAAAAAAAAATGGGCTAACTTCACTGTTTTGTTTTTATGGTTTTTATTATTCATTGAAGTGGGGAAAATGCAGTGTGACATAAAATATTGCAGCAATAGCCATTTTATTCCCTAGAGTCTCTGCTAAAATATATATAATGTTTGGCAGTTCCAAGTAATTTTCTAGCAAATAATATTGCTTTCTAACTTAAGAAACAAGTGTTGGACTTTAAGTGGTTAAATTTAGTTACAATGTTAGTTAGTTACAATGTTTCATTTTGTTTACAAACTTCGCAGACTGCCCAGATTTGTTCTTTACACACAGAAGTGTATCCATTTGATCTAAGAAGGAAGTGTCAGTTACAATGTTTCCTGTTAAAAACTTGGCAGACTGCCCAGATATTTTCTTTTGACAGCTGAAAGTCTCTCCACTTATTATATGAAAGAATCAGCAAACTCTACATTGGAGATCGTCAGGGGGGTTGAATCGACATCACGATTTTTTTAACGATTAATTGTGCAGCTCTAGCACGGTATTTGCGCAGCAATTTTTCAAACATGTTTTTTTGGAAAAAAATGTTTCATTCATTAAAAAAACAGTTAGTTAGTTAAGCTAGCACAATTCTTTTTGGTATCCTAAGCGATGCTTTACATTTTTTTAGGTTACATGTTTAGAGTTACAGAGGAGGTCTAGTACTAGAATTATTGCTCTCGCTCTAACGATCGTGGCGTATGTAACCTGTGTGTATCTGGCTCTGATACTACCAGTGCCTACCCAGCCACTGACTAGTATCTCTCACCAGCCTGTCCCCACACACCCTCTCACCTGCTGACCTGTGGATGGGGGAATCACTCCTGCAGTGTTATTGTGTTCTGCCAGTGCGTACAATGATCAGTGTTGCTAACTTTAGCTGGCAGCACTAATTGTTTTAAGAAAAAAAAAACAGGCTGGTTGTACTCAAGTTGATTAATAGATTGACTTGTGTAAAACCAGCTAGCCCATACATAGATTGACTATGGCTGGTCTCTGCATAATTGGCGTAATTTCAATCCATGTATGACCCGCTTAACCACTACTCAGTCCCTAAATATCCTTCCACTCCTGTACATAGTGCTCACTGTCATACTCTCCACACTCCTCTCCTGTACATAGTGCCCACTGTCATACTCTCCACACTTCTCTCCTATACATAGTACCCACTGTCATACCCTACACACTCCTCTCCTGTACATAGTGCCCATTGTCATACCCTCCACACTCCTCTCCTATACATAGCGCCCACTGTCATACCCTTCACACTCCTCTCCTGTACATAGTGCCTGCTGTCATACACTTCTCTCCTGTACTTAGTGCCCACTGTCGCACCCTCCACACTCCTCTCCTGTACATACTGCTCACTGTCATACCCTCCACACTCCTCTCCTATACATAGTGCCCACTGTCATACCCTCCACACTCCTCTCCTATACATAGAGCCCACTATCATACCGTCTACATTCCTCTCCTGTACATACTGCCCACTGTCATACCCTCCACACTCCTCTCCTGTACATACTGCCCCATCATACCCTCCACACTTCTCTCTGGTACGTACTACCCTCTGTCATACCCCCTCACTCTTCCTGTACATACTGCCCATTGTCATACCCTTCACACTCCTCTCCTGTACATAGTGCTTTTTTCCGTACCCTTTGTACTCCTCTCCTGTACATAGTGCCCACTGTTAGACCCTCCACATTCCTCTCCCTCACCTGCACATACTTCCCACATATATACCGTCCATACTCCTCCCCTATGTCGCTTACTCACAAAAACAGTTCTTTAAAATTATACTGAATATCCTCAATGTTACCAGCTCTAGAATGGACACACTTTTGTTAGTTCAACTAAAGGAAATATCAGTTCTCATATTCTGCCCCATTATTAGTACTCATTTAATTTTGTGATTACTACTATGATGTATAGAGGAACATTGGGGATCTCAGCTACTCTAAATATAGCACTTATATAAAAAAGTGGCCCTGAAAATATTTTTTAAATGTTGGCAACTGTGCACTTAGGCACTGCCCAAGGGCCATCGTCCACCGGGTCAGTAGGGGGCCCCATGAGAGGCTCCTGGGATCCTGTGATAATAAAGCGGTAGTAAACTTTCCTGACATTACTACTTTTTAGAGGCCCTGGGGTAGGTTATGCCACAACGTACAAGTATGCACAGCATATTAGCACATTAGTGTACACTTACATTTTCAGACTGAGCCCTCCAGTGCTGCGATGAATCAGGCGGGGCCTGGACACTTCCATCTTCACCCGGTCTTCCTTCTGGGTTCTGTGCCTTTGGTCACTTGCCTTGGCTGGGCTGCGTTCATGTCATTCCCACGCATTTATTTATTATTTATTACACCCCATTCACACCTCCGCGACAAAACGCCCAACGCCGGCCGCTCGTGCCGCTGGAGGGGAGAATTCCCATTGCTGTCTATGAGATGGTTCACATCTCATAGACGCCGTACACCTGCGGTATGAAAAAAAGTCCCGGACCCTTTTTTTCAGGCGGCATTGGCGTTCGGCCATACAAAGCAATAGGAAGGATTTGTAAAAAAAAAAGTTACACTATTCGCGGCAAAATACGCCGCGCACGCGGCGTTACTTGTCGCGGAGGTGTGAATGCAGCCTAAAAGGCCCCACCAAAATCCTCAGCACCAGGCCCATGATGTTCTTAATCTGGCCCTGCCTGGACAGTACAGGGCTGGAAACTTGTGCCCTGGTTTCTGTTCCCTGGAAACCCGGGCACAACATTTCCAGCGCCTCTGTGTCTGTCTTTTTTCCTGCCGGGGTGCCTGCGGCCCATCCCCTCTCCTTCTCGCAACATTTTGCTTTCGAGTCATTGGCAGCTAGGACCAGTGTCCTAGCAACCAATGACGCTTTTGCCGATGCTCAATCCACCTCAGCTCCGCCCCCTAAGTCCAGCTCCCTCAGTCCCTCTCTGCATGCAGAGCAAATCAGCGGCCGCCCTGACTCTCTTGCACCTGGCAATGCAGCGCTTCTTGCAAGAGCCCAGCAGAAGGAGCAGCCAGTGTACAGGGAGCAAGTGCAACCCAAAGCTTATAGAACGGGACAGCAGGAGAAGAGGTATGTACAGTCCATTACTGAGCACCATGGTCCCCCTGGTGCATCCCACGGTCCCCCTGACTACTCTGCAGCCCATGTCCACCCCACTGCCTCCCGCTGGTGTGGGGTTCTTTGGGGTGCTGTGGTTAGGGTGGTCCACTTTGGGGTACCTTGGATATGATGGACTGATTTGGAATGTTGAGATAGAATAGGTCACTTTGGTGTGGTGTTGATAGTGTGGGTTGTAATAGGTTGGATGGGCTACTTTGAACTGTCAGTGTGCAGTGGATGGTAAGGGTTGTTGTAGGTAGGCCCCTTCAATGGTAATGCAATGTTTCTTCACTCTGTTCGCCATTGTGTATACAGCACACTGTTACTACTCTAACCCACCCAAAGGTATCCAAGGTCTTTTACAATCCTATTTTCTATATAGTGTATACTACAAAAAAATGCAGTGCGCCAGAAAAGTGTTTGGCTTGAAGAAAAGGTGGCAACCCTAGCTGTGCATAATGTTATAAGCCTAGGCTAATGACAGACAAGAAACA
Source organism: Rana temporaria (assembly GCF_905171775.1). Lineage (NCBI taxonomy): Eukaryota > Metazoa > Chordata > Amphibia > Anura > Ranidae > Rana > Rana temporaria. The sequence goes on along the minus strand of NC_053490.1, from coordinate 310,923,837 downwards.
GGAAGTGGGCTGTATAAGGTATTTACTGACAGAAAAATGTTTTACTATCCAAAGGTAAAACAAGGGCAGAAGATTTAATAGATGCAAAGTTGAAAAAATTACTGAAGGGACGCTTTAATATTTCCCTCTGTAAATTACTTCAGGTGTGCACAAACCACAAGGTAAGGCCCCTTTCAAACGGGCGGACCGTATGTCCGTTTTTCATCCATATGTTTTCGGACGAAAAACAGCCATACATGTATCCCTATGGGATAGCGTGTGTCAGCGGATGAACATCTGATGACATCAGTCTCCACTATGCTCCAAAACTGATGACGGAAGAAAACCCTATTTTTCCATCCGTCTGCGGATCGGATGAAAACTGACAGACGGTGCGTTTTCATCCGATCCCCCCCCCCCAATAGAGGAAAGTGGAGATCTGACAGCGTGCAGAGACAGACTAGTCATCCAAAAATGGATCCTCCCAGGATCCGCACGTGTGAAAGGGGCCTAACACTAAAGCAGGCCATACGTGGTCGAATTTCGAACAAATTTTCTTTTCAAAATCAACGTTTTGTTTTTTTTGATCCGATGATGCCACCATTGATTTTCGAAATTCCGCCGACCAAACCTTCATGTTGCCGGGAATATTAGTTTCTCGCCGGGAATATTAGTTTCTCGCCGGGAATATTAGTTTCTCGCCGGGAATATTAGTTTCTCGCCGGGAATATTAGTTTCTCGCCGGGAATATTAGTTTCTCGCCGGGAATATTAGTTTCTCGCCGGGAATATTAGTTTCTCGCCGGGAATATTAGTTTCTCGCCGGGAATATTAGTTTCTCGCCGGGAATATTAGTTTCTCGCCGGGAATATTAGTTTCTCGCCGGGAATATTAGTTTCTCGCCGGGAATATTAGTTTCTCGCCGGGAATATTAGTTTCTCGCCGGGAATATTAGTTTCTCGCCGGGAATATTAGTTTCTCGCCGGGAATATTAGTTTCTCGCCGGGAATATTAGTTTCTCGCCGGGAATATTAGTTTCTCGCCGGGAATATTAGTTTCTCGCCGGGAATATTAGTTTCTCGCCGGGAATATTAGTTTCTCGCCGGGAATATTAGTTTCTCGCCGGGAATATTAGTTTCTCGCCGGGAATATTAGTTTCTCGCCGGGAATATTAGTTTCTCGCCGGGAATATTAGTTTCTCGCCGGGAATATTAGTTTCTCGCCGGGAATATTAGTTTCTCGCCGGGAATATTAGTTTCTCACCGGGAATATTAGTTTCTCGCCGGGAATATTAGTTTCTCGCCGGGAATATTCGTATCTCGCACATTTTTTTTTTTCCATTACATTTCTCGCACGATTCTCTTATTGATCAGAAAATCGTTAGTTTTTCAAAAAATATCCAACATGTTGGATTTCTCAAATTAGTTTGCTGCACGAAAATCGGCTGTTGCTGCAGCCCACCAGTGGTGCGAAATTCGTACGAAAATTCTTTGATACGATTTTCCATAAATTTCTTTAGAAATTCTAACCGTGTATGGCCGCCTTTAATTTACCATACACTAGCATTTCTATTACTGCACCATGAAAGGTAGAAAATAACCTGTGGTTAATTAATCAGTGATTCTCAACTCCAGTCCTCAAAACCCACTAACAGGCCAGGTTTTCAAGATTAGGAAAATGTATTCTTACCTGAAATTTTCTTTTCCTGTAGTCCGTAGGCGGCACACAATGGGTTAAGCTCCCGTCTAACCCATAAGGAAGAAAGCACTAAACTAGCAGTGAGACAAGTTAAATTGATTAATTAAGCGCAGTGAATCCACCTGCCTTGAGCCTATAAACCGCCCCCAAGAACACACACAGACGTATCTTATGCAGCAATAGAGTAATTTTAATGAGAGGGAAAACCTGTGCCGCCTACGGACTACAGGAAAAGAAAATTTCAGGTAAGAATAAATGTTCCTATTCCTGGTCGTCTTACGGCGGCACACAATGGGATTTGCAAAGCAGTGCAAAAAAGAAAGGGAGGGATATCAATGGTTTAAGGCACCCTGAAGCACTCTTGAGCCAAAGGCCGATCCCTCGGACGATACTACATCGATTCTGTAGTGTCTTATGAAGGTGTTCGGTGAAGCCCACGTTGCCGCCTTACAGATCTGGTCCATTGGAACGTGATACTTCTCAGCCCAGGACGCAGCTGTAGATCTTGTAGAGTGAGCTCTCAAGAGAAGAGGGGAATCTTTGCCTTCTAAAAGGTAACAGTGCTTGATGGTGTCCCTAATCCATCTTGCCAGTGAAGATTTACTTGCTTTTTTCCCCTTGTTTGGCCCTTGGAACTGTAGGAACAGGGCCTCAGACTGTCTGAATTCCGAGGTTCTCTGTAGGTAAGCAGAGATGGTTCTTTTTACATCCAGGAGGTGCAGGTCATCTTCAGAACCATCCTTAAAGCGGGGGTTCACCCTATCAACGAAAAAAAATTTTTTTTTTTTCTTTTACCATAAAATCAGGCATTGTAGCGCGAGCTACAGTATGCCTGTCCCGAATTTTTTACCCCCGTACTCACCTTGTACGCGTAGATCGAAGATACGGGGAATGGGCGTGCCTATGGAGACAGAGGATGATTGACGGCCGGCTCTGGCGCGTCACGCTTCTCCGGAAATAGCCAAAATAGGCTTGGCTCTTCACGACGCGTGCGCATAGCCTGTGCGCAGGCGCCGTGAAGAGCCGAGACCTACTCCGGCTGTCTTCGGGGAGAGTGACGTGCCAGGGCTGGCCGTCAATCATCCTCCCTCTCCATAGGCACGCCCATTCCCCGCGGGAGCCGAAATCTACGATGTCAGATTACAAGGTGAGTCCGGGGTTAAAAAAATCGGGACAGGCATACTGTAGCTCGCGCTACAATGCCTGTCTCGATGGTAAAATCGTGTCGGGGGGGGGGGTGAACTACCGCTTTAAACACAGGCAACACAATTTCTTGATTAATATTCGAGGAGGTGGAGACCTTGGGAAGGAAACCCGGCATAGTTCTTAGGACAACCGCATCCGGAAGCAACCTGAGATAGGGTTCTTTGGATGACAGGGCCTGAAGCTCACTTATTCTTCTGGCGGATGTAATTGCTACCAGAAAGATACATTTGAAAGTGAGGAACCTTAAGGATGAACTCTCCAGAGGCTCGAAGGGAGGTGACGTTAGCCTCTTCAGCACTAAAGGCAAGCTCCAGGCTGGTAGCAGCTTATGGAAGGATGGTCGTATCTTCTTAATGGCTCTGAAAAACCTGCTGACGAGGTGTTTTCGAAAATGTTCCGTTTAGGTAGGAATTAATGGTGGTCAGCTGGACCCTCAGAGTGTTTGGTTTCAGCCCCTTTTGGAAGCCCTCTTGTAAAAATTGCAACAGAGATGCTACCTGTTCAGGAGAAGATGAGCTCCTGGTGCACCAGGCCGAGTATAGGGACCACACTCTACTGTAGACTTTCAGGGTAGCAGGCTTCCTAGAGGCCAAAAGGGTAGCTATAACCTCCTGAGATAGGCCTTGAGCCGTCAAGGTTCTGTGTTCAAATTCCATGCCGCAAGCTGGAGTTTCTCGAGGTTTGGATGGAGCATCCCCGATTGGAGAAGGTCTTTCTGGATGGGTAGTTTCCAGACCTGACTCTTTGCCATATTCAAGGCTAGCAGAAACCATGACCTCCTGGGCCAAAAATGTAGGATTGCTACTGCTCTCACCTTCTCGTCCCGAATTTTCTGCAGTACTTTCGGGATCACTGGAATCGGAGGAAAGATATAGATGAAAAGCCTCCTCCAGCTTATCGACAGGGCGTCTATCGCCAGTGGGTTCCCCACACTGGATAGAGAGCAGAACTGTGGAAGTTTCTTGTTCTGGAAGTTCGCCATTGCATCCAATTCAGGCAACCCCCACATGGAGGTGATCTTCCTGAAAACCAAAGGGTTCAGTTCCCACTCTCCCGGCAGGACCGAATTCCTGCTGAGCCAATCCGCTCTCACATTGTCCACACCTCTGATGTGAACGGCCGTCAGGGAAAAAAGATTCTCCTCTGCCCAGAGCATGATGCGGGCACACTCCCTCTGCATTGAGGGGCTTCGTGTTCCCCCCTGTTTGTTCAGGTAAAAAACTGTGGCTAAGTTGTCTGACTGAACTTGAACCGCCTTGTGGAGAACTTCGGACCTGAAATGGATGAGCGCCTTCCTGATTGCCGTAAGCTCTTTCAAGTTGGACGACATTAGAAGCTCCTTCCGAGACCAGGCTTCTTGTACCCAAAGGTCCCCCACATGAGCACCCCAGGCTAAGCCTGAGGCATCCGAGGTGAGGACCGTCTGAATCGGAGTCCTGAGGGATCTGCCCCACAGGAAGCGTTGAGGATGCATCCACCAAAGGAGATCCTTCTTCACTACAGGAGAAATATTGATAGGCTTCTCCAAAGAGTCTTGGCTCCTGTTCCACTGGGACAAAATGCAGTTCTGAAGTATCCTGAAATGGGCCCCGGCCCATGGAACAGCTTCCAGGGATAATGTCATCATACCTAGGACCCTCATCGCCTTCCTTACTGAGCAGTGATTGGTTTGTAGAAGATCCTGCACTGCCTGTTGAATATTGGAAGCCCTCTGATGTGAAAGGAACAACCTCATCTGAAGGGTGTCTATTGTGAACCCAAGGTAGGGAATGATTGGAGTAGGGATCAGAGAAGACTTCTTTACGTTCACAATAAAACCGTGAGAGACCAGTATTTGAAGGGTTTTGTGAAGATGATGCCTTAACAAAACTTCTGAGGGGGCTCTGACTAGCCAGTCGTCTAGGTAGGGTGTTACACATATCCCCTGTAGGCGAAGAGCTGCAGTCAGGATCACTACCACTTTTGTAAAGACTCGAGGTGCCAAGGTAATGCCGAATGGTAGGCAAGTGAATTGAAATCTGGTGATTGAAGAGAAGAGCGATCCGTAGATATTTCCTGTGTGATTTTAGAATAGGGATGTGCAAGTATGCGTCCTGAAGATCGACTGGCGCTAGGAAGTCTCCCTCTTCTATGTTTGCAATGGCAGACCGAATTGACTCCATTCTGAATTTGCGCTTTGCAAAGAACTGATTTAGGTAAGAGAGGTCTATTACTAGCCTCCATCCTCCTGAGGCCTTGGGCACTGGAAATATCGGGGAGTAGAAACCTTGGGAACTTCTCCTGATCTGGAACTTTTTCTAGAGCGTGCTTTTTTATGAACTTTTCCACCAACTCTAGAACTACTGGGTTGGAGGGTTTGTTGAGCATGAATTTCTGTGGAGGAAAAGAATTCAGCTCCAGAGAGTACCCTCTTGTGACGATGTCCGTCACCCAGGAGTCCGATGACGTCTTTTGCCAGACCTGAGAAAAAAACCTTAGCCTGCCTCCCACTGGAGGAGAGGCGCTGATGGCGTCAGGCTTCTTTGGGTTTGTTGAAGGGCTGCTTCTTGGCTGGATCGCTGGATCTTGCCTTTTCCTATAATATGGCCTTTTGCCCCGAAAGGAATAGTTCCTTTTTGGGGAGTATCTGGATCTTCCATAGAACGGCTTACTAGACCTCTTCTTCTCCAAGGGAAAGGTAGCGTCTTTTTCTTCATTGTAAGACTTGAGAATATCATTCAGATGAGGGCCAAACATGGATGAAGGGTGAAAAGGCAGGTTAACAAAACTGAACTTTGAAGATAAGTCACCCATCCACTGCTTTATCCAAAGTGCCCTCCTGGTCGCATTGGATAAGGCGAGGGATCTGGACGAAAATTTTAGAACGTCCACAAGAGCGTCACATAAAAATTCTGCGGCAGACTTCATCATGTCAACTCCCTTCAACAAAGAGTCCCTAGGGACCCCGTCTTCTATATCCAGAGACAATTGACTCAGCCAGACCCTTAGGGCTCTTGCTACCGGAACTGAAGAAGCCGCAATTTTGGCGGTGGAGGCTGCAGCTAGATAACTTTTTTTGGCTAAGCCATCTGCCTTTCGTTCCAAGGGGTCAGACAGTTTGGAGGATTCATCTGAGGGAAACGGATTTCTTGACCATCCGAGCAGCCGCCAGATCAAGCTTAGGTGGATTTTCCCACTCAGGTGATACTTTAGAATCCAACCTATAAGAAGATTTAAAGCGGGTCCCCGCATCGGATTTCTTGTCAGGGTTGGTCCAGTCCTTTTTAAACCAGTCACTTAGAATGGGGTGGAAAGGAAATCTCATATCTGGGATCTGAGGAAAATACAATTGATCCTTTTTCGGTCTAGCGGATACATCTTTGGAAGATTCTATAGTGTCCTTTACCGCCGACAGCAATTTAGGAATTTTATCCTTAGGCAATAAGTATAAATCGTCATCCAGATCCTCAAACACTACTTCCTGACCGGATGAGGAGGCACTACATTCCCCAGATGAGGAGCTAGATGCGGCTGGGGATATATCTCTGGTACTACGCTTCCTCTTTTTGGATACCAGAGAGTCTTTAATTTCTTTAAATGTGCTAGACATTTCCCCTTTAAACCATGACAGGAATGAACTGGCATTATCAGGTGGATTCAAACAGGATGCACAGGTGTCATTTGAATATGTTTCCGGTAGGGGCTGTTCACATTTATTGCATACATTGTGCTTGGACTTTCTCCTGGCTTTTCCAGAGGGAGCCATCTGGGAAAAAAAATAGACAGAGAAAAAACCCCCACCTAAGTAACAGCACTATAAATATATGTATATAAATATAACATAGGGAACATGCTCTCACCTCTGACCGGCCAAGGAATCTGCTGCCTAGGCTGAGTGCAGCCATAGCAGACCCCTGCCGGTCAGAAATAACCTGTAGCCCTGGACCAGAAGTGACGCGGCCGCCCTGGGATTCCCCCAGAGTTCAGACCCGGCCGTATATACAGCAAAGTAATGCGATCAGCCCATCATACATTTTCCAGTAAAAACATAATGAATTGGAGCCGTTACCGGCGCTCACCGTCCCTCCGGTCGTAGATGCGAATCTTGGAGTCCCGGAAGTGCGTCATCCATCTGCGCGGCTCCTTGCGGCGACTTCCGGCCAATGGAGCGCAAACACCCCCGGCATCCATCTAACCGCCGTAGGACGGGGGATTACATGGCGGCCTTTCCGGATCACGTTCTTGCCGGGGGATGTTGGGGTGCAGGCTGAGGGACCGAGGATAGCACCCGGTATACGGCCGCCCCTTAGCTCAGGAACCCAGAAGCACCGGGTATGAGCACTTGCCTCACGCCTTCTTCATCTGTACTTTCAGGTAAGAAGAAAGAAAAAATACGTCTGTGTGTGTTCTTGGGGGCGGTTTATAGGCACAAGGCAGGTGGATTCACTGCGCTTAATTAATCAATTTAACTTGTCTCACTGCTAGTTTAGTTCTTTCTTCCTTAGGGGTTAGAAGGGAGCTTAACCCATTGTGTGCCGCCGTAGGACGACCAGGAAAACAGAAATACATTACAGGTGATATAATTTGCTGCTCAGTAATTGCAGTATCCTAGTCTGCATCTCCCCAAGGTAATACTTTAAATATGGCCTGTTAGTGTGTCCTGAGGAAAGGAGTTGAGAACCACTGCTGTAGATGGAAACAGTGTGGATTTGACGTTTTTAATGTAATTTTTATCTCTTTCAGTTTTTCGCCTGCTTACTTGTCATTTTTGCGGCAGAAGTCACAGCAGGAGTATTTGCATTTTTGGGAAAACAAAAGGTAATTATAGCATTTACTCTTATCGCCTATTTGATCTGTAACAACAAATTTTCCTTCTTGTCCATTGAGGGACACAGGACATTTTTAACCTTCGAGTTATACTGTTCTACAATAGGTTTGGACACTAGCAAACAAAACTGTAGGCCAGCCCAGAAAAAAACCCTCACTGGAAAGTCCTCCAATAATGTGTTTTCAGCCTGAAGATGTGTTCACTTTCCAAAGTAGGGGAAACGTGTTAACCTTTGCAGATGCTTGGATTGCTTGCATCTCAGATGCTTGTGTGTGGAATTTGGCATCCTAGGGCTACAAACTGGAGTTTTACTCCCAACCCCTTCAGTTTCTCACCCTCAGCCTTCCTCTGTTGCACAGATTAGAAGCTCTCTTTTGAGGATTAGTCACACAAAGCACACTGGGTAGCAGTGGTGGTGAGAGGGGTGTACACACTGAATGAATGCCTGTGATCAGTGGCGTGTCACTGATGACCGCTATTTATTCATGAAAAAAGTCAAAGGGACCCTTTTGTTGTAAGTTGATGGTAACTAAAATGACTATGATTTCTTAGCAGAAAGGAATGTAAAAAGGCTTACTGAGCCATCAGTTGCACATGATTCTGTTTCCGCCATAAACCTCATGTCAATGGCAGTGGAAGGGTAACAGCGCTGCTGTATAAGCCCAAGCTCTGAGCAACAGTGTAATTTCTAAATCTGTTAAAATGATATACAAGTTCCTGCACAGCTGTGCTATGATTCCCGCACCTGCCCCCTGAACGTGGCACAATATTACGTACTTTCAAAGTGTGTAGCTGCATGAAAAAAAGCTTTAATAGGTGTGTGTATATATACTGTATGTATATATACACTTTTTGAAGAGCAGTCCTTTTATGTATATTAGTACATATGTCTGTGCCACTTTATATTAAATGAAATGTGAGCACTGAACAGATTATACATTTGCCAATGTCTGAGTCTGTTTCCTACCCAGGAGTTTCTCAGTGGGATAAATCTTCCTTTCTACAGCTGGGTCTGAACCAGTGTCAAAGGTCGGGTTTCTGCTCTTACTATCCTGCCTCAGAGATCGTTGGCTTCTAACTTCTTGATTAAAACCTTTGTACAGGGGTCTTCCATGTAGCTCTCTACCTGTTCCCCGGTCGTGATTCAACGGTACCTGAATCTGGTTTTCTCTGTGATCCAGAAAGCACCATTTGAACTTGCTGTATAATGCCTCGTTTCCACTGAGAGGAACGGTTCGGGTCAGTACAGTTTGGAAGGGTTAGAATGGTCCGGCCTATTCAGGTGAGCATTTCCACTGCAAGTCGGACCGTCGGGCCATACAGGGTTTAGAAAAAATGCCTAGCGTCCACCAATCAGTTGAATGTATTGTAGCTCCGCCCTAACTGAACCATACCCTTTTCTATGGCCCCACATCTGAAGCAGGACCCAGAATGGTGTGGTATGGTTCGGTTGTATAGGCCACTTTCATAATGGAAACAAAATGGCGTACTGTACCAATCCGCTCCGGACTTCCTTCTTGCCTAAGGTTTCTGCCTTTCACCTCAGCCAGAATATTGTTTATCTGTTCTCTGTCTCTCTTCACCAAAAGGAAGTTTCTCTCTTCACCAAAAGGAAGTTTCTCTCTACTGCTTAGATATGGGTTGGGCTGTACAAGTCCATCTGTCGCTGCTTTTTTCAGAAAGACCAATTCTTTTTTTTTTTTTTTTTTGGTTTTTGCCATTCCAGATGGACCCAATAAAGTGCATAGGCTTTTCATTCGACGATCGCATTCCACCATCTCTACACAGGCAGGTCTTCATTCAAGTTTTTAGTGGCAAGGATTAGGTTCCACTGTTTCCTGTAAAGGCATACTATACTTAATCTGTGAGCAGTTTTTGGGCTTTTCCACCTCAAGCAACTGTTTACCAGATTTCCAAGGCTGCCACCTGGTCCTCTGTTTACACACTCTTTAAGATCTTCCAGGTGCATGTTTTGGCCAAATCTAATGCCAGTTTTGGGCGATTTGAGTTGTAAAAAATCCCTGGTTGTGTTCTTGCGCCTGTTAGCATTGTTTGCTATGTTGCCAACTCTTTAGTTGGACTGCTTTTTGTGCATCTCAATGGGTAAAGACATCATGTGTCCTCAATGCACAAGAAAGAAAACACTGGGGTATGCTGGTAGTAAGTGAGGTTATCCTGGGCTGGCTGACAGTTTTTTTTGCTAGCCGGTGTCCAATCCTCCTCCCATGTGGCAGTTTAACTCGAAGGCTGAAGACTTCCTGTGCCCCTCATTGACCTCCAAGAAAATGATTTTATGGCAAATATCCTTTTATTTCAGTGCACTTTCATTTTAACAGGACATCATACATCCTAATGTAAACCTGAAAACCACAATGCAGCTTAGCCACATGTATCTGTGCAAACTTTCTTTGGCTATGATGTTACTAAAATTATACTGACAGCTCAGCACATGTTCAGCTTAGTGCTTATCCTACTTTTGGCAGGCATTCCTACATAGTGACTACATGGTTACACTTGTGTAATATTTTGGTGAGGGGTTCCCCAGATCCCTGATGTTTTTGGATTGTGGCCTTCTACCAGTGACACAAAGATTAGCACTGTTAATCTTGATATTGAAAATCACTGGGCATTATTAAGGCCATATTGAAAAAATGGATATTACCGCGCTTATCAAAGGAGGGGAAGAAAGAAAAGGGGGGGGGAAATGGAAGTGAGGAGGAGTGGAGGTACAGCTGCGGCACTGAAAGGTGTATCAAACCATAAGCAATTGATAATGGGGAGGGTAGTGCTGCGCTAATCAGTGGTGAATGGATAGGTGAATAAGCAGGTGGGGGAAGAAAATGAAAATTTGTATAAATGAAATGAGGAGCAGTATAGCCCAAATGGCATCAGCATAAAAATAAATATAAAATGATCAGTGAACAATAACAGTACTGGTGCAAATCATATAACTCCACAGGTTCCTCTTAATGTGATGAAATACACTATGAATAAAGTGATAGGTGGTGCAAAAAATTCCCAAGTAACTGTGCTAGGTGACACTACTAAACTGGTGATAAACAATCCATCAACAAGGCTTGAAAAATATCAGCAAAAAATATATATAAATAAAATTTCAAAAGTCCAAGAAGCAAAAGTGCAAGTGTGGGTCCGCAATATGAAGTGGAAGGGGAATGGGTATCCAGTGATCCTTTTAGGGTGAGTAAGGATGTCCCCTTACCTTACTGCTGTAAGGTAACAGCATATAGATCCAACCACATTAGATGGTTCTCTCGATGGGCTCTGATCCAACAACGGCAGGTCCTCCTTGGAGTTCTCGTCCCAGATTGGTCAGTTTCTCGCCCCAAAGAAATAAAGCATCGATAGTGTGATACCGTTTTAAAATTTTAATTCTCAGAGATAGTAGACAGGGGTACTCACATAATCTAAAATACAATTGAGCATGTAAAAAGAGGGGCAATCTGTCGCCAACGTCGCCTCCGATACCTCTCAGTGGACTCATGCGCATTCGTCACTATCATGTGACTTCCTCAGGAGTCATTATTAAGGCCATATTTAGTTTTTCTTGAGAATGGTTTTGCTGATTGTTGGGAAAGTGTGGTGGGGATAGATGGGAGACTAGGGAATTGTTTGATTTGGGCATTTATTGTTGCCGACAACAATATTCGAGTGTGCATCCTGTGCTTGACATGGGTAAGTTGAGGGAGACTGAGGAACATTTGGGCATAATATCCCTCATTGCCCAATTGCAGCCTTTCAGAATTTTCATCTGCTTCTCCAGAATCCTTGGGTTACCTCCACAGTTACTAATAGTAGTCATGAACATCCCAACCAGGCCCGGACTGGGACAAAAAATAGGCCCGGGCATTTTAGACTGAGCAGCCAACTTTTCCAGGGACGGGGGGGGGGGGGGGGCGCGGTCGGTAGACATTCGCGGGGGTGGCTGTTGTCGGTCCTCCACACTGTAATGTGCAGGGACACTGTGATATAAAGGGAACTGCACTGTAAAGGGGCACTGCAATGATTACATTGCCCCTATACAGTGCAGTCCCCTTTATATTACAGTGTCCCAGTCGTATTGTGGCCATTCAATGCTAGTACTGTCTGTCTTCTATTGTGCCCACACTGCCCTGTGACACTGACCTGCTCTCTTTTTGGTGGTGCGGTACAGCATGGCTCTCTCTGGTGGTGTGGGTACAGCGTGGCTGTCTCTCTGGTGGTGCGGGTACAGCGTGACTCTCTCACTGGTAGTGCGTGTACAGCGTGGCTCTCTCGCTGGTGGTGCAGGTACAGCGTGACTCTCTCACTGGTGGTGCAGGTACAGCGTGGCTCTCTGGTGGTGCGGGTACAGCGTGGCTCTCTCTGCTGGTGCGGGTACAGCGTGGCTCTCTCTGCTGGTGCGGGTACAGCGTGGCTCTCTCTGCTGGTGCGGGTACAGCGTGGCTCTCTCTCTGCTGGTGCGGGTACAGCGTGGCTCTCTGCTGGTGCGGGTACAGCGTGGCTCTCTGCTGGTGCGGTACAGCGTGGCTCTCTGGTGGTTCGGTACATCGTGGCTCTCTGGTGGTTCGGTACAGCGTGGCTCTCTGGTGATGCGGTACAGCGTGGCTCTCTGGTGGTGCGGTACAGCGTGGCTCTCTGGTGGTGCGGGTACAGCGTGGCTCTCTGGTGGTGCGGGTACAGCGTGGCTCTCTGGTGGTGCGGTACAGCGTGGCTCTCTGGTGGTGTGGTACAGCGTGGCTCTCTGGTGGTGCGGTACAACGTGGCTCTCTGGTGGTGCGGTACAACACAGCGTGACTCTCCCTGGTGGTGTGGTACAGCATTTCTCTATCAGGTGGTGCTGGGGCTATTAGTTCCCCCAGCACAGTCCTGTCTTTCGTTTTTCATGTCTCCTGTAATGCTGCTACAAGCACTCCTCAGCTTGTTTTCGGTTTTCTCCCCCCCCCCTCCCCCCCAGCAGAGTGTATGCTGGGGAGTGTAGTCAGCTCCCTGCTGAGAACAAATGGGCCTATCTCTAAGACTACATTTCCCATAATGCCTATCTAGTTGCTTCCGATTGGTCCTTTGTTGTGGCCAATGGTGAGTGAAGAATAGGCAGGAAGCTTTCTCGAGTCCTCACAGCTTTTTCGAGTCCTGCCGAGTGCCGACAAGAGAAGGGGAGGGGGCGAGCGGGGGAAAACATCCTGACAGCAGCCCGCAGCTCTCCCCCTTGCCCCACCGTGCAGGACACCTTGGCTGGAAGTGGAGGACTCCACCTGGGAGCAGAAAGCGGAAATATCCGCGCGGCTCTGAGAGGCTGAGCTGTGTGTGAGAGACACACAGCTCAGCCCATGCAGCCGAAAGTTCCACGGAGACACACGCACGGCCGCATAGCGGTAGCGGCCACGGCCTGTGTTAACCATGTCCAGGCCATGGTTGCCGCTTGCCTCTCGCTGTGCGGCCTAAACAGCAACAGGCTACGGAGCGGGTGGCCCTGGCCGGGCCGGCCCACCGGGCATATGCCCAGTCTGCCCTATGGCCAGTCCGGGCCTGATCCCAACTGCCAGAAAGTCCCAGCCCCTTCTATTTTAAAGCGGTTGTAAAGGTCACTAGTGTGAAAAAAAATATTAAGAGAACTATTACCTTGTTGTGACTGAAGGTTTCTTTTTCTGTATGGCTAGAATATAATCACTGGTGTCTGAATTGCAGATCACGTGATCGCTTTAGCTCCCTGAGCAATCTACAGATCTGCTGATGGGCATGTGTTCAAGGGACGTGACATCATTGCTGGAAAATATCTTGCCGCTGGGTGGCACTGCATTTTCATGGCAATGAAACAGTCGCTTCCCCAACCAGTGCAGTAAGAGGAGGGGTCGATTTTTGTGCCTACTGCTGTCATTACCATGCCACCCCATAGGGCAGCCGTCAGAAATTTTGGGGGCCCTTACACAGCTTTAGGCCTGGGCCCCCCCGGCCTGACCACCAACATTCCCCAGTGCCCGCTTACTGGCTGCCCCATCAAATCTGCCCACTGGCCATCCCACTAAGGCCTATCCCATGTCCTCCTTCTCCATCCCATATCCCCCTCATTCTCCTGTAATTTCATCTCCTCCATCCCATGTACTCCTACTCCAGTTCCATCTCTCTCATCACACATCCTCCTCCTTCACCAGTCCCATCTTCTCTATCCCACCTCTCATCCTCCTCTCCATCCTGGCAGATGGTCCACTCTGACGGCAGCTGCCATGTGTTAAAGATGGCCCGGGTTGTGACGCTTGGTTCGTGCCCCTTGAAAGCCTGGGGCCCTTACTTGTGTACCAGCTGTACCCCCTGATGGCAGCCCTGCCACCCCATGTCTCCTGCCAGGCCTAAAAGCTTTTTTTTTCCAGCCTCTTGTCAGGCTAGGCTTTTAGAAGTTTCTTAGACTAATTTGCATAATTTTGCACAATTTCTTGTTTTGCACTCACAAAACCGTGATTCCAGTCTAAGGTCTTATGCTGTATCCATGTAAGCTGCATCACTTCCCAAACAACTTTGACTAATGCAAACATGAGGGTACACACTGCTTATCCATGTAGCTCAAAAACAGTATTTGTCCATCTGATATGTGGATACTCCACCCATGCACCCATTTGACATGTTTCACCCCTTAACGAGGCTTAATCGTGGAACCTTTTACCGCGTCTGCTGTGGCATGCTTTTTGTGTTTTTATTATAATAAAAAAAAAAAAAAAGCAATACATTTTTGGAGTGCGGCTGTCCAGAAAGTTTTTCCTCTATTTTGCATCATTCCATGCATTGCCAGCACCCGTGGCTTTGGATCAGGTGAGGAGACTTTTTGATTAGTATCCTAGAGCGGTGATTTCTCTCTTTAATCGTGGAACCTAGTTTGTAATGCATCCTTTTTTGGAACCTGTTGTGATATTGTATTTACATTTTAACAGCACGTTTCAAACCATAAATTGGGAACTTTGTATGTTTTTGAACTTCTCAAAAGGTCAGCTGATCAAATGTCTGAGAAGTAAAGATTGTTGAGGGTAGTCTAAGAGTCGGTTCACACATAGGCGACACGACTTCGGGGGCGACTCTGCAAGTCGTCCTGAGGATGACTTCAGAGGCGATTCGCAAAACGACTTCTGTATAGAAGTCAATGCAGATCGCCCTGAGCCGCCCCCGAAATACTACAGGAACCTTTTTTCTAAGTCGCAGCGACTTGCGTCGCTCCTATTAGAACGGTTCCATTGCATTCAATGGGATGCGACACGTCAGGCGGCTGAGCCGCCTGTGTGTCGCCCAGTGTGAACCGGGTCTTAATAATCTATTTATTACAAGTACTTTTATAGCACTGTTAATTTACACAGCGCTTAACATATATATTGTACATTCACATTAGTCCCTTCCCTCAAGGAGCTTACTATCTAAGGTTCCTAACTCAAATTCACACATACAAATATTAGGGCCAATGTACACCAGAATGTCTTTGGCGTATGGGAGGAAACTCACGCAGGTACAGGGGAACATGTAAACTCCATGCAGGTAATACCGTGGTGGCTATTTGAACCACTTGCCGGAAGTGCTAACCACTTAGTCACTGTGCTGTCCTTTAGACAAAGGAACCATAGAACCATAATTTTGTTTCCCTTTAAGGAGACACTGTCGCCTGCCTATTTTAGGAAATAATTAAAGTGCTTCATGATAGCCCAGCCCCCCCAAGCAAGGTATTTTTACCTATTCACTTTCCCTTGCCATCCCCCACTGCTGGAATTTATCCTAACATAGTTTAGGTGTTGGAACTTATTCACATCCAGAAGCCCTGCTTCATTGTGTAAATGTGCAAGAGCTCTGATGGAACAAGGAGGCAGAAAGGGAGCTGTGATGGGTGAGTATTCATTGCGCGGGGAATGGAAAATCGGGAAGCACTGGAATTTTTGCCTAAAGAGTCAAAATAAAGCTGATGATTTCAGGCAAAAATTCTGAAAATAAAGTTCCAAGAAAGTTTGTACTCCTAATCCATTACTGGGGTCAAATCGACATTTGTTTTCGACCACAGTGATGAGAAAATTCAAAGACGCAGCCTCAGGATGCAAAAATGTTCTCGAGTGAATGGATTTCTAACAGTGTATGGGGTTTTCTTTCAGTAAAGTCCATTCATTCCAAAATCCAATGTTAAAAGCAAACAAAATCTTTCAGACAACATTCAAATGTTCTGAGAACTTTTGTATGAATTTTCCTAAGTGTTCTTTCACAGGGGCGGACCGTTTTAGGCGGACCTGAACAGGTGCTCCGTGCTCCTCTTTGGAGCCACAGATGTCAGCGGTGACATGCCCACTGACATCCGACCCACTCCAATCCGCCAAAGTGTGACGGAGGAAAACACTATTTTCCATCAGTCCGGTGGATCTGGTGACAACGGACTCTATGGTCATCCGATCCCCCATAGGGGAGAGCAGCGCTCTGACAGGTCAGTCCCTGCATAGTGTGCAGAGACAGACCTGTCATCTGCCGGTTCAGCGGGGATTCCCGGCTGAGCAAAGCGGAGCATGAAAATGGTCTGCCCCGTGTGAAAGAGCCCTAAGACTGTTCAATTTTGTTTGAAGTTCTATCCATCTATGGCCAGATTAACAGCTTCTCTTTGGGATGGATTTACACTGATATTCTGCTTGTTAATGTGCGTTGCATTAAAGTGATTCTAAAGGTAATTAAAAATAAATAACAAACACGTCTATAGTTACCTGCTCTGTGCAATGTAATTGCACTCCTATTCCAGATCTCTCCTATTATTTTACATAGTACAGAACTACAAACTTCATCACCTTTTAGCTCTCTGGGATTTTTCAGCCTCTAGACTACTAGTGCTGGCCAGGATGACCAGAAGCTCTGAAGGCAATACATTTACACAGAGAGAGCAAAGGAGCATCCTCGTCAGCACATAAACCGATTAGCTGCTTATGCTGCTTCTACCTCCCACTGTCTGAGCTCTGCTGTAAAGGGACTGCAAGAGTCTGATAACAGGTTATATTTTCTTTTTCTAACAATTTTGAGTCACCTTACCGGATCTGTGATCCATTGATCCCCTTTGGATGTCCAGCTGCTTTTGCCTGTTTGACCATTATAACTTAAGGTCCTGCAAATCTGGTAAGAGACTTGTCTGCAAGGGTGCTGCTGGTGACGGATACCTCTATCTGTTTACATATGTACGGTGCACTTTCTGGATGGATTAATTACTTCGCTTATTGACTTTTCACTCATTATGGACTGATTTTTGTTTTGTCATTGATTGTTAAAGTGCTGCATATTTATAATTTACACATGGTCACGCTTACACTTTTTTTATACACCTAGTTGTTTGTTAATGCAGTACATGACGCCATTTTCAACGTTTTTTTTGCACTTTATATGATCTTTGAGCTCTGATTATATACTCTTCTTAATTGCATAGTGACCGTGAACCTCCTCTTTTTTTAAAGCCCACCCGCAGGTGCTCCTGGCCCCTCCCCTCTGTCTAGTGCCCCCATGGTAAGCCGCTTTCCATGGGTGCACCCGAGCCCCACTGCTGCATCCATTGAGAGACAGCAGGACCTGGCCACGCCCCCTGCTCCCTCTTCACTGGCTGATTGACAGCACTGGAAGCCAATGGCTCCCAGGGCCCAAGCAAAGCCAGCTAGACCCGGAAGTGAGGGGGAGAGAAGAGCTGCAGATGTGCACAGTGCTGGTTGGAATGAGGGCTCAGGTAAGTAAAAGGTGGAGTGAGGGGGAATGCTGACACCTAAACATTTTTTACCTTAATGCAAGGAATGCATTAAGGCAAAGAAAGTTTAGGCTTTTCAACCACTTTAAGGCTTTTCAACCATATGCAATCGAATGGTCTGCCTAACAGACCAGGTGCATGCACTATTTATAACAAGTGTTTTGCTGCATGTTGTGGTTCACTGGAACACAGCTGCTCTGTGGTGCCTATTAACAATGAATGGCACTACAGCACACCAATGCCCATGACATGGGTTCCAATAACACACCAGGCAATACCCATGTTACTGCAATGCAGCAATATAAGGATTTGTTTCCTAGTCTGGAGCACAAGATAATTTAGAAAATATAAGTGCATAAGTAGGAAAGATGAGGATGGTAGAGGAGATTGTTGGGATAAGAGGGTCATAATGTATTTTACATCTATATATTACAGCTTTTACCATAATCAAGTCATTAAATCTATATCTCGTTCCATTTATTTGCTGTACAAGAAATGGTTACTGCCCTGTGAGTAGCTATTAGGTTGGTGATCATCTGCTGAGTATGCATTATGTAGCCGATATTGTCTGTTATTTTTCAAAATCGATAGGTTGACAAGTCATATCTTGTTCAGAACGGTCATTTCTAGAAGTATAGCTAGCTGTTCCCCCTCCTTTTTTTGACATTTTGTGTGTTCTTTCAACAGACTATTATAGATGCTCAGGGTTTATACACTAAAGCCTATGACGACTATATAAAAAATGGAGGAAGAAATGAAACGCTGCAAGATTTTCACACGTTTGTGAGTATTAAACTTCTGATTGTGGGAAAATTTATATTGACGACAATTTGAAAACATGAAAATAACAGCAGATTCATTTGGACTCATAATGGATATACTGTATTTTTACAACACATTCTTGGTTAAATGTATTCTCTCTGTTCATAGAATTGATTTATTAGAGTGGTAGAAGTTGTTCACTTCAGGAAATTGTATTGTCACTCAAGTGAATTTTAGTGTATAAGGTGAAACCATGTTCATGAATGTACAAATATGTGCTAGAAAAAAATACTGTTTTTCGCTTTAACCACGTGCCTACTGGGCACTTTTACCTCCTACATGCCCAGGACAATTTTCGGCTTTCAGCGATGTCGCACTTTGAATGACAGCACGGTCATGCAACACTGTACCCATTAGAAATGTTTTATTTTGTTTCACACAAACTATTTCTTTTGGTGGTATTTAATCACTACTTTTTTTTTTTGCTATAAAACAAAACGAAGATTTTGAAATAAAACTAAAAACTTTTTCCATAGTTTGTTATAAAATTTTGCAAACAGGTAATTTCACTGATGGGCGCTGATGAGGCTTTGCTGATGGGCGGCTCTGATAGACGGCACTAATGGGCGGCTCTGATAGACGGCACTAATGGGCGGCTCTGATAGACGGCACTAATGGGCGGCTCTGATAGACGGCACTAATGGGCGGCTCTGATAGACGGCACTAATGGGCGGCTCTGATAGACGGCACTAATGGGCGGCTCTGATAGACGGCACTAATGGGCGGCTCTGATTATCAGTGTAGATGTCCCTTTAACACAAGCCGGTTATCGGCTCTCCTCCTCACGCTGTAAGCATGAGGAAAGGGAGGCCGATAACTGGTTTGTGTTTACATTGTGATCAGCTGTCATTGGACACAGCTGATCACGTGGTAAAGGGGCGCTGTGATTGGGCCTTTACCCCGATCTGTGATCAGCTTCATTCTAAGGACAGCGATCACAGAGAGCACTGGTATAGCATGGGCAGGAACAGGTTAATGTCCCTTGCACGTGACTGGGTATTCAGGGCCTATTTACAGCAGCCCAGTCCACTGCGGTGGTGCGCGTTGAATTGGAGAAACCTGTGTTTTTACTTTACTTTATTTAATGCAATCTTTGAATATTTTACATTATACAACACACAAAACGCACAGAGTAAGAACATACAAAAAGAATCCTCATTGGTGTCATATGCATTACTCAATTTAACTGGTTAGAGAAATCAAGGGAGGGGTGAAGAGGGGGGCAAAGGAACATCGTGCTTCAAATATGTCATATGAACACTAACATCAATGAATCGCCCCTGTCGCTCCACCTTGATTTGACGTCAACGATGACTCCGACCCCCAAGCGTGGATAAGGGACAGGGAGTAACCAAAAAAATAAAGAAAATAGTAAGTAAAATAGTGCATTCAAGTGGCCCATCTAGCATAAAACTTATCATAGCGGTCTTTACATTTTGCCATCCATTCCTCTGCAGCCATGATCTTATTTACTAAGGTAATCGATTCAGTATGCATAGGAATTTGTGGTCTCTTCCAGTAAATTGGAATTAACCACCTGACCTCTTTGAGTAAATGAGGCAGTACCGACTTGCGATAATGGCTGAGAGGAGTGGTATGAACATGTAGCAGGTATTCTAACGGGGAATAAGGGAGATCAAGGTCCAGAATGGCCTTAATCTGGGCTTGTATATCTAACCAAAAGGGCCGTATCTTAGGGCACCCCCACCAAATGTGGAGGAATGAGCCCCTGAGGCTGAATTCCCTCCAGCAGGCGTTGGATACAGACGGGTATATCCTAGCAAGCTTAGAGGGAACTCTATACTAACGGTTAAGTCCCTAAAACCATTTCCTGCATTTTTGTGTCTACCCAGCTCACATATGTGAGGCAGTAAAGGTGGCCCAACTGAGTTTCAGTTAAGGCATGCTGAAGTTCTCTCTCCCACTCCCTTATGTATGCAGGCTTCACTCCGCTCTCCAATGACTGTAGTAGCTCATACAGTACAGATATAGTGTGTGGAATATCATATGTAGACATACAGAGCAGTTCAAAGGAAGACGCCATGGTAGGGGAACGGATATCGTGGCATAGGCTACCAACAAAGTGTTGGCGCTGTCTATAATGCCATTCATCCATGGGGAAAGATCTGTGCTATTTTACAATGTGGCCAGTGGCAATAAACCCTGGTCTTGAATAAATCTGCCACATCTCGACTCCATCGACTGACCAACCCATGAGAAAGGAGTGATGTTCTTGGGGAGTGAACCAGGGGAAGCCCCCAAGAGAGCCAGAGGGGAAATCAAAGGAGCGAGCTGTCCCTTCCTATTCAAGGCATCCCAAGTTGCCAGTACATGGATGACCATGGGAGAGGTAAGTGGGGAAAGTCCTTTGCAGTCCTGGGGGATCCATGGGGCATGTGATAGATTGCGGCCTGTTAGGAATTGGTCAAGTGGGACCCAAAGTTTAGAAGTTACATTATGTTGCCAATCCAAGATGCATTGTAACGATATTTCTTCATAGTATTTGTGAATAACTGGGACACCCATAACCCCCTTGTTTTTAGGGCGTTGTATAGTGCGGAGAGCCAAACGAGGGCTTTTGCCATTCCAAATATATTGCAAAAAAAGTCTGTTCAGGGTTGAAAAGAGGTCTGGGTAAAGAATTTGCAGGTAGAAATAAAATACAAGGCAACGCGTGCAGAAGGAAGTGCTGTCCCAACTCTTTAGGTCCGCTCTGATAGTAGAAAGCAATGGGGCATAATTAAAGGTGTACAGATGTGAGAAACTTGCGGGTAAGTAAACTCCCAAATATTTTTTGCGAAGTCTGGCAACAGGTAAAGGGGGAAAAAAAGCCTGCAGCTGTGTACGCAAACCCAAGGGCACATTCAGGGACAGGATCTCGGACTTGCTATAATTTGATCTCAAGATTGAACAGCAGATTAAAGTCCTTCAATTCCGCCATGATATTAAGGAGAGAGATCAGGGGGTCTGAGACATAGAACAGGTCATCATCTGGATAAGCAGATAACTTATGCTCTGTCGGCCCCACCGTAAAATGTATAATGGCACTGTTAAGGCGGAATTTGTTAAGCGGTGGCTCGAGGGTTAATGCGAAAATGAGTGGGGGCAAAGAGCCTAGCTCTGAGGAAATGGGTGCACCCCGAAAATGCGTTGGCTGTACCCGTGTTCTGTGCATGTCCAGTACCAGTGAGTACCCACTTTTTATATAATTTTTTTTTAAATTAAATTATCTCTGGTTATGCACCAGGTGTGCGAGCATTCCATTTCTGTTTTTCTTGGGGACAAAGGGCACCCATGTCGCGTCCCGTTGCGAATAGGGAATAAGTCTAATAGTAGCTGTGATACATTTGCCTATATGTCTCAGTTTACTGCTCCCTGCTAGCCATGTCTGTAGAGGTAGAAAGGAATTTCATGTGTGATTCATTCCTCTGACCGGTTATTGACGTGCTAATGTCCCCTCACTATTCTAAAGGTTAATTGATCTATTGTGTTGTGTAAAGTAGATCTGTGTTTACCCTTAAAAGATGTGTATTGTATCATCAGGCTAAATGATTAGAGAAGTAGTATGTTAATTATTCTGATTGCTTCAGTGTATTAATTAACTCCCCTGATGTCTTTATCTAAAGAAACGTGTCTGCAGGGTCGGCTCCGACTTGTCTCCTATAATCTGTATGGGAAACCCCACTGTGTGAGGGGGGCGTTCCTAACAGGCTGTAACCACATATAAGCTGAGTTTTTGTGTCAATAAAGTGTCTTGGTTCCAGCATCCAGTCTTGACTCATGTGTGGGGAATCCTGTGATGTTCTTGTATGGAGAGGAGGGAATGCTTGACGGGGATATCATACCGATACCGTCACAGTAGCCAATTCACTTTCAGGGAACTATAAAAGGATATCCACAACAGCATGTTGGGACCCAGACCAAGTCTGGTCAACACCATTCGTAGATAGGTCTAATCCACCCGGTCAAATGTCTTCTCAGCATCAGTGGAAAGCAAACGGCCTGTGATTCAACCCAATGAAGTAACTGGATCGCTCTATTAGAATTGTCCCTGGCCTCTCTCCCCATAATGAACACTGTTTGATCAAGGTGTATTACTGTTGGAAGGATCGGTTTAAGTCGGTTGGCCAAAATTTTGTTTTATATTTTAATATCAGTGTTCAGAAGCGAGATTGGCCTATAATTCCCAGGGATGGGTCCTTCCCTTCCTTGGGGAGAACTGTAATGTGGGTGCTGACAACAATGCCGCTGCGGCGTTGAGCTCAGGTCAGGAGTTGTTTACCATTGCCTGTGAGCTCCACGGTCAGGCAATAGAGAGAAAGGATGGAGCATGGGTCTGTCTTGGGGAGGAGGCAGGGCCAGCGTGGTGTCGTCTGGGGGGGGACAAGGGGAGGAGATTCCAACATCCGGAGCAAAATGTTGGCACAATTCCCGCTGCTCCGGAGACACAGATCGCACACCCAGAGGAGACATCTGGCATGCAGTGGCTGCGAGGGGAAAGAGGAGGGTCCCACGGAGGAGGAGGCCTCGCGAGCACTGTATGGAGCCGGTGGAAGGGGGGTTAGGAAAGGGGTGTCTAGACGGCTACCTCTCTGGGGCTGTCAATCAGTGCGGGGGGGGGACCGGGGCTCCAGCAGGGAGAGGCACAGCTACCATGCCATAACCCCCTTCTGCAGCCAGCTACCACTAGCATGAGTACCAGCCCCCCCAGCATCCCACAGATTGGCCTTTATATCCACCCCTGTCCCATCCCCTCCACTCCCTTCCCTCCTGATCATCAGTGTCACAAACAGTAAGGACATCTCAGTCTTGTGCCAGTGTCCCACTGTGCCCACCTGTGATTGGCAGTCCTTGACCCTCCCTCTGCCCTTACCCCCACCAATGCAGGCCTCCACTGCAGGGGTTTGGGAGGTCCCAGTCCAGTGCTGATCCTCAGCCGTGGTGGGCTGATTGCTCCGCATCCTATGCTGGCACTGCCTGCTGATTGGCTTTTCCGCTGCTATCTGCTTCACTGACGCCAGCACCGAGATAGAGAGTGCTGACGCCAGTACTTTAAAGCTCTTAATATATGTAATTTATACAGTTAATTTTTTATCACTTGATTTTTTTTTTTCCTTTATGGGTGTGAGTGTGGCCTCATGTCTCGGTTTTCCATAAGGCCTCACAAAGCCTAGAGCCGCCTCCTGCGACTGTAACTACTTTGCAAAACAGTTCAATGAGTGGGTTTAGTTTTAACTCACACTTGAACCCACAGCCATAATGAATTTGGTTTTTGCTGAAGTCAACTCTTATGTTTTTTTCTTTTTATGCTTGGCTTAAACTGCCCTAGCGTCTGTCACATTTACTTAAAGCAGAAAAAATGTAAAAAAAGGATAGGAGGGTTTAGTCCCCTCCCAGACTTTAAACACGGTTTTTGCATACATGGTGTTCAGATATCAGGGAACCAGTTTCTGCACCACAGGAGATCCAATGGAAATTAAGATTTGAATGGAGACAAGGCAGCATATTTGACATTTGCAATAACTGAAAAACATTTTCAACAATCAACATGCATTGCAAACCATGTCAAAAATGTAATATAGAAGCCTTTGGCACCAAGTCGAACCAATGCAAGGTTGATTCTGGTTGGTTGCTGTATGTTACTGAATATAACATGCTGTCATAGTAGCCTTTACTAAATAAGGCCAACTGTATCTTTGTAGCCAGGTCTGCACAAAATGGAAACTTTTTATACCATCTGATACAAAGCTTGAAAATGCATTTTTGCCAATAAAATTCCATTGTTAATTTATTTTACGCTGTACATTTTGCAGGCAAAATGCTGTGGAAATGCAGATCCCGAGAGTGCACAGCGTGTGAGAAGCTTGTGCTTGGAGGAGCATAAAGAACACAAGGTGCGTTTCTTATGTATTTCAAGTCATTCTGAATGCTGGTTGTATTACCAGTGGTGCTGTGCTAAAAAGGGTTACACAATCAAAGAAAAAACATATTTTTGTGAAATGTGGGGCAGCACAGTGGCTAAGTGGTTGTCACTTCTGCCTTGCAGCATCAGGGTAATTGGTTTACATTTCCACCATGCATGACATATCCTACAGAGTTTGCATATTCTCCTTGTGTTTCTGTGGGCTTCTTGAAAGGACATGCTGGTAATTACTTGGCCCCTGGCTAAAAAGGCCCTAGTATGCGCATGCGATTACATTATAAACTCCTTGAGGACAGGAACTGATGTGAATCTAAAGTACCATGTAAATTGTTGGTGCTCTATAAATATATCTTGGGGCATATACTAAATTTTTACCTGTTAAAAACAGCTGTACATCAGAACTGAAGTTGGACCGTGACAGTGGCTTTGAGTCCAAAAAAGAGCCAGTAGGGAATAGTACAATGAAAAGGTGCTCCATAACCGCTAATGAGAATAACTTTTTTAATTGTCCCCCCACTAACATCTGAATATAAATGTAAAAAAACAAATTGGATGTGTGGTGACCAGGGAGGGTGAGTCCCACGGCCACACACATGCGCTTGATGGTTAGCTACTTGGTTCTTGGGGCTAGGAGCCCAGGGTCAGGTGGTATTAACCCTTAGTGAGGGCCAGATGGTATTAACCCTCTCTGTCACGTGACGCCACTGTAGTCTTGGTATACCCCGGGGAACTACAGCTCCGGGGGCCTCCGTATCCCCGCTAGTTAGGATGGTAATAACACAGTCCACAACAGGGGGTTAAAACAACAAAGGCTTTACTGGCATGAAGGCAGGTGTCAAAATCTTCACAGCTTTAAACAGAGTGTCAAAATGTTCTGCAGGCAGTCTCTGGATCACACAGCTGATAATGCTTGAGCTTAGTTGATCATATACTGTATATACTCGGCTGCAAAAGCCGGAATAGTAATTCAGGGCCTATGCTTAACTAGGCTGAAAAATAGATACACTTACTGAAGTGTCTGTAGACTTGAGGCTTTTTGCCGGAATAACGGATTGATCTGATAAATGAGCTGAAGTACTGGTTCTGTAATGTTTTGGGATACTCCACTCTTTGCTGTATTTTCTCCTGGAGGCTTCGGCCTGCACTGCCTCTCCTCTGACTGTGTTGGCTCTGCTAGGAACTGTGTGAAGCATTAGACTGGCTTAAACAGGAAGTACAATCCCTTATAAGGGCCTGTTTAGACTGAAGCCTATTGGTTGAGAGCTGTGGATCATAGAGACTGACCTGTAGTATAACACAACATAATAAGGTATTGTCTAGCATTCAGTCCTCCCGACTCTAATACACTTGAACATGAGATGGCTGGCTAAACCCCTTAAAGCTATACACACCTAATAAACGTATTATCAACCATAACAGTATAAATCACATCATAACTAGCCGAGTCCCTGCAGGGGAGACCCCACAAGCCGAGGGCCTCAATCTGACAGGGCCTACAGCAAATACCTGTACTGGGACACCACAGATGCTTCTTTAAAAAACGCAAAATTTACCTTCTTTCTAAGACCGGGTTCACACTGTGTGATGTCATCCAGAGGCCCCGCTCCTTATGACATCAGCAGAATGATGGGTGGTGACGTCATATGGGGTAGGGCCTGTGGATGAATCACATGGTGACCACACCCCATGCCAATATATGTAGTGGCGATTAGAGGAGGTTAGAAAAGGAATGTGATCTGTCGCATTGAACTATATTTCTCAGCTGTTGAGATCAGACACAAGCTGGAGATCAAAAAGGCCAGTGGTGTATGCAGTTAGTGCCATTGTTTTCAGTTCTCGCCAAATCTTAGTATGCAATAACTAGCACTATAGCCAGGCCTGTATTTACTCATCATTTTGCCCATTGTACACCTTAATGATTAAGCCTTTTTGTAAATCTCCTCGTCTTATGCCACATGGTTATTTTAGTAAATATTCTTTATTACTAGAATATGTTTTTGTAAATATTGTATTACATCTTTTCATGTAACACTGAAGAAATTACACTTTTCTACAATGTATAGTAGGGAGTGTACAGCTTGTAATACCAGTTCTTTTGAGGGGACCGCAAATTTACACCCAACACCCAGCCATTATGTCTAAAACGCTTGCAACAAAAGTGAGTACACCCCTAGGTGAAAATGTCCATATTTTGTGTGGCAAATTTACACTGTTATACAAGCAAGCTGTACACTCACTACTTTACATTGTAGGGGTTGATTTACTAAAGGTTAATAGACCTTGCACTTTGCAAAGTACAATTGCCCTCTGCAAGTGCAGTTGCTCCAGAGCTTATTAAATGAAGCTAGGCTTCACTTTGCAAAGAATAACCAATAACGTGCAAGGAAAATAAGACGGCATTTTTGCTTGCACATGATTGAATAGTGAGTCAGCAGAGCATCTGCTCATTTACTAAGCTCTGGAACAACTGCACTTTGCAAAGTGCACATCCCATTTTCCTTTAGTAAATCAACCCCGAAGTGTAAATTTTTTCAGTTATGTCACATTAAAAGATATAATAAAATATTTACAAAAACGTGAGGGGTGTACTCACTTTTGTGAGATACTGTGTATGCATAAATACTTTATACCTAACAGGAGAAGGAAAGATCTATTCCTGAGATATATACAACTTCTGTTGGCTTTTGTGTTGTGAAAATGTGCCCTGGATTTTAATCTCTATGCTATGAAACCAGGACAAGTAATTAAGAGAACTGTGGTCACTTACACATTATTTCTATGGTTTATATTTATTTCAGGTGGCCTGCTTAATGCATGTTAAAGCACAAAAATGATGTGTTTTTTTTTTTTAACACCTTGCCCATCTAGAGAAAATGTACAGCTTCTGTATAAAGTTCAACCCCCAACCCTTGGTCAGCCCTTCAGTGCTCTCACCACTCCTGCCTTCATCAGTTGGTGCAAAATTCCAAGCGGAGAAGGAACTTGTGGTCTTCTCCCATGATGCAGTACTCAAGCCGAATGACCAATTGACAAGGCCTTAGTCCCGCTACATATGACGAGTGCTTCCTCTAGGCATTAACACCAGCTGACCTCAGTATTTTGGTGATGGCTGTGATGGAGTAAAGAGCTGTGGAGGAAGGCTGGAGAGCTGAATATCAGTGGGTCAGGGAGGTAGTTTGTAGCTCGGATGGGCAAGGTGACTGTCACCAGGGCCTTCCTCTGCTAAGCTAGAAACAGCACGCCTTTGGGGTGTGGTAAAATCACTAATGCCCCTTTCACACTGAGGCGGTTTGCGGGCGCTATTGTGCTAAAAATGGCGCCTGCAAACGACCTTAAACAGCGGCTGCTGTTTCTCCAGTGTGAAAGCCAGAGGGCTTTCACACTGGAGCGGTGATCTAGCAGGACCGCTCCAAAAGTCCTGCTAGCTGCATTTTTGGAGCGGTGAGAGGAGCGGTGTGTTTACCGTTCCTTCCTATTGAAAGCAATGGGAAACTGCGGCTATACCCCTGTCAATGCCTCTTGCAGAGGCGCATTGCGGGCAGTATAAACCCTTTTTCGGCTGCTAGCGGGGGTTAAAACCACACTTAGTGGCTGAATACAGCCGCAATTCCGACGGTATAGCGCTGCTAAAAATAGCGTCGCTATACCCCCACCGCTCCTCCCGCTCCAGTGTGAACAGGGCCTAACTGTAAACTAGACACCACTGAATATAGTGAATTTTGAAGTAGCATTATTCTAAGTAATCAAAAGTCTGAACTGTATGCCCCCTAAGCTGTGTGCTGGGCTAATATTGATTGAAGGCAAAGGGGCTACATACTTTTTTTTTTATAATTTTTATATTGCAGATCCAGCCAACCTGTACAATAGGGTAGAGTAAATACTACCACTATATCTCCATTCCTTACATTGTGCTGCAGGTGTATATTGTGATCCTCAAGGCCAAGATAGAATGGAGTAGAGTTACTAAAACTGGTGCGCTCAGAATCTGGATCAGCTGTGCATGGTAACCAATCAGCTTCTAACTTCAGCTTGTTCAATTAAGCTTGGGCAATAAAACCTGAAAGCTGATTGGTTTCTATGCAGAGTTGCACCAGATTTTGCACTCTCCAGTTTTACTAACTAACCCCCAGTATGCCTTGTATTTGAAAACCATTTTTAAAAGTCATTGGTCATTACAGTTGTGGCAAGCATAATGTTAACAATATTAAAGTTTTGTATCTCCAGTATTAAGTTTTATATTTAACATTTTGTAGAACTGTTTGGAAGAGATCGCAAAGATGCTAAATCACAGTTTCCAAATTGTTGGAATTCTTGCGGTTGCCACAGCCGGAGTAACGGTAAGTACTTTATACATAACATACAGTATATGATCTTTGATTTAGAAATAAAAACTGAAAACATTTGAGTTTAAAGGCCCAGCAGCGCTGCAGAAAAGCAAACTATCTGCAACATAAATCCATTCCACCAGCTTGAGGTAATAAAAATCTATAAATGTATATGGCGGCGACAATGGAAAGAGACGGTAGCAGGGGCATGCGTACAGGGGTCACAATTGCAACCCGGCTTCATGCTGTAGGGGGCCCATGTGACCCCTGTACACCTGGATAAGAGGGGTGGCATATAGACGTACCGATCCCTCCATTTTTTTCTCTGCAGCTTTTCAGAGGGGAATTGGGTTTTTCCCCTTTGCAAACTACAGAAGTGTGCTGCAGCTGAAGAGTTCCACATCCTAAAAGGAGAAATACAGCCAAAGTGTGTTTGGCTGTACTGCTCTTGTGGATCACAGGAATGCAGTTCATTCTGCACTCCTGTGACCCGTTTTCAGCTTACAGAGGCTCCGACCACAGCCTAGCACTCCAGAGTGCAAGTGGCGGGGGAGGGTAGACAGTGATGACTGACAGTCATCAACTCTCTGCTCACGGAGCTCCAAGAAGCGAGCGACCAGCGGTCTTTGACCTCTCGATTTTCAGTCTTGGAGCTGGCAGGGGACAGATCCCGAATCTGACCGATGCTGCATTCACCTACGTTAAAGTGGTTGTAAATCCCAATTAAAAAATAAATAAAAATAAAAACCTGCAAGACAAAGGCATAATGAGCTAGTATGACTAGCATACTAGCTCATTATGAATTACCTTGGATCGAAGCCCCCCAAAGCCATCCTCGTCTTTCCCTCCAGCCACAGACATCTCTCCTGGAGGTTACTTCCGGGTATCGCCACTCTGGCGCTGTGATTGACCAGAGCGGTGATGACATCACTCTGCGCATGTGCACGGGAGCTGTAAAGCCGGAATTACATCACAAAACCAACTGTAGCGCCCCTTGCTTCCAGCTAAAGTTAGTGGGAATGGGAGAGTTACTTTGCTCCCATTTGTGTTTTGTCTAAATTTGGGACTTTGGTTATCCCAGTAATGTCCACTGGGTCAGTCTGTGGTTAGGGGGTGCAATATCACCCCTTGCAGGCAGTTGGCGCCAGAGGGGTTCTGGCAGAGCAAGTTCTCCCCAGCAGCCAATTGGAGGAGTTTTCCCTTACGGGGCATGCTGGGGGAGAGTATATCTGTGACAGGGGCCATGTCTTAAAAAGTCTTCGCGGGGTCCCCGTTCCAGGTGCGGTATCCACCTTCAGGGCACGCGCATCCATGGACCCCGCCAGCGCGGCCCACCAGGCCAAAGCTGACAGCTGCAGCGAACCTCATCTTGAGGAGAAAAGGGACCCCAGTGTTCCACTGGGTCCCATGACTTGTTGAGAGGATCCCAGTGTGAGATCGGGCATCCAGACCACTGACAGGTATGCTTGCTGTCATCCGGGGGCCCATATAGGAAAAGTCCACTGGGAGGATTCGCTCTCTTTTTGACCTAAGTCCTTTATTGAAACTGGCCTGTGGCAGAGGCCCTAGAGCCAGGTCTGTGAGAGAGACTCGTTCCTCCCAGCTAGTTCAGAGTGACGCTTCGGCTGCCAGGCCTATTATAGTGGGTCTGTCCGGGGGCACTTTACTCACCCCAAGTAGAGTGGCGACGAGTTACAACAATTGGTACTATACAGAGCAGTATTGATTGCTCCATTCAACATCCAGGCCTGATACTGCAAGGTTCTCTTCTTTCCTTCATCAACCTTGACCTTCCTAATACGTGTTGATGTTGGCCGTGTTTGGCCTGGACAATAAAGCATTGGAAACTTTTATTGGCTGTCTGGACCTTCGCTCACTACCACTGTTCTCACAATTGCACCCCTACACACCGTCAGAGTAACTTAGCAGGCCGATCCCAAAATCAACCAGCGGCTCCTTCAGGGGTGAGCGCTACACAACATTCTCAGTGCACCTGCGCAGTTGATATCGCTGCATTCTTTTTGGCAAATATCTCCTAAACCGTGTAGGTTTAGGAGATATTGCAAACACCTACAGGTAAGCCTTAATGTAGGCTAACCTGTATGTAAGACTTGGCAGAGAGGGTATACAACCACTTTAATATGATAAAAAAAAAAACATCCTTTTTTTTTTTTTAATGCTCAGTCAAGAACCCCTTATGCAGCTTAAAATAAAAAGCTGGGTGCACACAAAAAAAAACTCACATTCCCGCAACTATGCAATGTGGATGCAGGTGGATTTCTCCTGCTGCACTATTGTATTCTGACAGCATGGACTCCTATAGCTAGATTCACAAAGACCGCCCTAACTTTGCGGCGGCGTAGTGTATCGTGTTTACACTACGCCGCCGTAAGTTAGCGAGGCAAGTACATGATTCACAAAGTACTTGCCTGCTAAGTTACGGCGGCGTAGCGTAAATCGGGCGGGCGTAAGCGCGGCTAATTCAAATTCGGCTGAGGGGGCGTGTTTTTTGTTAATGGGGGGTGACCTGACGTGATTGACGTATGCACCGTCCGTGTACATATCCCAGTGTGCATTGCGGCAAAGTACGCCGCACGGTCCTATTGGTTTCAACGTGGACGTAAATTATGTCCAGCCCTATTCACGGACGACTTACGCAAACGACAAAAAAATTTAAAATTTTGACGCGGGAACGACGGCCATACTTAACATTACTATTCCAGCTATTTGATGGAATAACTTTAGGCCTGAAAGTGCGTTACGTAAACGGCGTATCTTTACTGCGTCCGGCAAGCGTACGTTAGTGAATCAGCGTATTTACTCATTCTAGGCCGACTGCAATGGAAGCGCCACCTAGCAGTCGGCCTAAAAAGTACACTTTTAGCATGCGACGGTGTAAGACACTTACGCCGCTCGTATCTGAGCCTAATTTAAGCGTATCTTGTTAAATTTGCGTTGGCGCAGATTCAGACTTAGGCTGGCGTATCTACTGATACGCCAGCCTAAGTCTTTCTGAATCCACCTATTAATCTTAAACCTATCAAAATACATAGATCAGCGCTGTAGCCATTACAGCGGCTGATCAAATGCTAGTTTTCCAGTAGGACCAGTCGAAACCAGGCAAATTTACGTATGTTATGCGTGTGTATGTACATAAAAGTATACAGGCAGTCCCCGGGTTACAAACAAAATAGTCTGTAGGTTTGTTCCCAAGTTTAATTAGTTTGAAGTCAGAACAGGTACATTTTTGAAGTGTAGCTCTAGCCAAAAGAATAATTTTTACAGTTTTTGCATAGGGAAGGGTTGACACCCCTGTAATCTTTTTGTTTTGCTGTCTGTGCCCCTGTTCAGAAGATTTCACCTCACTTTCTGTCCCAATGACAATTGAATTTTAAAAATGTTGGCCCGGATTCAGAAAAAATAGTCTAAGTTGTAGGCGGGCGTAGCAGCGTATCTGAGATACACTACGCCGCCGTAACTTAGTTCCGTATTCAGAAAGAACTTGCGCCCTACGTTACGGCGGCGTAGTGTAAATGTGTCGGCGTAAGCCCGCCTAATTCAAATTTGGCTGCTAGTGGGCGTGTTGTATGTTAATCTATCATGACCCCACGTAATGCATGCGCTGTTTGTGGACGTATCCCAGTGCGCATGCTCCAAATCACGTCGCAAATAGTCAGTGCTTTCGACGTGAACGTAACTTACGCAAAGCCCTATTTGCGAACGTTTTACGCAAACAACGGAAAATTCGACGCTGTCCCGACATCCATACTTGACATTGGCTACGCCTCATAGAGCAGGGGTAACTTTACGCCGGTCCGACACCTTACGTAAACGAAGCATATAGATACGCCGGGCGCAACTACGTTCGTGAATCGGCGTATCTACCTAATTTGCATATTATACGCGTAAATCTACGAAAGCGCCACCTAGCGGCCAGCGTAAATATGCAACTAAGATACGACGGTGTAAGAGACTTGCGCCGGTCGTATCTTAGTAAAATTCTGGCATATCTTGCTTTCTGAATACAGAAAGAAGATACGCCGGCGCTTCCTAGAACTTACGCGGCGTATCAATCGATATGCCGACGTAAATTCTATCTGAATCCGGGCCGTTGAGTTGTTGAGACAAGGATTGGTGATAAAGCATCAGTGGAGACATCTTTTTCCCATAACAACTCTTACAGGAGCGAATTTCCATTCCTAGGGGTAGATTTTCTCTCACTTCCTGTTGTCTCCCTCAGTTTGTAAGTAGGAGTCGTTTGCAACCAGAGGACCGTCTGTGTGGCTATATGGAGATTATCTATCTTTATCTATCTATCTATCTATCTATCTATCTATCTATCTATCTATCTATCTATCTATCTATCTATCTCTGTAAAAGTTTTATGCAGGTGTGAAAAAAATGCTGTAAATTAAGGCTTTCAAAAAAAGTATTTTTAGTTTATTTTTATCGATTAACAATTTTTATCGATTAACAAAATGAGTAAAAAAAAAAAAAGTAAATGAACAGAGAAATACAGACATATACTTCTCTTTCGAGCCATACCATGAGGGAGGGGTATGATGGGCCCCACGTTTTTTCCATGAAGACCCCAAAAATACAGCCAATGCCATTAAGAACTATCTTCAGCAATAACCACTTAAGCCCCGGAACATTTTTGCTGGCCAAAGACCAGGCCACTTTTTGCGATTCGGCACTGCGTCGCTTTAACTGACAATTGCGTGGTCGTGCGACGTGGCTCCCAAACAAAATTATGTCCTTTTTTTCCCACAAATAGAGCTTTCTTTTGGTGGTATTTGATCATCTCTGCGGTTTTTATTTTTTGCACTATAAACAAAAATAGAGCAACAATTTTGATATTAACTTTTTGCTATACTGTCCCAAAAAAAAATATTAAACATTTTTTTCCTCAGTTTAGGCCAATACGTATTCTTCTACATATTTTTGGTAAAAAAAAACACAAGTGTATATTGATTTTTTTACGCAAAAGTAATAGCGTCTACAAAATAGGGGATAGAATTATGGTATTTTTATCATTTTTTTTCTACAAGTAGTGGCGGTGATATGTGATTTTTATCGTGACATTTTGGCGGACACTCTTGACACACTTTTGGGACCATTGTCATTTTTACAGCGATCAGTGCTATAAAAATGCACTAATTACTGTGAAAATTACACTGGAAGTGAAGGGGTTAACCACTAGGTGGCACTGAGGGGGTTAAATGTGCCCTAGGGATGTGCTTCTAACTGTTGGAGGGATGGGCTGTGTGAGACACGACAGTGATCCTATTACAGGAAGCTTTGTACACTGTCCTGTCACTGGGAAAACTGAGGAAATGCTTGTTTACATAAGCATTTCCCCCTTCCTCACCGTGACACGATCGCGGGTATGCCCGTGGACATAGTCTGTGGGACCTGCAGTCAGTCACGGAGCTCATGGCGGGCGCGCGGGTCCACAATGCCGCTTTTTTAAAGGGTACGTATATATATGTCCTTTTGCCGGTCTGTGTCATGTTGCAGACGTATATCTGCGTGCGGCGGTCGGCAAGCATATAAGAACAAGGAGTTCTGAAGTAATGGTTTTGCCCCCACAGAGCCACAGTCTCAACATGTCGTCTGTCTTGGATAACATGAAGATAAAAAACTGTGTGCAAGTGTACCTAGAAGAATTGATGCTGGTTTGAATCCAAAAAGTGGTCACACCAAATAATAA
The DNA here is from genome assembly GCF_905171775.1 of Rana temporaria. Taxonomy (NCBI): domain Eukaryota; kingdom Metazoa; phylum Chordata; class Amphibia; order Anura; family Ranidae; genus Rana; species Rana temporaria. The sequence continues at coordinate 310,889,641 of NC_053490.1, read as the reverse complement.
TTTGATTTAGATTTTTCTTTTGTTTGCTCACTTTGTATTGTAAGTTCATAACAATTTATAAAATATATACTGTATTTTTGAAAGCATTCTTACTAGGCAGCATTTCTTCACACCTGCCTAAAACCTTTTATATATGTGTGTGTGTATATATATATATATACATCATCATTATTGCTGAAATACATTCTTTCTCTTATCTCTTCTGTAGTCAGCTAGTCTGTCTTCTGGTGATGGAAATAAAATGTAAATCTTTTTGTGACAGTATGCCTGTGGGCAGTGTTCCTCCAAGATGTTTAATGTTATGTAATAGGTTTAACTTGTATATGTGAGATACACAGATCCAGTGCCGGGACAAGGTAATCTAGTGTCCGCAAAAATCACCACCCCCCCCAAAAAAAATTGAGCACTAATCTGTATACTCCCCCCTGAAAATATATTCCCCCCTTCCTCCCAGTACAAATCCACCCCCTGCTGAAATGTATTTGCGCCTCCCCTCTTCACAGCTCAAATCCTCTCTCTTCATATGCCCCCAGCACAAATCCACCCCCCCCCCCAAAGAAAAAACGACCCCTCCTAGCACCTATTCTCTACCCCTCAAATTTCCCCTTTATTTCCCCTGTAAGCACATATCCTCTCCCGCCACTCCAAATATCCCTCCGAGCACAAATACCCCCCAATCTTCCCTACTAGCATAACCCCCCCCCCCCCAATAAATTTTTAAACTCGCCACGAATTTCCCCCCCTTCCCCACCATGTTACCACAAACCCCCCCCCCCGAATCCCCCCTCAACACAAATTCCCCAAATCACTACTTTACTTCTAGCACACCTCCCCAAATTGCCCCTCCTGGAACAATTCTTACCCACCCCCCTCCCCAGTTCGTACTCCCAACACAAATTTCCTTCCCTCAATCCCCTCTTGGAGCAGCCCACCCCTTGTCCTGGCCCTGCACAGATCACTGTGGTTTTCAAAGACTTGGTACTTTCCTAGTATTAAATTTAATAATTTTGTATACTTTTATCAATGCTGTATATTCATCCACTTTTGAGCAATATATATCTAGATTTGCTTAAATATCGGCTCCATTAGTCCCACAAGCCAAGAAACTGGTCTTCGACAACAGGATGCAAAGAGCCCCATTTCTTGTTACAACAGACATGGACACTCAATAAAACTTTTGATCACGCTGACAGCTTTTTCCCCTGTTTTTAATGGTCACCTGATGTTTGTAGGTACGAGATTATCTTTTTATATGGAGCGATTTTACAAACTGCAAGAAACGTATTCAAGCCATGTAGTATTTCTATCAGAAAAGGTTCAACAGTATATTAGAGATAAAACACCAACAAGCAGGGTGCATTAAAGTTGGCTCGTAAGGCAAGACATAATAGTCGCCACAATGCTGCTATACATATGTTCATTTTGAGAGATGCAGACCAAGCCCCATATTGCCTTTTGGCAGTGGTTCTCAACCTCAGTCCTTAATTACCCCCAACGGGCCATTATTTCAGGTTTTACTTCACTTTGCACAGCTGTATCAATGGCATGGTACCTATAAGAGCTATTTTATCTAAAGGAAAACATGGCCCTTTTGGGGTACTTGAGGACTGAGATTGAAAACCACTGGCCTATGGCATTTTGTGATATGTGTGACTGCTTGAGATAACATTTATTTTTGTGTTGGTGTTTAAGTGGACTTTTACTAACGGTAACATAAACAAGCATATTGGGGCTACTTAAAAGTGAAACTTGCCTCACGCACTTACCACCCCTTCAATGGTGGGGCATCTGTGAGCTTCTTCCTTCACTACTCAAATCTTAAGTTGGCCATACATGGATCCAAATCGGGCCAGTTCAGGGACTGGACAAATTTTAATCAATGTGTGTCCAATGTAGTTGAACAGAAGTCAATCTATCAAATTGATTTTTTGTTCAGCTGCCCTGTCAGAATACAAAAGTCACATCAAGGAGGATTCCCTACCCACCTCAAAATGTGTGAATGGGGAAATTGAGTCGTTGATTTTTTTTTTTAACAAAACAAATGACTTTTCTGAAGAAACTGTGCAATGATACAACTCAAGGGAGGGACAACACCCGGACATATACTTTATTCATCTTTCTACAGCCAACTACCCATTGTTTTTGAAAGAATCCGGTTGAATTGTATGTTGGATCCCATAGTGAACCCTCCCAAATACACAGTATTTCATTAGACGGTCTCAAAACAAGGCATTTAAATGTTTTTCATTACTTTATTACAAAAATGAATTGTTTTATATCTGAGCTCGTTTTATTGTTATCCGCCTATAATAAATGGGTCTACTCTTGGCTTGGCATGGTATGTTAAGTTGCTCTGATAACTGTTGGCTAGGTTGCAATAAGTTCAGCCATCAGTACATTTACCTTGTTCAAAGACCTTGATGAGCTTTCATGTCACCAGAAAATGAAACAAAAGTGTAAATATTGCAATTACATGCAACCACCTTGCAGCACTGCATTGTAGCTTGCCTCTGTACTTCAACCGGACAGCGCTGTTCGGCCTCGTACACACGACCGAGAATCTCGTCGTAAAAGAAACATTGTTTTCCTCTAAGTTCTTGTCAGGCTTGACGAGAATCTTGTCAAACTTTCCTTGCATACACCCTGTCAAGACAAAATCTTGTTGTTCTCAAACGCGGTGACGTACAACACGTACGACGGCACTATAAAGGGATAAAGGGGAAGTTCGATTCCACTGGCGCCACCCTAGGGGCTGCTTTTGCTAATCTCGTGTTACCGCGTGTTAGTAAAAGTTTGGTGAGAGACGATTCATCATGCTGTAACAGACTGAAAAGCATGAATGTGCTATCTCCATTACGAATGCTACTTTTACCGAAGGTGCCCTCCCGTCTCATACTTTATTCTCAGCATGCGCTGGTTTCTAAGCATACACACGAACGTGTTTCTCGTCGTTAACCAGCCCAATGAGAAACACAATGAGGAAATTGAGACTCCCAACGAGAAAAAAGAGTATGTTCTCTTTTTTTCTTATCGAGATCCACAACAGTTTTCTCGACGAAAAACATACACACGACCGTTTTTTTCTCTGCAAAAATGCTCTTGATGGATCTTGATGGATTTTGCAGAGGAAAATGGCTGTGTGTACGAGGCCTCTCTCTGCCTTATCTTAGTAATTAATGAAAGTGGTTTCCCCTTGATTTAAATGTGAGTACACTTTTATTACTTCTTAATGAAAATAGTTTTTAGGCGAACACTGTGGTCCCTTTTTTTTTTTCTGCTTTTTTTGGCCTTTTTACTGGTAGTCTCTCTCCCTGGATGGTTATGCTGCTGGATAATAACTGAAGCTGATCCTTTTGAGCCTAATGGAGTCATGCTGCTAATACAGCGGTGGAACTACCAGGCCCTTGTATCTCACCAGAGTTGGGATTTTCCAGGCCTCCTTTCGCTCCCCCCCCCCCCCCTAGTTCAGTCTCTTTAAAATTTACAAATAAGGTGCCAATCCTCATAAAATTTGTTACCATACAGTGCGCAAGAGGAAACTTTGCAGCCTCTGTGTACTCTTCTGCACCAGAGTCTGTGACGTTCTTTACATCAGGGTCCACAGAGTTCCGTTTTACATCATGGTCCACAGATGTACTGTAAAGGGGACCTCTGATGCAAAGGGGGCTCTGGGAATGCTAAGGGGGGACTGATGTAAGGGGGAATTTTGTGGACTCTGATGTAAGGGGGCCCCAGGGATCAGTGGGAAGGACCCTGTGCTCAGGTCATTGGGACCCTTTATGGTTTCTTGTGTCGGTGCCCTGACAGTTATAGTTGCGCCTCTGCCGTAATATATGTTGGATGAAGCAGACTGAAGGGTTGCCATTTTTGTGTCCATTACTAAGCACCTTGCTGGTTCCTGGTATAATAAATACGTATTATGTGTTTTGTGTTCACCTTCCAGCAGGACAACAACCCTAAACATACAGCCAGAATTTCAATGGAATGGTTTAGATCAAAGCATGTTCATGTGTTAAAATGGCCCAGTCAAAGTCCAGACCTAAATCCAGTTGAGAATCTGTGAAAAGACTTCCTGTGTCTTCCTGAGATCAGAGGAGCTGTCCCTGAGTATTTCCGAGGCTCGCCGGCGCCACCCCACTGGTCACATGCAGTATTGCATGCCATAGAAGTCGATGCGGAACAAATTATCTTTGTTTCCATTGACTTGTATGGGAAAACTTGCTTTGATATGCGAGTACTTTGGATTACAAGCATTCTCCTGAAACGGATTATGATCAGAATCCAAGGTTCCACTGTAATATTAAAAACCATTTATCTTCATATTTATTTTCCTTAAACTTCACAATTATGTGCCACTTTGTGTTGGTATATCACATAAAATCCCGATAAAATATATATTACAATTTTTGGTGGTAACGTGAAAAAATATGGAAAATTTTAAGGGGTATACATACTTTTCCATACTGTTTGTATATATACAATATAGCCAGTACATGCAATGTAAGCTTATAATAGCAAAATACATAATAACAAATGTTCTGATTTAAATACAGTAATGTCAATTATTAAACAAAAAAATTAGGATTGAATTAGAACGGGCATGTCAAACTCAAATGAAACAATGGCTGAAAGTGAGTGGAATTAATCTTCAAGGGGCCATTGTTTTGAGGTCCGCGTTTACCTAATTCTAGAAAAAGATGATTATAGATCTTTGGTATTTGACATGGTAACAATTAAAACTTTTTATCCTCAAAGGAGCCTTAAAATATTTCTGGAAGAATTGAGCAGCAATATGAAAGAAAGTTGATACATTTATCAACTGTACACCAACTAGGGCCTCATTCAGTTGAAGGAATGAGGGCCATGTGCGTTTGAGTTAAAAGAAAACTGTAAGCCTGATAAGAAATAAAATTTGATTTACATTTTTAGACTTGGTGCCTTTTTCAATCTCTGCAAAAAAGTTTTTGGCCAGTGTAACATTGTGCTGCTAATTAACACAGAGGAAGTTATATACGGTTGATTTAAAAGCTGGCAGTAAACTGTATAATACATGATTTTAACCTATTATCAATATTGGCACGTTAATTTGTATTTACGTTAGTACAGATGTATTTATATATTTTTTACCACTAAGATCACTTTTTTGTTATGCGATATTCTGTGCTTAGAACACAGTAATTCAAAACATATTCTGGGCAATGCTGACATCTAGAGAAACAAAACGTAAATTGCAGGAAAAATTACCACCAAAGAAATCTTGATTACTCTCCATTTCTACTGAAGCCACTTTGTAAATGCTTCCTACCCTCCTTGGCAATAAAGCACTGTTCACAAAGTATGTGTATCGCACTCTTCTGCTTTGCCACTGGAAATAAAGAAGCTGGTAGCTTGTAGTGCATATTTAATTGTGTGAATTATTCTGTATATCATTCTGCAGGGAGAGTGGAAACAGTGACTGCTGCTTGACTAGTCCAATTGCTTCCGGAGTGGCAAAATAATTTTCACAAAATACAGAGAATGTGTGGAGGGGTGTGGGAGAGTAGGTCCTCCACATGAGAAAGGAAACAGCATACCTACTATCTATTATTTGTCATACAGGTGCATACACTATTTGGGTATCCAGTAATTAGGAGAAACCTTATGGTATTATATACATAACATATGGTATACATAACATATGGGATGCCATTTTCTAAAGGTCCCTAACCGTGATCCTCAGGTTTCTTTACTTTGAGTCACTGGCTTAGGACAAATATGAAGCACAGCAAGACAGGCCCCCAGGTATGCATACTTCGACTGGCTCAGTTAGTCAAAATGTATGGAAACCATAGGATCAGAGTATAGTAAACTTTTTTTTTTTCTTTTGAAAAGATCAAGGAACGGTTATCATACTATAGACACAAGAAGGGAGAAGACATCTCTCCAAAGTAAGGGAAATGTCCTCTTAAACAGTTGTCTCTTTTGGAAGATTTCCTCCTGTTCTATTCCTGTTCTGGGCACAACCTACAATTTTGAAATTTTCCCTCACTTTCAGACTAAGTGAAAATAGTCACCAGAGCAATTATTGGTAGTGATGTCACAGGAAACTTTTTCCCTGAAGTTCTCTGGGAAGGCCTCCCTTCCCTGTACATCCTGACTTTGAAATCCTGCCCTAGTCCCAGTGTGTTGTTTATATACATTTTACACCCATACCTGCAAGGATGAATTGGTTAAGGTCCAAGAGAACATAGTGGACAGATAGGTGGCACATTGGCCCCTTTCTTTGTAAACACCATCTAAAAATCCGACACTTGGGCTGTTTTTTTTTAGGAAGCTCATTTCAAATACTGAAGGGCATGTGGGCTGGTGTCAACATGGCTTTTTCTTTATCGTACATCACGGGACACAGAGCGGCATATTCATTACTATGTGGGTTATATGGAGTACCTTCAGGTGATGGACACTGGCAATCTCAAACAGGAAGTCCCCTCCCTATATAACCCCCTCCCATAGGAGGAGTACCTCAGTTTTTTCGCCAGTGTCTTAGGTGTTGGTCACGGAATAGCTTGCCTCCATATCCTTGGGATCAAGGCAGGCTAACCGGATCTGTCCAGAGTGCCTCAGTGCCGAAGTGGACAGTACCCGGGCCCCAAATCCGTGGGGTTTTGCCTATAATGCCCTCTCTGGAGGGCTGGACCCTGGGCCCAGGACTCACAGCTGTTTCTAAGGCCAAGAGTTCCCTGTTTGCCAGAGGTGCTATATAGGTCCAGGACAGCGGTTCCTTCCAGGACCCCAGTGCCTGAAGGTCTACTACACTACCCACGGAGATGGGAGAAGATTGGACTATGTTTGGTTACAAACGTCCTGCGGCATGGAGCAGGTAAGTGGGCAGCCTGCGGAACTTGGTTCGACTGCGGGCTTCCCAAGGGGGACCTAAAGGGGGGGCAGCCTAAGTATGCTCTGCATGGGCACCGTGGTCACTATGTCTGTAAGTGGACAGGATGATCTGTTTTGTTCCTCCCCATTTCTGGTCCCCTGTCCAATTTATCTTTTCTGGCTACCTGCTGTTCTGCTGGTCATACAGGGTCTGGGAAGAGACCTTTGGGCTAAAGCAACTGAGTCCTTAGAGTTTCTATTGCAGCCTACCTGTCCGGGGGTTCAAATTTGCCGCCCTGCAGCGCGTCCTTTCTCCCAGCTCTGTGGGCGTCTGGCGTCTCCATGTGTCTCTCTTCCCCTCCCTGTCGTGCGCGCGGGCGGTGGCTGCTATCGGAGTCTGTCAGGCTTTAAAGGACCAGACTGAACAGATGCTTAAAGACATCCCTGCCCAACAGGCAGAAGAGCTGTCCGATATACCCAGAGCTCTATGCTTTGCGGTGGATGCTATAAAAGATTCCATTCAGCAGGCGTCTCGTTTATCACTATTTTTAGTGCATATGAGAAGACTCTTATGGTTGAAGAACTGGGCGGCCGAGCCCCCATGCAAAAAGCTTCTGGCAGGGTTCCCTTTCCATGGAGGTCGACTCTTCGGAGAAGATCTGGATAAATATATTCAGACTATCTCAAGTGGCAAAAGTACCCTTTTGCCAGTCAAGAAGAAATTTCGGAGTCCCACATTTAAGAGGCAACTCTCCCCTGTGTCAGGGCCCTCTAATTCCAGGCAGTATCGACGGCCTCCTGCGCGATCAAACTTTAAATCGCAGGGACAGGCCCCTGGAGGCAAAAAGCCTTGGTATCGCAAGCCAGCAAAGCCTGCCCCTAAGTCTGCCTTATGAAGGGACGCCCCCACCCACGAGGATAGGGGGAAGGCTTCGTTTCTTTTCAAAGATCTGGGAAGCCAGCATCCCCGACAGATGGGTCCGATCTTCTGTGGCCACAGGCTACAGATTAGAGTTTTTAAAGTTTCCTCCTCCTCATTATCAGGAATCAAGAATTCCAAACGATCCAACAAGGAGGTCCCCCTTTTTGGCGGCATTGGATCGTCTGATGTATCAAGGCGTGATAGTAGAAGTACCAGTCCAAGAGCAAGGGCTAGGTTTCTACTCCAATCTATTTGTCGTGCCAAAGCCTAACAGCGATGTCAGGTCAATTTTGGACCTAAAGAATTTAAACATTTACCTAAAGGTTCAGTCGTTCCGGATGGAATCTGTTCGGTCAGCGGCCGCTGCGCTCCAGAAGGGCGACTTTCTGGCCTCCATAGACATAAAGGATGCTTACCTTCATATACCGATCTTTCAGCCACATCAGAGATTTTAAAGTTTCTCAGTGGCTCAGCGTCACTTCCAATTTGTGGCGCTTCCTTTCGGGCTGGCTACGGCCCCCCGGGTGTTCACGAAGGTTCTAGCTCCAATATTAGCCAGTCTAAGAATCCAGGGGGTCACGGTCCTAGCATATTTGGACGACCTCTTGATCATTGACCACTCATCTCCTTGTTTGGAGCGAGCGGTTGCCCTCACGGTTCAAAACCTCGAAAGGTTTGGCTGGGTCATAAACCGAGAAAAATCAGCATTCCAACCCACGAAACAGTTGGAATATCTCGGCATGAGGTTAGACACAGCTCAGCAAAAAGTATTTCTACCCCTGGTAAAGGTCAAGGCTATCAAAGAATTGATTCAGCTGGTTCTAAGCAAAAGAGAACCAACTATTCGCCTATGTATGCGTTTACTAGGCAAGCTAGTGGCCACGTTCGAGGCGGTACCTTACGCTCAGAGCCACACTCGCATCCTACAAGCGGCCATTCTGGCAGCATGGAGCAAGAAGGCACAGGCCTTGGAGTTTCCGTTGCCACTATCAGCAAGAGTCCGGCAAAGCCTGTGCTGGTGGTTAAACCCTCAGAACCTGCTAAAGGGAAGATCTTTCAGTCCCATAGCCTGGAAGATAGTGACCACAGATGCCAGCCTAAAAGGCTGGGGAGCGGTTTTGGATGGTTGCACTCGCCAAGGTACTTGGGCAGAGGCGGAGAGGCGATTGCCCATCAATATCTTGGAGCTCAGAGCTGCTCGGCTAGCCCTCGAGGCTTGGACATCCAAATTACATGGGTTCCCGGTGAGGATTCAATCGGACAATGCCACGGCTGTAGCATATATAAATCACCAAGGGGGAACCAAGAGTCAATCAGCTCAGAGAGAGGTGAGCTCGATTTTCCTGTGGGCAGAGACTCATGTGCCCTGCATATCGGCAATATTCATTCCCGGGGTGGACAACTTGCAAGCGGACTTCTTGAGTCATCAGACTCTGTCGCCAGGGGAGTGGTCTCTGCACCCGGAAATTTTTCAGATAATCTGCCAGAGGTGGGGAATACCGGACGTGGACGTCATGGCATCAAGATTCAACAAGAAGCTGGACAGATTCATGTCCTGTACTCGGGACCCTATGGCCTGCGGAGCCGATGCATTGGTTTGTCCTTGGCATCAGTTCAAACTGCTATATGCCTTTCCCCCGCTACAATTGCTACCCCGCCTGTTACGCAGGATCAGGGTGGAGCACAAACCAGTCATCCTGGTAGCTCCAGCATGGCCCAGGAGGGCATGGTACTCACTAATCCTGAAGATGGCAGTGGGAGAACCTTGGACGCTTCCCCTACGGCCAGACCTACTCTCACAAGGCCCGATCCTCCACCCTGCATTACGGCGTCTAAATTTGACGGCCTGGCGGCTAAATTCCTGATTCTCAGTAGTAGAGGCCGGTCTAGGCAGATAATCTCTACCCTGATCAGGGTTAGAAAGCCGGTCTCCAGGGTGATTTGTTACAGGGTCCGGGAAGCCTATGTAGGCTGGTATGTGTCGAAGAAATGGCTTCCCGCAGGTATACCATTGACCAAGTGTTAAGTTTTCTCCAGGTAGGAGTGGTGGTCTCCCACTCGCTGGTTGAGATCTTCTTACTGAAGGTCTTGCGTATTAATCCTCCGGGTATGTCACCGCTTTGCCAGGGGACTTGGATCTAGTTCGGTCAACTCTGCAGAAACAACCTTTTGAGTCGTTGGCTGAAATTTCTGGTTGCCGTAGTTTCGGCCAAAGGAGAGCAGAAATAGCAGCCTTATCTTATAAGGAGCTATATCTTATTTTTCTCAAGGACGATGTGGTTCTCCATCCTCATCCTTCCTTTCTACCAAAGGTTATATCCAGTTTTTTTACCTAAACCAGGATTTGGTACTATCATCCTTCTTCCGAAACCTACTTCCAAAAGGAAGGGTTGCTGCATACCTTGGGTATTGTCAGGGCCATAAAGGCCTATCTTAGAGCTACAGAGAAGTTTCGGAAAACAGATGTGTTCATTTTTGCCAGATGGGCCAAGAGGGGGCAGGCAGCTGCAAAATTCACCCTCTCAAGAGGGATTAAACTATTAATTTCTCAGGCCTACAGCTTGAAAAGATTGTCTCCTCCGTTGTCAGTAAAGGCTCATTCTACCAGGGCCATGGGCGCCTCCTGGGCAGCACACCATCAGTTCTCTATGGCTCAAGTATGCAAGGCGGCAACCTGGTCTTCAGTCCACACGTTCTCTAATTCATACCAGTTGGACGTAAGAAGGAATACTAATAGCGCTTCTTGGCAGGATCTGCTGCAGGCTGCGTTTAAAGACCCTCAGAATCGGGGGCACCCTTGAGTTAAAAAATGTAAATTTAAATTTATTTCTCGACTAAGTTGGATTTATTATTATTATTTGAGTTTATCTCGGAATTAAATCCTTTTGGGAAATGTCTCCCTCCCCTCATTAAAGCATTGCTTTGGGACATCCCACATAGTAATGAATATGCCGCTCTGTGTCCCGTGATGTACGATAAAGAAAAAGGGATTTTTAAATACAGCTTACCTGTAAAATCCTTTTCTTGGAGTACATCATGGGACACAGAGCTCCCACCCCTCTTTTGGGGACCATTTTGGGAGGCATACTGCTTGCTACAAAACTGAGGTACTCCTCCTATGGGAGGGGGTTATATAGGGAGGGGACTTCCTGTTTGAGATTGCCAGTGTCCATCACCTGAAGGTACTCCATATAACCCACATAGTAATGAATATGCCGCTCTGTGTCCCGTGATGTACTCCAAGAAAAGGATTTTACAGGTAAGCTGTATTTAAAAATCCCTTTTTTGCTATGGGCATACCAGCCAACGTGACTGACTAGTTGGCGAAGGGGGTGGGCACATTCTGTTTTTTTGTTTTTACATAAAAAATTCAAAAGTTTACAATGGAAGTGTGGAACCTGTATTTGTCATGCCTACCCATAGCTCTCTTGGTCAGGCACTATAGCTAGCTTCTGTGTTTTTCACCTATAGCAGCCTCCTTTCCCATAAGGAAAGCAGGCCTACTAGTTTTTGAAGGCCCCCAGGTCTTATAAAAAATGCTATAGTGCCTGGCACAGCGAACAGGTACTTGCAGTATGTGAGAAAAACAATCAGCGCCACAATACTAATAAATTACTTCTATAATGACGTGGAAAATGTTGTGAAAATAGTGCAGCGCTGCGTATCTATAAATCTTATATAAACAAATAATTATATATTCCATAAAACAATTTATGAAAAAATAAATAAATTATAAAAAACATTTCCTATGTAGGTTTCCAAAGCTGTAAAATCCTATTTAAATGGATCCAATCATCAGTGCTCACCACCGCCTGCTCGCCTAAAGGATGAGTATAAAACTCAGACCGATCACTCCTTGTGTCCACCACGATTAAGCTACTTTACCAATGGTAGTAATTCCTACAGTCCCCAGACTGCACCTCTGTGTGGGTAAACAACGTTTGAATTGTCTCTCAACACCACCTTCCTCCATTCGCTTTTTAATAATCAATTCCACTTCTATTTCCAAGGGTTAAGGACATGAAACAAAAACACAAGTACCATAGTGTTCTCTGCTTTTAAATTTATTAAAAAAGCCCCCATAAAAAGTTACTTTCAAGAAATTACAATAACAGCATGTATTAAATCACCAGCTCATTCACAGCAGATCTAGACTCACTGTGCTTCGCCTGGCATCACAGATTCGACTTCTCCCCTCTAAAGTGGATTGATCGTGGTGGACACAAGGAGTGATCTGTTTTATACTCCTCCTTGAGGTGAGCAGGCATTTTAGCAGGTGGTGGTGTGCACTGAATATTGGATCCATTTAAATAGGATTTTACACTGCTGTGACAGTTTTGGAAACCTACTTATATAAAAAAAAAAAATCATAAATTGTTTTATGTAATGTGTAATTTGTTTATATAAAATGTATAGATACGCAGCACTATTTTCACAAAAATAGGTATTTGCAGTAGGCAGAGTGTTTTAATGACAGTCCAGGTACAAGGCAGGCAAGGTTTAGAATATTCAGGGTACAATCCGTAGTCAAAAGGCCGGCTGGTCAGCTGAGCATGTGGCCAAACAACCCGGTCAGGGTCTTCCAGGAGTGTTTCTTAAGGATTCCCTCAGAGGCAGATGTTTAGACAGTGATGATCACCTTGGCATCGTCCCAATAGGCTCATCCCTAAAAACATTAAGAGAATGCTCCAAATGGTGTAAAACCTTTTGACTCAACTTATTAAAATTGCACCTACATCCATAAATCGTAAATGGCTCTAAGAAAAATTCTCACTGGCCAAACATACAGCAGGCCATCCGCACTTCTGAGACTGAGAACACACGATGACATGAGCACATTGCTCTACCTTATGCATTCCATCACACATGGCGTCATCCGGGGGGGAACGGGCGGCATCGCTATATATAGGCATAATATGTGACCAAGCCTCGATCTGAGCTGCAGGCTGGCGTTCCTAAACGGCAACCAAGCCTCCTTCCTATAAATCCCAGCCACTTGAGACTGGAAAGCATCTATCCAAAGAATGACCAAGCCTTGATTTAAATGTCTGTGCATAATCTATATTATTCCATATCTTATAATTCACGGGCAGGCACGAATAAACAGACCGAGCAGTTAGATAGAAACCCGCCATCAATATGGGTGTCATACCTCAAAATTATCTATTAAAAATTACATTTATAAATCTAACGATAACGGAAGTTAAATTCCCTAGTGGAGCCTCCAGGCCATCTGGATATTGTAAGGCCATCTAATGGTCAAAACTTTAATATGGCAACTAACTACCAAGAGTCAGTGTTGGCCATAATAGGAAACTATATAGTAATACAGAACTTCATGTACAAAAAAGGGAAATTAATTCCCCTTTAGACCGGAGTTGCAACTCCGAGCGAGGATTGGCCACACAGAATTGCTTCCATCATACAAGTACAAAAAATGTAAAATTTTAAAATGACAATTTTATAAGACATAATTGTCTTATTCATTTCCCAACAGGAATAATAACAGCAACACAATACCCACAGTATTGAATTTGTCAAGCGAGAGAACAGGGAATTTGAACAAGAGACTAGGATAAAAGATTACAGACTAGATTACATTTTCTATTTGGCTATCACTGGGAGTGTGATGAAACAAAAGGAGAGGGGGGATATTTTATGAAATATCTATAAAGGCATTCACATCAACATCCATTTGTAAACCATGTGGGATAAAGAACGTGACCTTTTTATAGGTCAATTTCAAATTTCATCTCCAATTTGGAGATTTTCCTAATTGATGAACCTCACATAATGGGTTGGAGAAAAAAACATAAGAGTGTTCTTTTAAAAAAGATGGACTTTGTAGGCACATACAGATAAACAATTGTAATTTTAATAATTCATAACTAAATACATGAATACCTCTACACATGCTAAATCATAATAATCAAAATATCAGATATTGCGCCAAACAGAAGAAATAGCTGCTAAACACAACAATCAGACAAAAATTGTAATAGTACAATAAAATTAAAAGTGTAGCGCTGTGAATGAGAATAAATGGAACCAAACCATCAATATAGAATCAATATAGGTGAAAATATAGAATATAACCATTCCATATGTGAAAGTAACAAATTATACGAATGTGATATCCCATAGGTTGTTGCGCATATAAACAGTACCTATAACCATGGAAGTAAATAGATATAATGTGGTGTGACGAAAAACGCATAAAATGATATATAGCAAAAGGGTGAAATTAACACCAAAAATAGCAATCAAAAATACAGTGAGATATATTCAAGATGCAAACAACGTCAGAGGTTGTGTGTCTAAAAGATGAATGTGTAGGTGGTATAGAGCAACTGTGAGAAATAAGATATAGCAATCTTCATAAAGGTCTGGAACTCATTGGTTTCTACTTTTCCTTCCCCTAATACCACAATCTTGGGGGGTGGGTATTGTTGACCACCTTCATAAAGGTGAGTTGCAAAAGTCCAAAACCATTATCACTAAACAGTTCATCAGTGGACATCCAAATGGGGGGAGACCTGTCCCAAGTCACGCTATATTCAATACTTCAAGCGATCTATGTTTAAATAGTGTGTTGTAGAGGGTATCACCTGGGAGTGCCTTCACTGTTGGGCAGGGGGAGAAATAAATACTCTTACCCTCCATTGTGGACCCAACTCATTGTACGGTGGTGGATCACCTGCGCTTAATTCACACCAAAGACTTGAATGGACTGGATCTACAGGACGCCTCCTTCTCTCCACTGGAAAAAAGCTTTTGTCAGATCAACTGCTGCAACGTCCGGTAAGAGTATTTATTTCTCCCCCTGCCCAACAGTGAAGGCCCTCCCGGGTGATACTCTCTACAGCACACCATTTATACATAGATCGCTTGAAGTATTGAATATAGCGTGACTTGGGACAGGCCTCCCCCCCCCCCTCCCCCCATTTGGATGTCCACTGATGAACTGTTTAGTGATAATGGTTTTGGACTTTTGCAACTCACCTTTATGAAGATTGCTATATCTCATTTTTCACAGTTGCTCTATCACTTACACATTCATGTTTTCGACACACAACCTCTGACGTTGTTTGCATCTTGAATATATCTCACTATTTTTGATTGCTATTTTTGGTGTTGATTTCACCCTTTTACTATATATCATTTTACACGTTTTTAGTCACACCACATTATATCTATTTACTTCCATGGTTATAGGTACTGTTTATCTGCGTAACAACCAATGGGATATGATAAATCATAATATACAAAAAAGAAACCAAATCCGGTCTCTCCAAGAGAAATACTCTGTAGCCTCAAGGCTTGCTGTAACGCAATACAGGTCTCGCCCTGGGTGGAGTAATGGGTCCTGGATGAAATCGGTCCTTAGAGCATTAAAAAGCCGCTCGACATGTTTCGTGATTTTGTATACATCGCTTCTTCAGGAGCTTCTAGATTTTTAAGAAAAGTAATAAATAGACTTTGATTAGAATATATATAATATAATAAACTGAAATGCTACCAAGTAGCCTGCATTTAAAACATGAGATTTGCAGATAACAAAAGTATTCAGGTATGCATACTCACCAAAAAAGGTGCTTTTTGTGGGAGAAAATGGTACATGCCTCAGACTATGGGCCAGCTGTTGGTCAACAATACCCACCCCCCAAGATTGTGGTATTAGGGGAAGGAAACCAATAAGTTCCAGACCATCAACCACTATGGGTGGTACATTGATGGAGAGCAGTAATTCTAGGTAAAAATAAAAATTAGAAAACTTAGTATATTACTGGGCCCTGGTGAGTCGCAATTGTCACCATAATAATCTATTGGCTGTATACCCTTTCACACGAAACAAACTGCATAAACACCCCTCACTGCAGTCCCAGAAATTCCCCAATATAATGTAAAGTCTGTAAATAATAAACAGTGTATCCTTACTATAATAATGGCCTTGTTTTTTAGGGCCATAATGGCCACTTTTTATTCAACAAGTGCGCAATAAACCAAAAATTACTATAAAATTACCTCAAATTGAGCGCAGTAAGGTATATCCTATTAGTGCAGATTGGTCCCAAAATCGGCCACCAGATGGCAGTAGAGGAGTGCCAAACAAAAGGCTCCTATATTATGGTCAATCTGGTATACAAGGAAAGGATAAAGGATATTATGTTGAGCCCTGCCTATTGATATAAACAATTGCATCAGTATAATTGATCGTGGATATAGCCTACCCTGCTACCGCAAGAAGGGGGATCCTTGGGACTAACTGTGCTGGACCGTATAGCCAGCTAGTACACTCCCCAGAGCGCCTGGAGAGAACTGCCGGCTGGTTCTTTATATGTATCCCGCTCAAATGATGTCAGAACGTCTGACGTCAATCTGGCCAGTCAGTATAGCACAGCACATGCGCATTGGGAGCCGCAAGCGGCTCCTATTGCAATAAAAAGATTACAATTGTGCGGAGGCACCATCCCGAACGGACAATGCTCCCCATGCCACTGGGAACCCCAATATCCAAACTCACACAATATTAGGAGACAGGACAGTGTCCCCTTGTGGCTTACTTTGCCGCACTTGCTCCCAAACAACGGACGGTGATGCGCAATTAGCGCATAGTGGTGTGGTCAATGAAGGAACTGCAGCTGGAACAAAGATATGAAGCAAACCACAGTGTCTCCCATCACAAAAATTGTATGTATATATTATATGATTGCATGCATAAAGCCTGCTTATTAACCCAAAGCAAACTGATTTAGGTGTACAAAAAAATAGAATAAATGAAAATGGTAAACATGAGTAGATTGTGATGCATTGTCATCCACAACCCATATGATAAACACAAAATACAAGGTGCATTAGAACCTCACATAATGTCTGGAGATTAAATGGTTCTTAAAGCCCTTTCTGGTGTTGCTTATGTGCTCATTTAGCCTAACTTGCAAAGCCCATTTGGTCCGCCCCAATACTGGAGGCCACATGGGCACTGTAGCATATAGACCACACCAATAGTGAAGTATGTGATCAATGGTTTAATACAAATATAGTTTGTAAAGTACTGGTCGAAAACAAAAGTGTTTATTTTCCTATTTTTACCAATAACAAACACGACTCTATCCCATATATTGTGCAAAATTTCATAAATGTGAAGGGGAGCGGATTTACTGCTACCCCTTCACCGCTGCTTCCACTTCAATGACCATAAAAGTGACTTGTACACTTAACCAAAAGTTGTCAAATTCAAAAAATGAATTCACATATCCGTGCTAGTCACCGACTGCCTCTTGGCAGCTACTTCGATGGACCTCCACCACACCAGTAAGCAAATAGATTGCTCACCAGTTGGTTTTTGCATCACCAGCAAGGCCCAAACATGCTTGCTTTTATCTCTGGCAATGTCAATTCACTAAAACTGGCCTCTGGTGAAGATAAACTATGGGTAATCAGACCTCAGAAGCAATCACTCCGGTATCAGCTGTATGTGTGTGTGTGTGTGTGTGTGTCCACACGGCAAGCTGCAATCACATTAGCACATGAAAGAAAAGATCTCCATAGTACATAAATCTTTTAAACATGTTTTATTTAATCAGATTGCACACTTGCATGACTATACATAGGGCTGAAATGGCACACGCCGCTCTGGACTGTGGGCGTGTGCGACAACGTCACTGCCTGGACTTCTCTGACATTTCGGCCACTTGCGTCTTTAAGGAAATGCTGAAATGGGACGTCTTACAGAAGCTTTTTATAAGATCACCTACGGCACATAATATAATCATAAACTTCAATCTGACCAGGGTCTTGCTGGCGAGGCCAAACCACTCGGTAAGCAGCCTGTTTGCTTACTGGTGTGGTGGTCCATTGAAGTAGCTTCTAAGAGGTGGTGGTTGATTAGCACTGATATGTGGATGAACTTTTTGAATTTGATAACATTGGTTAACCACTTGTCGACCAGCTGCCATCATTATACTGCGGCAGGTTGGCATGATCCCGCGAACCATCATAGCTGTACGTTGGTCCCTTTTTAAGTGGGATAGCAGGCACGCGTGCCCATTGCACTTTGGGGGTGCCAATGCGTGTGACCGGTGGTCACGATGACCTACTAGCTAGGAACAACTATCTGTCATTTCCTCCAGTCCCTACAGTTAGCACACAGTTAACCCCTTGATCGCCCTCTAGTGTTCACTCCTTCCCTGCCAGTGACATTTATACAGTAATCAGTGCATTTTTAAAGCACTGATCGTGTGTAATATTTAATGGTCCCAAAAATGTGTCAAAATTGTCTGATCTGTCCGCCATGATGTTGCAGTCGCAATAAAAATTGCTGCTTGCCGACATTACTAGTTCATTTTTTTATGAAAAATAGCCATAAAGCTTTCTCCTATTTTTTTAGACGCTATAATTGGGGATATTTATTATAGCAAAAAGTACAAAATATTGTGGGGGTTTTTTTGTGCTTTTTTGGTTTATAGCACAAAAAATAAAAACCGCGGAGATAAATTACCACCAAAAGAAAGCTCTATTTGTGGGACGTCAATTTTGTTTGGGTACAGCGTCACGCGACCAAGCAATTGTCAGTTAGTGACGCAGTGCCGTATCGCAAGAAATGGCATGGTCATTGAGCAGCCAAATCTTCTGGGGCTTAAGTGGTAAAGTGCATGTCTCTTTTATGGTGATTGAAGTCAAGGCCGGTACAAAGCAGGGGCAGAAGGAGCGCATACCCTGAGTGGTACAATTTGCTGGAGAGGGGGGGGGGGTGCAGGTGAAGTGCGAGCAGTGTGCTTCACAGTACACACTAGCCGGCACTGCTAATCATCTATGAAAACTGTACCTTTTACTGTAATGTGTCGAGTGCGCTCCGGCACAAGCCTAGACAGATCGTCAACTGCCCCAGCCATTCCCTGTCAGCGCTTCACTCCCCCTATGAAGGCACTGCTGCTTAGTCCCGTCCTAATGGCGTGACATCACTCACGGCCGGAGGCAGAATGGGAGGAGCATAGAGAGCTGCTGCCGAAGCGGTGCCTGCAATCTAGAGGAGCCACCGAGGAGGAACCAACAAAGTGTGTACGTCGCGCAAAAGTGAGAACTAAGCCCTGCAAATTAACTGCAGTTAAGCCTGTCACTGGTGCCACTAAAGCAGCACAAAGGGGTTAATTAACTGCCACTAGTTAATCACTAATGCATTAGTGACCAGCAGTGACAGTACATTAACCCCCCAATGCTGCATATTACAAAAATTTTAAATAGGTAGCATTGGTATTTAATGTCCCCTCAGCCTCCTCACATTCCCCAATCGGATCCAGACAGTTAATTTGCAGTGCAGTTTTTGTAATCTGTTGTTGCTTCTATTCAAGCACATTGCGGATTGCAGTTTTCTCATTTGTTGTATTCCATTTATTCTGGTCACTTTATTTGAATTTATTAGTTTAACCTTTAACCTAGTTTTGCCACTGGGATCGTGTGTATACTGACAGGCACTCCTGCCCGTCAAATGGAAGCATTTGGGTGGCACCGCTGCTGCCCAATTGCTTCCATACATACCCCGGTATCGGCGACCCTTGCCATGTATTCTGGATTTCGCTTGCCCATCTGCGGGCCCGGGACTGACATGGCAGGTTGAGGGGAGGGAGAAGAGCGCTCTCCTCCCCTTCTTGCTGTGATTCGGAAAGCAAAATGTATGGCGTCACTTCCGGGTCACCCGATCATTTTCCCTGGCTAGCATTGTCAGAAAGGGATGTATTGCAGTGTGATGTGCATTGGAGTATATTCAGTGGAGTCCAGAGGATACGGACAGGGTCTTGTAGATCCTGCATGTCTCATTAAAGAGAACATGCCACCTAAAAATTATCACCTAGGGGATTTTTTTTGTCCCTAAGTGAAGAACAATAGGTAAGCAAACTTCCCAAAAATAACGTTGCACCCGAGCACAATAAATCCCCCCCCCCCCAAAAAAAAATTGTGGTCCCCCCACATATTTACACATACGAACATAAACATATGCGTCAGGAGCGCCTACGCATGAAAACACTGCTTGCAATACACATATTAGATATCGCTGCGTGCGTCAGAGTGAGAGCGAAAATTCTAGCACAAGGCCTCCTCTGCAACACTAAACTGATGATGTATAGGGGGCTTTTGAAGCGTCCTCTATAGCAAATATAGTTTGTCGCCATTTCACAGGCGCGCACAAATTTTAACATGTTGGGTAGTGATGGACGAACATCTGACGGGGCGGTTCGCGAACGCTAACCGCAAACTTTCTCAAATGTTCGCGGCGAGCCCCATTGACTTTATGGCAGGCGAACATTAAAAACCAGCAGGTCATATTTGTAGCCACAAAATACTTACTAGCTGTGCACAAATAGTCCCACAACATGGACACTGATCTACCAGAAGTATTAAGCGAAAAAACAGATACAGAAGTAAGTGCCGGCCATTACAGGCCCCAAAAATTTGCCGGCAGGCGTTCACCTGACAGCAAACAACTTTGTATTCTGTGGCTGGAGGTACATTAAGCTATTCACCGGATACAGAAGTAAAGTGTCGGCCAGTACAGGCCCCAAAAATTAGCCAACAGGCGTTCACCTGACGGCAAACAACTTTGTATTCTGTGGCTGGTGGTACATTAAGCATTCACCGGATACAGAAGTAAAGTGTCGGCCAGTACAGGCCCCAAAAATTAGCCCACAGGCATTCACCTGACAGCAAAAAACTTTGTATTCTGTGGCTGGTGGTACATTAAGCTATTCACCGGATACAGAAGTAAAGTGTCGGCCAGTACAGGCCCCAAAAATTAGCCCACAGGCATTCACCTGACAGCAAACAACTTTGTATTCTGTGGCTGGTGGTACATTAGGCATTCACCGGATATAGAAAAAAGTGACTGCAAAGGCTGCAGATGGCAACACCATTGTCAGCAGCGGACACGTTAAAAAAAAAAAAAAAAAAGCCTACACCGTGGAGCCATGGGCCGGCGTCCTGGGAGAGCCAGATGTGACCGTACATGGTTGATGGCTTGCTCCTGATACATTAGGAGTCTGGTTTGTCCCTCCTGTGCAATGTAAGTTCGGCCTGCTTCTCCTACCTATCTGCTGGTCCATCTCTCTCTCTGAACTCCGCTCCTCTTCCTCTCTTGTGGGTACCCACGTGACGTCTGTAGACACATCGTCATCGACATCACCTTCCCCACCACTAACAGATCTCGGAGTAGGCAGCAACAGTGGGGACCAACCTCCTTGGGCTGATCTGGGTACTGTCGTCAAAATGCTGAGTTGTGGCTGTTGCTACCTCTTCCTGATCCAATGCCAAGAATGGCTGCGCATCGGAAATGTCTGATGGATCGGTAATATAATTCCTGTGACTAAAGCGGAGGATATATGGTGGTGTTGGTGGCGAGCCACTCAACCAAGTGTGGTGCGTCCTTTGACTTAATCGAACGCACCTTGTGCCACTTCCCACTTTGGCTCCGGCCTGGTGCTCCTGCCCTACCCCTACCACCCCTGCGGAAGGGCCTGTCTCTTCCTCTCCCTGTCATTTTTTAAATTACCCTGTGACAAAAGTCTCTAGAGAAGCACTGTATATGTGGAAGAAGGTATATAACACCCCGCTTCAATCTGTCGTTTTGGGGGGCCATTGGTTTATCGCACTAGTTATAAAACTTTTTTTCAGTAACTTTTGTCTGTGTGTAACTGAGGTAAAGCAGCAAAACGTGAATACATTTTTTTTTTTTGTGAGCTGGTGCCATCTGGTGGTGAGCCGTTGGTATTACAAGTTAAGCATTACAAGTTAAACAACAATTCTAATGTTATTTTTCACTATTTTCACTGCCATCTTCTTCCCTCTAATTATAACCCCCAAACATTATATATATTTTTTATCCTAACACCCTAGAGAATAAAATGGCGATCGTTGCAATACTTTCTGTCACGCCGTATTTGCGCAGCGGTCTTTTGAGAAAAAATTACACTTTTAATTAAAAAATAAGACAACAGTAAAGTTATCCCCATTTTTTTTTTATATATTATGAAAGATAATGTTACGCTGAGTAAATTCATACCCAACATGTCACGCTTCAAAATTGTGTCCGCTCGTGGAATGCCGACAAACTTTTACCCTTTAAAGTCTTCATAGGCGACGTTTAAAAAAAATCTACAGGTTGCATGTTTTGAGTAACAGAGGACTAGGGCTAGAATTATTGCTCTCGCTCTACCAATCGCGGTGATACCTCACGTGTGGTTTGAACACCGTTTACATATGCGGGCGCTGCTCACGTATGTGTTCGCTTCTGCACGCAAGCTCGTCGGGACGGGGCGCGTTTTCTGGCTCCTAACTTTTTTACCTGGCTCCTAGATTCCAAGCAAATTTGTCAACCCCTGGTGTATTATACCCCTATATACTGCACACCAAACAATAGTACACATATACCAGTCCTTAAAAGGACTTTTGTGGACCTGTTGGCTAACGATTTGTGTCACTACAGTCTGTCCCTGCTCCACACAGCAACCTCTCCCTACACTGACAAGCAGAATGTATCACACCAGTTATAAAACTTTTTTTCCAGTATCGTTTGTCATTGTGTGTAGCAAGAGGTAAAGCAGCAAAACAGAAAAAAAAATCTGCAGTACCCAAATACACCAGTCATAATGCTGCACAATACAAATCCACTATAATATGCTTTCTATGTTAGTATATTATAAGTGTATTACACCCCTATACACACACCAAACAATAGTACACCTATACCAGTCCTTAAAAGGACTTTTGTGGACCTTTTAGCTAGTGATTTGTTTCAATACAGCCTGTCCCTGCTCCACACAGCAACCTCTCCCTGCACTAACAAAAAGCAGATTGTAAAATGCCCACCAGATCAGGTCTATTTATAAGGTAGGGGGTATATCCATGTGCTGAAATGTCTCAAGTGGCTGTCTTGTACCACCTGATGGATGTGTCATGGGTCAAAGTTCTTCTCAATGTAAAATTGCAGACGGGCGTAAATATTGCAAGATGTCAACCTGTTCCGCGAACGAGCAAAGTTTGCCGCAAACCGATTGCCGGGCGAACCGCCAGGCTAATGTTGGGTAACTGTTTACTCAGTGCAACCTCATCTATTATATATTTTACCAAAAATGTGGGTAGTTTATTGCATTTGTTAGCCCTAGAATTCACTTTAGTCTGTTTTTACTGATATTTCTAGACCTTTGCCATAATACCGAGCCTAAAATGCTCAGAGGTTTATGCATAAACTTTTTTCGTTAAACCCAGTGTGAGGAGATGTCAGGGGAATGTGCAGGGACGATGACATTCACTCTGTTCTTGCATAAGGCAAATGTTACAGACAATACCTTTTCCTATTGGAAACAGGTGTTTCCAAATGTCATGTTTACTGGGTGAATGTTCACTAGTTTGGCTTGATATATAAAGTGAATGCTGATCAAAAAAGATTGTGGTGAATGTTGGGCTCCTTGTATCCCCCAGAGTGCTTTCTTACCGTAAAACATTAACAGACTTCCATGTACTTAACCTTTTGCCCTTTAATTCTGATTAAGCTTATTGCATTTTGGGTACAATTAATCCATCCATGTAATCTAATACTTCAAATTGCAGTCAGCCACTCATCTTGATAAGAAATGCCAATATAATGTTTCCTTTAAACACTCATGTTTTGTTTTTAGCGTCATGACTACATAGATCATTCCTCCATATTGAATAGAAACATGTTAATCTGCTAGAGCGCAGAAACAGGTGCACTCATTTCAAATCATTAAACGGAATTATGATAAATCCATTCATTCTCTTATAAATGCACTAAAATGGCTACACAGCTGGCTTCTAAGTAAATAACGTCGATATCTCCCAAGATGATTCTACTATAGGAAATATATTCTTTATAAATGGCTTCATTAAAAAACAGGTAAACATTTGTAGAATATGTAGTAATATTTTTTAGAATAAATGTTTAAAAAAAGTCAATACATTACAGTCCTTGTTGAACACTTTAGATTTTACCCCAGACCACCCCCTATGTGATCCTTGAAAATTCAAGTCTATCCTGGCTTCACCAGAAAACGATACTTTTACTTTCTCCTTGTGCAGTAGTAGCAGGACCTGGAATTTTGCAGTGCAAAGACTGTAAGGCACCAGGTAGGCAGCCCTCGTGCCTAGTTTACTCTGCTGGTTCATTTTACATAAAAAATTACCTACTTCCGGCGCAAACAAGCCCAGTACAACACGTATGTAGATGGTACTCCCATAACCAGATCGTATCACACATTGCAGCCCCCCCTGCTACGTTGATCGCAGCCTGCATGTTTCTTGGCTTCTAGGTGGTGTCGGCATGGGGGGGCCTATGTACTATCTACCCCTGCCACCAAAAGGGGCAAGAGGGTGGTTGCCCCCTCCTAGGAGACCTCGTTTCAGGGATCCCTCGGACCACTAACTAATTTGTTATGTTTAAGATTATTTTATTCTATTTTAAGAAATAATTACCTTTTCAAATTCCAGTAAAATCTGAAAGTGTCCTTTTGGCATCCATCCAGGATTGTCAGGTCAGATGAAGGAAGGACATCTTCCTGAATCCATAAAGATGTATTGTAATTTGGGAGTAGGTTTTCCAGATCTCGTCCGTTCTTACACCGCCACACACTTGGCCTGTATTACGGACTGGCATTGTAATAAACAATCCATATTGTGGATTTCCATCGAACAAGATTATCTACCCTTCCTTATAGAGGGAGCCCCGTGGGCTGGCCCGCCAGGGCAACGCCAGGCAAAATATCCATCAATTGGATGTATGCTGAAAGCTTTTCTCCCTTTGATGAAGAAATGGGGAATTCCAGTCTACCCATTGCCAATGACCACAATCATTGGACACCCTAACTTATTTTTGTTGAAACAATAACATTTTGTAATATTTAGATTCAAGAGTCAGTCCCGTGCTAGACACTGGGCAAATACCAGATCTTTCCCAACTAGGATTCAAAGATCTTTGCACTTCTTTTTGAAACTTAAGCTGCCCCCCAAAATTTCAGTAAAAATTGGGAATTTACAAAGGTCCTTCACAGAACAGCAAAGAGAACATGTAATTTTCTTTTCACGAGTCATCCATCTGTAACATATTTCAAGAACTCCATTATAAAATCATGACCAGGTGGTACAGGACCCCTTCGAAAATGGCTTGCTTTTACTATATAAAGACACTGATGGCAGGTGCTTGAGATGTAAAGCTCCATACGGGGACCTTGTACATATTTTGTGGAACTGCCCTATTATCCAAAAATTCTGGTCCCAAATCCTACCTGTAATCTTCCATTTTACAGGCATATACCTTGAAAATAATCTGCCAGCTTGTTTACTTCACCTCGTGCCTATTCTCAAATTCGGATATAAAAAAAATCTTTATCCCTCTAAATGCAGCAAAGGCCTGTATCCTATGTAACTGGAACCAACCCAATCTGTCCACTATAAGGCTGTATTCACATCTATGCAGTTTTAGTGCTTTTTGCATTTTGCAGATTTGCACTACAGTCCATTTAACATGGTTTCCTATGGGTGTTCCATAGGAAACCATGTTAAATGGACTGTAGTGCAAATCTGCAAAAAGCACTATAAATGCATAGGTGTGAATCCCAGCCTTTGCCAATGGTACTCCAAAATAAGCAGCAATATACACATGGAGGATCTGACCTCCTCTCTATAAGACAAAACAGAAATAAAAAAAATAAACTGCTTCTACTGGATTTAATAATGGGTTTTCTCTGATTATGCAGCAGCTTTTCAGTCTTTAGTTGAGGGATAGAAAGCTTGCTTCACACGTTCCATTAAGGCCTGTCTACATCTTTTTCAAGGCATCACTTAGCATGACTGGTTGAGAGTTTAGGCTCTAATAAACGCTTTTGCTCATCTCTCTACCCCCTCCCAGGGGTATTTTACCTTGAGACCTTTAAATATCATATCTACAAGTCACTGATATTTGTAATAAAAATCTCCCTTTCTTTTTTCTCTCTTCTCCCAACTCTTGGTTCATCCACATTTTCCTCCTTCGTCCCTTATTTTCATTTTGTGTTAACTTTCCCTTACAACACCTCAACTAAATAAAAATATTCATTCTGCCATTTTAGTTCACAGTACACTTTCTTATGGATTAATATTGGGCATGTTTTTCATCTACACATGCTCTTTGAGCTGGTTTGGCAAACCAATATCTATTTCTTTGTTCATGTTCTATAATTGTTTTACTGTGCCTTTTTATTATGCAAGTTTGACCCACCGGCGAGTGGACCTGCGAGTACATGCGACCTTAAACTGGAAAATGGAGGGGAAAAAAAAAAAAGATGAAAAAGCACAGGTTCCCATCACTGCTCAAGCCCCACAATTGACATGGTTTTAAGTGCTCAGGGGACTCTGGAGATGGGGTTCCCCATGACCCTACGCAAAAGTGTGTGTGTATATATGTGTCTAATATATATATATATATAATGTGATCCTGCGCATAGCCACTGCTATAGGGCGGTTGAAAAGAATCTGAACTAAAACGCAAAATACATTTAGATATATTGTAGCTTACCAGTCCTGGCTATGTATCTGTGTTAGTTTTAATTGTTCAAGGCTTTTACCTGTGGTAATCCTGCAAAAAAAAACACTTCCAGTCCAGTGTGTCTGTGGCGGGAGCCATGGTTATCACACAGTCTGGACTTTATGCTTTAGTTTATATTCATTGCATGTTGGATTGATGGAGCTAGTAGTTTACACAAGAAAGATAAGGCTGTTTGTCCTTTCTTTTCATCTCACATGGCCAGGACACTACATTTCTTGCAAGATCAGTATGTACTGTATTTTTCTATACTTGCTGAAAATGTTCTTAAAGGGTCACTAAAGGAATTTTTTTTTTTAGCTAAATAGCTTCCTTTACCTTGCTGCAGTCCTGGTTTCATGTCCTCATTGTTCGTTTTTGCATTCATGTTGCTGTAAATCCTCTCTGTTCTGGACACTTCCTGGTTGCCTGTTTCCTGATGACCACAGTACTGGGAGATTTCTCACGGTGGTCACTAATCAAGGAGGTGTGAGTAAAACTAAACTGGATTGGTGCTGAGGAGTTTTAGACAAAGTATCACTGCTCTCTATTGGCTGACTGCCCTCTAGTGGCTCTCTGTACATCAGAGAACCAGGAAACAACAGCAAAATGAAACTACACTGCAGGCACATTATATGATTGTTTTTTTATCTATTTTTAATCATTTTTAAAAGGAATCAGTTAACTATTATGTCTCTATGCCCTGTAAACAGTCATTTCAGCAAAAAAAAAATTTTCCTTTAGTGACCCTTTAAGCCTCGTTACACACAATGAATAATGAGAATTATTTTTGTGTTTGTCCCATCGGATAATTTCACACGACCTGTTCTGATCGTCTCTCGAAAGCTGTGTACCAACTATCAGATTATCGTACGATCAATTTGAAAGCGGTATATTTCTTAGGGTATTCTAATAGTGTGTTAAAATTAAAGCTATTGTGACCACTGTATCGAAGGTCTAATAAACAGCTATAAATGATATTTTTGTTTTTAAATTGAAATGCACTTTAAGTTGTTTTGTGTAATATTTACCTGTTAGGATGTAGTTGTATTTTTATATATATATATATATATATATATATATATATATATATATATATATATATATATATATATATATATATATATATATATATTATGGGTTTAATGGATTTGTATATTTTTTTTTATTCATAGATCTTTGGTATGATCTTCAGTATGGTCCTTTGTTGCGCCATCCGCAATTCGAGAGAGATGCTGTGATCTGCCTATTGTGCCTTCCATCCCAGATCATCACAGTGGTACCTGCTGGCACAGGGACTGTTACACACCTGTCGGCTTGGATAAACCTTATCACCCAAGCAATGTATAATAAGCAAAATGATATATAAGCTAGGCTTTGTATAAAACTAAGCAATATATTATAAAAGCCGTTGCTCTGAGGAACTGTTATTGAATGATGTAGCCATTTTTAAATATTGCATTTTACGGTTAATGCTCTAGGAATTGTCTCAATAACATGTAATTTGCTACTGTATAAAGTTTCAATACGTCTTTTGATTTTGGTGTAAATTGAGGCCTTATCTTTATATCTAGCTAAAGTTTTATTCTATTATTTAACTGAAATGTTAATATTGCTGTAAAATTACTGTAAACAAAGTAGATGTTTTAAGATTAGTTTATGCATTTTTGGTTATATACAAAGATATTAACTATTTGCAAAAAAGCCATGCTTGCCTGATTTATTAAATGTGACATGGATGAATGCACTGACCGTTCGTTCTATAGACTCGTTACCCACAATGGTGGCTTGAAGTAGCTTCAGAACACTGGACCTTGTACCTCCAGGGTGGTCACTGTGATAGGAAGTGAGGGAAAATTCCTCCAACAGGGACAGACATATACGGTAAAACAAAATCGGCTTAGCAGGGACAAACTTTGGGGTAGATTTCTTAACACTGGTGCACTCAGAAGCTGGAGCACAGCTATAACTTCAAATTGTTTCACCACTTCAATACAGGGCACTCCCCCCTCCCCCTTCCTAATCAGTCCAATTTTCAGCTTTCAGCGCTGTCGCATTTTGAATGACAATTGTACGGTCATGCGACGCTGTACCCAAACACATTTTTTTTTTTTTTTTTTTTTAAATAGAGCTTTCTTTTGGTGGTATTTGATTACCACTGGAGTTTTGCGCTACAAATAAAATACTATTTATTCCATTTATTTTTTTAACGTTTTTGTTTTTTTATGTTATTTACAAATCTTTGTAAATACGTTTTCTCCTTCACTGACGGGCACTGATGAGGCAGTATTGATTGACACTGATGAGGTGGCACTGATGGACACCAATGATGAGGCACTTATTTGCAGCACTGATGGGCAGTACTGATAAGCATGTGAGAAATGTAATACAGCGCTAACTATTAAATTTGAAAGAAAAAAACACAACAAATACCCAAATGATATCGCTGCATACACACAGGTGTACAAAACCAAAATGATACAAAAAAGGAAAAATTGTGACGCGCTGAAATCAACTTTTGCTGATAATAGGTGTACAATATGTGCAGAATTGATACCAAAAATACACACACATGAGGGTATCAATAAGAAAACACACTAAAAAACAAATGAATTGTGAGATGATCCATAAGTGCAAAAAACAACCTCAAGTGTAGCAAATGTCCAGTTCTGAGTAGTAGTACTTATAATACAAAAAGGGTTCCACACCCACTTGCTATCACAGACTGATGTGTTGTTAAGCTTTCAAACAAAACTCAGGCAGACACCTTGAAACTTCAGATTAATAAGTGTGGACTGGTGCTTGATTGCTTCCAAATGGCACCGCATATGAGGACGCCTTGCTGCTTCAGGGCGATATAACTCAAAAAGAAAAAAGGAAAGGGATATGGTGCAATACTGTGGATCACAGATTAAGCATGGACAACAGCAAAAAAGCATATGCACTCACGAATCCCCTCTTCAGATACAGCCTTTGAACATAGCCTTACAAGCCGATCAGCATAGCGATCTCCTCACACGGATGAACATCTGTTGATCGCGTCACTAGGCTTTTCCCCCACGCGTTACATCACTCGGCACGGGACTTAATCATGGGTTGCTACCCATGCTAACCCATGATTAAGTCACGTGCCGAGTGATGTAACGCGTGGGGGAAGAGCCTAGTGACGCGATCAACGGACGTTCATCCGTGTGAGGAGATCGCTATACTGAGCGGCTTGTAAGGCTATGTTTAAAGGCTGTTAATTAAAGCTTTGGATATAGAACCTGGAAGCTGACTGTTTTTTATGCAGAGCTGCACCAGATTTTGCATTTGCCAGCTAGTAAAAAAAAAAGTGTTAATTTTCTTCTCATCTCAGACATAATGAAACACAAACACCAATTTAACCCTTCGATAAGCAAGGCCAGGTCAAGTCGTTTTCAGGAGGAACTAAACAGATGCTAAATGTTAGTAAGTAATACGTAGATGGATGTATACAGATGCACGCCCATTTACATCAGATTACCTCTAAATCTACCTAGGTCCCCCCCATAAAAAGAAAAAAAAATCGATTTGCATCCTTTTCAGACCGAGATAAAAGGTTGTAAACAGACCTAACATGGGTCCATGAAGCGGAACGAAAAGGCATTTCACAAAAATGACACCTGTCCTGTTTCGCTGTGATTCAGCAGTGAAGCTGTTTACGGATTCCAAGCTGATCAAAATGTACGCTTATGTGTGGAAGGTCCCTTAAGATGGCATCTACTAAAATAAATACATTTTGCAACAACTATTTAGATAGACTAAGTAATAAGTGTCACCACAGGGTGGCACTGTGGACACCAGTACAATATACTGTCACGTCCTATCAAATCCAAGAAGTTTTGCAAAGGGAAAATAGATTTTTCAGGCACATGTTTTATCAATAATAAAAAAATACATCTTTTTAGACAATTTTATAAAAGCAGAAAAATATTTAAAATCAAACTATATAAAAAAAAAATTGTATGTATATAAATTTCACACACAAGACTTGCTAACTGCCCTGACATAGTTATAATTTTATACAACACCAATAGATAATCTATACGGTAACAATCGGCTGTGGATTGCTGCAGCCCATAGTAGGTATTTTCTGCTCAACCAGTTTTGCGCTCTAAAAAAAAAAGCTTAAAACGGATGTCTTCATAAATGAATTTTAAGCATCATAGTTTTAGTTGCAATAAATGTTACTTTACTTGCATAAGTTGGTAGTTAAATACAAAAAAACAGGTTAGTGCAAACAGAGGACATCAGATACGGACCAAAATGCGGGTACGGGGGTTTATGAGACAGTGCAGAGACTACAACGTAAAATCAACTGCTAATTATAATTATTACAGGTGTCCCCAACTTACAATGTATGTGAGGAAAATGTTTCCCTAGGAGAAATGCTTAGGTGGAATCCCCTATCTACATATACACTAAATTACCAAAAGTATTGGGACACCTGCCTTTACATGCACATGAGCTTGAATTGCATCCTAGTCTTAGTCCGTAGGGTTCAATATTGAATTGGCCCACCCTTTGACGCTATAACAGCTTCAACTCTTCTGGTAAGGCTGTCCACAAGGTTTAGGAGTGTCTATGGGAATGTTTGACCTTACTTTTCTAGAAGCACATTTGTAAGGTCAGGCACTGATGTTGGGCTGGGTTCACACTAGTGAATTTGTGACTGGCTCGCTATGGAGAGCTGGTTCACACATCTCTGCAGCGGCTCCGGTGCGAATTGCACAGGAGTCCTGTGTGTCTTTTGGTCCGTTCCAGGTCCGAATTCAGCTAAAAATTCGGGCTGAAATCTGACCCAAAGTGGGATGCTCTGGACTCTTGTGAGCCGGAGCATGCTGCAGTGTGAACCAGCCCTAACAAGAAGGCCTGGCTCTGTCTCCGCTCTAATTCATCCCAAAGGTGTTCTGAGTGAGTGAGTAACAAATGCAAACTAAATTGCCTCTATCAGGTTGAGGTCAGGACTCGATGCAGGCCACAATTCCTCCACCCCAAACTCTCTCATACATGTCTTTTATAAACCTTGCTTTGTACACTGGTCCAAAGCATTTGGTGGTGGGAGATTATGGTGTGGGGTTGTTTTTCAGGGATCGGACTTTGCTCCTTAGTTACAGTGAGGGGAACTATTAAGTTGTCAGCATACAAAGACATTTCGGACAATTTCATGCTCCCAACTTTGTGGGAACAGTTTGGGGATGACCCCTTCCTGTTTCAACATGTCATCGCACAAAGCAAGGTCCATAAAGACATGGATGAGCGAGTTTGGGGTGGAGGAACTTGACTGCTGAACTTGAGTGCTGACCTCAACCCGACAGAACAACTTTGGGATTAATTAGAGAAGAGACTGCAAGCTAGGTTTTCTCGTCCACATCCGTGCCTGACCTCACAAATGCGCTTCTGGGAGCATGGTCATAACATAAACCTTGTGGACAGCCTTCCTAGAAGAGTTGAAGCTGTTATAGCTGAAAAGGTTGAGCCAGCTCAATATTAAACCCTACGGACTAAGACTGGGATGCAATTAAAGTTCATGTGCGTGTAAAGGCAGGCGTCCCAATACTGCTGGTAATATAGTGTAGTTGGACATCACGTACATCTGTTGGTGAAGGGAATAATTGGATAAAACATGGATTAGTGTTGACGTTTTTCAAGCTTTAAAATGGGCCAAACCAACCCCCTATTTCCTCACTTGGACAGGACAATCTTTCAATTTCTGTACAACTGTTCAAATCTGTATCTGGGGATGTCATATTTTTTAGGAGGCATTGTCCAGACCCAGGAGGCCATTGGAATGTTCCCAAAGAATTACCATCTGTAAATGTTATATGGTTTACATAGGTCATTTGCCATTATCCTTCCAGGCAAAATTATCATTTTTGTCCCATTAGCGTAATGCTTACAGGGTTTAATTTACATAGTTACTGTTATGTCCCGCATGGTGTGCTTCAACCATCTACCCTGTATGTCTCCTGCATGTCCCAACCGCCACTGGTTTGATTTTAAATATTGTTCTGCTTTTATAAAATTGTCTAAATAAAGATGTATGTTTTTTATTGATAAAATATATGTGCCTGAAAAGTCAATTTTCTCTTTGCAAAACTTCTTACATTTTGAAATACTAAATATATGAAAAATGGGGTATATTTATAAAACGGAGAATCCGACATTCATCAAACTTTCACTGCAGGTGACTTTTCCTGGTGCATGTGTTTTTTTTTAAATGACAGTGAATGATTCACCACTGATGAATGTTTGGTGAAAAGTAGTTTTACTGCTTTATAAATATGCCCCATAAAATGTATCAAGCAGTGAATGCTTCAGGTATGGACAGTTTGAGTGTTACTGAATAATTAATTAATATTATCATTGTTAAAGCAGACCCTAAAGTGCAGACAAAAAGCAAAGCCAAAAACAATTTTTTTTTTCAGAATGGGGAAG
Source organism: Rana temporaria (assembly GCF_905171775.1). Lineage (NCBI taxonomy): Eukaryota > Metazoa > Chordata > Amphibia > Anura > Ranidae > Rana > Rana temporaria. The sequence continues at coordinate 310,856,840 of NC_053490.1, read as the reverse complement.
GATTAGCCCCCCCCTGTCTGTTTTTATGGCTATCTTGGGGTCCATTAGAGTTCTCCTTTTTTTTTTTTTTCTCTCTCTCTTCTGTTGACGACAAAAGTTAAAACCTGCAACAGGAACACAGGTCATCAAATGACAGTAAAAGCATGATAGACGTTTTGACTCCTACCTGACCTACCCAAATTTGGTTGATATACACTCACTTTTTCGCCGGACGTACAACTTATGCGCACATCGCGTAGCCTGCGTCGGGCGCACGTACGTTCGTGAATCGCCATATTTCCCTCATTTGAATCGCAAATCAATGGGAGCGCCACATGCGTCCAGCCTAAATGTGCGCCCACGCTACGCCGGCGTAGGCAAGTTACGTTGGCGGGATGAAGCCTATTTTTTAGGCGCATCTTGGTTTGTGGGTTCGGCGCACAGATACGACGGCATACATTTGCACTTACGTCGGCGTAAGTGCTTTGTGAATCCGGGCCTTAGTTTCTACTGTAGTGTTCTACAGCTTCAATGGAGATCTAACAGCGATGGTATTGGCATAGTTACATTGATGCAAGCTTGACCAGTGTAACCATGTATAAAGTGCCATAATAAAAATCCAGCTTTAACATATATTTAAGCAATATTAACATAAAATATATTTTCTTTATCGTACATCACGGGACACAGAGCGGCATTCATTACTATATGGGTTATATGGAGTACCTTCAGGTGTAGACACTGGCAATCTCAAACAGGAAATGCCCCTCCCTATATAACCCCCTCCCATAGGAGGAGTACCTCAGTTTTTACGCCAGTGTCTTAGGTGTTAGTCATGGTTTAGCTTGCCTCCGCATCCTTGGGATTAGGTGAGCTACCGGTTCTGTCCAAAAAAGCCTCAGCGCTAAAGTGGTCAGTAACCGGACCCCAAACCCTTGGGGTATAGCCCATAATGCTTTTCTTTTTAGAGAGCTGGACCCTGGGCCCAGAACTTAGAAACCTTTGGGTACCTAAAGTTTTCTGTTGCCAGGGTGCTATATGGGCCCAGGACAGTGGATCCTTCATAGGAACCCAGGGCCTGAAGGTCTAGACATCCCCACGGAGATGGGGGAAGATTGGGCCTCTTGCTTGGCAAAGTCCTGCGGCATGGAGCAGGTAAGTGAGGGGAAAACTTGCGGAACTTGGTTCTTAGCAGGTTTTTTTCTGGGGGGTCACAGGGGACATGCCTAAAGTTATGCACTGCATCTGGCAAACTAGTCACATATCATAAAGATAGGATGGCTCTCTATGTATTATTCCCCATAAGATGTGACCTCCCTTGTAGTGTTGGAAAAGCATTGAGTGGGGCCTGTGTTATATAAAAATATATGTGTGTGTCAGAGAGCTTTGCTTACCTGCAGGCCTCCAGGCGATGCTCCATTCAGTCTTCCTCCTCAGAGCCTGCAAGCAGGCAAAACGCTGACCTCCTCATGGTTCCAGGCTGCAGGCTGCAGTTTGCTGGAACAGAGAGGTCCCTTCCTCCCAAAATCCCCCCCCCCCTCCCCCTGTCGGGAGGGGCATTTCCTGTTTGAGGTTGCTGGGGGGGAAGGGCGGGTCAGTGGCTTAAAGGAAGGGGCGGCCCTTCCTTGTTTGTTCCATCAATACTTTGGAACTGAGGAGAAAGACCAGAGCGGCAGCACGGGGCGCCGAGGACACACAGTGGCCAGAAAGGATATTGCAGTCTTCAGAGGACTGTTTTGTCAAGCCTAGAAATAGGCTGTTTCTTTTCCATCTCATAGTTTTTCTTTGCAATACTACTCAGGGGGACAGAATGTTTTTTCTTTCCTGGATTTGAAACAAAAACGAAAAAAAAAAAAAAAAAAAAAAGTCATCTAGGGGAGAGGAAGCATTTTTTTTTTTTTATCCCCCAAACAGGTGTTTGGACAATTAACTTTTATAGTTCCAAATACCAATAGGTAGCAGGTGTACCTCGGTATTGTACCATGGTATGCCGCTGTTTTCCCTACAGGGAGCCTTGGGGCCATCAGGATCTGGGGCTGGAGCTGACGCGGGTCAGTCCAACCCTAAGATGGTCACGGAGGAGGTATTACTCACCTCTTTAAAAGAGATGCAGAAAAGCATGGGAAAAATGATATCCGCAGCTATGCGGGGCAGTAAGCGGAATAGATCTCCGTCGCCCGAGCGCGGACCCTCAGAAGAGGAGGTCCTTTCCTCAGGGGAATTGGACGACCTCTTGGACACGGACCAAGTAGGTTCAGGGATCGAAGACCCGGATACAGAGGAGTCTGGGGCAGTCTCCCTGAGGGAGAGCTGGTGGATTCAAGGATTGTCGGACTTGGTCCATAGGACATTCAACTTGCCAGTACCAGATCTCCAGGTATCGACGGTTTCAGCTTTGGGCTCACTGAGGGCGCCTCAAAGCAATGCTGTGTTTCCGATCCATCCTCTATTAGAGGGAATTTTGTTCCAAGATTGGAACAAGCCAGATAAGATCTTCTTACCACCTAAAAGGTTCTCTGTCCTATATCCTATGGAAGAAAATTTTTCCAAAAGATGGGCTACTCCTGCAGTGGACGCAGCCATCTCATGTGTTAACAGATCGTTAACATGCCCTGTAGAAAACATACAGGTGTTCAAGGATCCAGTTGATAAGTGCTTGGAAGCACTACTTAAGAACTCCTTCACTACTGCAGGGGCAGTAGTACAGCCAGCTGTGGCTGCGATTGGGGTCGCTCAAGCATTATCGGATCAATTTAAGCAGATGCTTAAACTTATTCCGGCCCAGCAGGCAGAAAAATTTTCGGATGTCCCTAAGGCCATATGTTTTATGGTAGACGCAATCAAGGATTCTATCCAGCAAGCGTCACGTTTATCGTTATCCCTTATCCATATGAGAAGACTCTTATGGTTAAAAAGCTGGGAGGCTGAGCCCCCATGCAAGAAGCTCCTGGTAGGGTTCCCCTTCCATGGAGGACGACTCTTCGGAGAAGACCTAGATAAATACATTCAGACCATTTCAAACGGCAAGAGTACTCTCTTGCCAACTAAGAAGAAGGTTCAGGGACCTGCGTTTAAACGACAGTATTCCCCTGGGCAGGGGCCCTCTAATGCCAAGCAGTATCGACGGCCTCCTGCAAAAGCAAACTTCGGCTTCAACAGCAGATCACAAGGACAGGCTGTTAGAGGCAAAAGGCAGTGGTTTCGCAAACCAGCAAAACCAGCCCCCAAGCCAACCTTATGAAGGGGCGCCCCCACCCACGAAGGTGGGGGGAAGGCTGCGACTCTTTTCAGAGATTTGGGAAGCCAGCATTCCCGACGAGTGGGTACGGTCTTCCGTGGCCACAGGCTACAAATTAGATTTCCTAAGGTTTCCTCCTCCTCATTTCCAGAAGTCGAGGATTCCAAACGATCCGGAAAAGGGAGCCGCATTAAGATCGGCATTAGATCATCTACTTTCCCAGGAAGTAATAGTAGAGGTACCAGTCCTGGAACAGGGGCTGGGTTTCTACTCCAACCTATTCATCATCCCAAAATCCAATGGAGATGTCAGGCCAATTTTGGACCTAAAGATGGTAAATGCATATCTAAAGATCCGCTCATTTCGGATGGAATCCGTGCGGTCAGCAGCTGCCACACTCCAGAAGGACGACTTCATGGCGTCCATAGACATAAAGGATGCCTACCTTCATGTTCCAATTTATCAGCCACATCAAAGATATCTACGCTTCATGGTGGCTTCGCGTCACTTCCAATTCGTGGCGCTTCCCTTCGGGTTGGCTACGGCCCCCCGGGTGTTCACGAAGGTCCTAGCTCCAATCCTAGCCAAACTAAGGATCCAAGGGGTCACGATCCTAGCATACCTGGACGACCTCCTAGTCATAGATCACTCGTCTCCCGGCTTGGAGCGAGCAGTGGCCCTCACGGTCCAATACCTCGAGAGGTTCGGCTGGGTCCTAAATCAAGAAAAGTCAGCTTTCCAGCCCACAAAGCAGTTGGAATATCTCGGCATGAGATTAGACACAGAACAACAAGGAGTGTTCCTACCTCTGAGGAAGGTAAAAGCCATCAAGGAATTAATCCTACTGGTTCTAAGCAAGAAAGAACCGACTATTCGCCTATGTATGAGGTTACTAGGCAAGATGGTGGCCACATTCGAGGCGGTACCATACGCCCAGAGCCACACTCGCATCCTACAGGCAGCCATCCTGTCAGCATGGAGCAGAAGGCCACAGGCCTTGGATATCCCGTTGCCGCTCTCATCAAGAGTCCGACAAAGTCTGTGTTGGTGGTTAGACCCTCAGAATCTACTGAAGGGGAGGTCTTTCAGCCCAGTGGCTTGGAAGATAGTGACCACAGACGCCAGCCTGACGGGCTGGGGAGCAATTTTGGATGGTTGCACTCGCCAAGGTACTTGGGCAAAGCCAGAGAAGCAGTTGCCCATCAACATCTTGGAGCTCAGAGCTGCTCGACTAGCCCTCAGGGCTTGGACGTCAAAATTGCAGGGGTTCCCGGTGAGAATTCAATCAGACAATGCCACGGCCGTGGCATACATAAATCACCAAGGGGGAACCAGGAGTCAAGCCGCTCAGAGAGAGGTGAGCTTGATTCTTCTATGGGCAGAGGCTCATGTGCCCTGCATATCGGCAATATTCATTCCAGGAGTGGACAACTTTCAGGCGGACTTCTTAAGCCGCCAGACTCTATGGCCGGGGGAATGGTCTCTGCATCCACTAGTCTTTCAAGCACTCTGCCAAAGATGGGGAGTGCCGGATGTGGATATCATGGCATCGAGACTCAACAAGAAACTAGACAGGTTCATGTCCCGCTCAAGGGATCCGATGGCCTGCGGAACCGATGCGTTGGTTTGCCCTTGGCATCAGTTCAAACTTCTTTATGCTTTTCCCCCGCTCCAGTTACTACCCCGCCTGCTGCGCAGGATCCGGGTGGAGCACATACCAGTCATCCTGGTAGCTCCAGCATGGCCCAGAAGAGCATGGTACTCACTAATCTTAAGGATGGTAGTGGGAGACCCGTGGACTCTTCCTCTACGGCCAGACCTGCTATCGCAAGGTCCGATCCTCCACCCTGCCTTACGGCATCTAAATTTGACGGCCTGGAAGCTGAATCCCTGATTCTCGGGGGTAGAGGTCTGTCTCAGAAAGTAATCTCTACCCTAATCAGAGCCAGGAAACCGGTCTCTAGGGTGATTTATTACAGGGTCTGGAAGGCCTATGTAGGCTGGTGTGAGTCCAAGCGATGGCTTTCTCGCAAATTTACCATCGATAGAGTATTAAGTTTTCTCCAGCTAGGAGTGGATAAAGGATTGGCATTAAGCACAATCAAAGGACAGATTTCTGCTCTGTCAGTGTGGTTTCAGCGGCCGCTGGCCACCCACTCGCTGGTTAAGACCTTCCTTCAAGGGGTCTTACGTATTAGACCTCCAGTTAAATCCCCGCTTTGTCCGTGGGATTTAAATCTTGTTCTGTCAAGTTTACAGAAACAACCGTTTGAGCCGTTGGCTGATATTCCTTTGGTTCTACTGACAAGGAAGTTAGTATTTTTGGTTGCCATAGTTTCCGCAAGAAGAGTTTCGGAGCTGGCAGCCTTATCCTGTAAGGAACCATATCTTGTTTTTCATAAGGACAGGGTCGTTCTCCGCCCTCATCCTTCCTTCCTTCCGAAGGTCATATCCAGTTTTCATTTGAACCAGGATTTGGTATTACCATCCTTCTTCCCTAAACCTACTTCCAGAAAGGAAGGGTTGCTGCATACCTTGGATATTGTCAGGGCCATGAAGGCCTATCTTAAAGCTACAAAGAAGATCCGGAAGACAGATGTGTTGTTCGTTCTACCGGATGGGCCCAAGAAGGGGCAGGCAGCTGCAAAGTCCACCATTTCTAGGTGGATTAAGCAATTAATCACTCAGGCCTACGGCTTGAAAGGGTTGCCTCCTCCAGTATCATTAAAGGCTCATTCTACTAGAGCCATGGGCGCCTCCTGGGCAGCACACCACCAGATCTCTATGGCTCAAGTTTGCAAGGCGGCAACCTGGTCTTCTGTCCACACGTTTACAAAATTCTACAAGTTGGACGTAAGAAGGAATACTGATACTGCCTTCGGGCAGGCAGTGCTGCAGGCTGCAGTTTGAGACCCTCGGATTCCGGGGGCTCCTCTTGTTCGAGTTAAATTTAAAAATTTTATTTTTCTCAACTAAGTTGGATTTATTATGATTTGAGTATATCTCTAAATTAAATCCTTTTGTCTTGGAGATGTTCTCCCTCCCCTCATTGTAAGCATTGCTTTGGGACATCCCATATAGTAATGAATGCCGCTCTGTGTCCCGTGATGTACGATAAAGAAAAAGAGATTTTTAATACAGCTTACCTGTAAAATCTTTTTCTTGGAGTACATCACGGGACACAGAGCTCCCACCCCTCTTTTTTGAGGACCATTTTGGGAGGCATACTGCTTGCTACAAAACTGAGGTACTCCTCCTATGGGAGGGGGTTATATAGGGAGGGGCATTTCCTGTTTGAGATTGCCAGTGTCTACACCTGAAGGTACTCCATATAACCCATATAGTAATGAATGCCGCTCTGTGTCCCGTGATGTACTCCAAGAAAAAGATTTTACAGGTAAGCTGTATTAAAAATCTCTTTATCTTGAATAATTTATACACTACACAGTTAAGTGATGCAAAAAACAACTGAACAAAGCAAAAGTTCCCCGCACGTGTTCCAGCAAAAAAAATGTCCACTACTATAGTAAAAAACTGTATGCAACAAAAAAAGAAAAAACATACTGTATGTGCTTACATGTAATGACACACTGAGGAATCATAAAGTTTAGTAATAAACCATAACTGTTCAATTTTATGCACACATTGTAAATATAATCTATATTGTTTTCTCTACTGCAAAATATATTTGCATTATACAATAGTAGTATAAAAATAACCCACACCTAACCTTTTCTGTACATCCTTTTTTCTTGTATCTGATGCAAGATGACACTATAGTGAATGTCAGGATGTTTGCAAAAGATTCTACATAACTGATTTATTTTGTGGATCCAGTACCATTTAGGGCTAGCAAGTTAAAAAAAAAAAAAAAAATCAAGAAAAAGTACAATTCAGAATCTGCAAATTTAAACAAATTATTTTTTGATAGAATAATAAAGGGTTATAACCTTCCAAACCATTTTTAATATCATCTTCGACGTTTCCCAAAGCCGGCCATAGACTGTTCGAATCTCAGCTGGTTTTGAATGTACCCAAGTTGTTTGAGCAACTTGGGTACAACCAGCCTGCTGGATTTTACATGCAATCATCGCTAGCAGCTGTTATAGCTGCTAGCAATAATCGCTGTCTCCCCCCCCCCACGACTGGGGACAGATTCCAACACAATAGCTTGGCGAGAGGGATTCCCGTCATCACTAATGGTTGCAGGATAGAAATTTGCTCTAACTATGGCCGCCTAAGTAAAGGACCAGTGTCACCAGAACGAGTGTTCCTCCATTTTTGTTCTGGTGGAAACCCAAAATTTGATTTTCTTTTTTTACTTTCACTCACGATGATAATGGTCACCAGGACGGTTATAGAGGGTGAAGATTCCTATCTGGGACACAGACGGCAATAAAACCTGACAGGTGCTCTTATCCTTCACCACTCTGTCCAAAAAAAAAATGTCTTTAGTTCTACTTTAAGACTTTTCACGTGTCATTAAATTAAGCCTTAAAGTGTGCTGTCCAAGTGAAAGATCCAAGTCAAATTTCAGCCTGCGTTTGATGACTCACATCCAGTTCATATTTGGTACAGCATCAAGTTCTGGTAATACTATAATGGCATCCTCTATAAATAGTTTATGAAATTAGGAAAGTAGGTAAGATGATAGCTGTGAATAACTGAATATGCACTTGGTATTTTATATTGTAGTTCAGGCTCACTGCCACTATAAATCTGTTCAAGGTTTTTTTCCTTCACGCCAGGTACTACGCTCGTCAGCCTTGCTTAGTTCCAATGTAAGACAAGGCAAAATATCTTGTTCCCTGCATTCACATGGCATGCAGTACTTTTTTTCAGTGCAGTGCGGTGCAACACACGGTGCTGCGCCCACGAGACGTTGCTTGTGAAATTTCAACCAAAAAAAAGGGACACGGTGCAATGTATCAAGATCGGAACATCTGCACTATTTTCTTCCAGCGTACACCAGCAACTATGCGTTCAGCGTCCAGTATGAAAAAAGACATTAGTAAAGTTATGCCAGCCTGTGGTACTCTTCTGTGCTTTAGCATGCTGTCATTTATCCGCACTGCACATGTATAACACTGGTACTCCATGGTTTGCCCAACTTATATAATAATGACAAAAAATTGCAAATGCTAAAATTATATATGTAAAACACTATATAAAATCCATGTAATGTTTTTTGGCTTTGTGCGGGAGAGGATGACGTGGTGCACGTGAAGCACGCACGTCGGAGGGAGGAGCTGCAAGCGCCACGGATCTGACCCAGGAAAGGCTGCGAGGGATGGAGGGACCTGGCGGTGCTCCAGCGACGGCGGATGCGCCGCAGCGAAGGAGGTCACCGAGCGGTTAGTCCGCTCACCCCGCAGACCACGCCAACTCCCCCCGCTCTCCGGAATTTTTCATCCTCCGCCCCCCCCCCCCCGTCCCCTGACGGCAGCAGGTGAAGCTTACCACGAGTGAAGCGCGCCGGTGGGACGCCCGCCCCCCCCCCCCTCCTTTCTCGGATCATCCCCTGGAAACCCTGGCACTAGGAGGTAAAAGTGAAAACAAAGTTTCTGATGTATGAAGACCAGCAAACGAGGTAATACTAACCCTTTTGTTATTGGCATAAGATTTCATGAATGCAGTGTGTGGATCTGGTGACCTAGCCCAAGCAGTGGAGACAGGGGGAGAAAGTGGAGTCTATCCATACAACCTACTTTGTTACACTTCAAACGTCTTAAAGGAGCCTTGTAAATTTGGTTTTTCTATACCTCGTCTCAATATATTCCCTAAGAGTTTGAACGCTGATGATCTCTAATCATAGCCCTGTTTGACATGGACTTGAATGTGGACATTTAGCGGTTAAATAGCAGGCACCCCGCTGTCACAGTACCTACCTCTGTTATAAAAAAAGGGGAGAGAGATATATTAAAAAAAAAAAAAAAAAAAAACATATAGGTAAATCAAGGTCGGGGGCTCTGTACTGAAAACAATGGGCAAACATCAGAGGCATACATTTAATACACTAAATATGCACAACTCTTTCCGATTAAGCTTGGCAGCCTATCAAAAATAACAAAATAAGGAAAAGTAAATTTCCTATACCAGAGGAGTATAAGTATTTATGGCCTATAGGACTATAGACCACACGCATTGTAGGAACCGCCACTGAGCTGTTAGCTGGTAAGTACCAGCCACCTAGGAGACACCTCACTTATCTCCGCAGACCGCTGCGAAATCACCGGCGGACTTGTTCGGCAGATTAGAGACAAAGGCAGAGAAATTTTTACCCCCCCATTGGGCCTGGCCCGGAACGCTGGATGGTCGTGCTGGAAAGCCCGTGGGGCACTCAGAAAATTTAGTGCAGAGGTAAATAACAGGGCACAGGGCTTAACAGCCCAATTGGTTCTGAGCTCCCTCCTTATCACAGAGGGGGAAAGGAGGGATGGTATAAGAGTGGAAAGAAAAGGAATAGAAGAAGGAAATAAGCGGCGTATAAGGGGGACGAGGAGACACAGCCCCCCTACCCGCCCGTTGCTGTGGAAGGGTTGCTGGACCCCCATTGTAGACGTCCCCCCAAGAAGGCGGATTCAAACGGGGGTGGCATCACCTTAGATGTAAAACGTACGTAACCCTTCTCCTATGAGTTTACCCTAACGCCTGTGGCAATTTAAAGAAATACTCAACTTATAAGGTCGCCCGGAATACCTGGGGCAAAACATCTTTTCTTTTTGTTTTCTTTTTTGTTTTCTTTTTTCCCTCTTTCTCCCCTGCCTTTTTTCTTCTTCAAACTGGGGAAACGCATTAGACAGACAAAAAAATACAATATGAACAGGTCAACTAGGGGGGCGGTCCCGAAAAACCTTAAAGAGACTTCCTCTACAAGTACGATCAGACACTATATGACCCCGGACGGGAGTACCAAGAGCCCAGGACAGATAAAAAAAGTGGAAAAAACGGGGACAATGAAAAAGGGAGCGGGGGAGGAGGCCACCCCAATGGCGGACATTTCATCAGAATCCGAACATGCAGTCAGTCAAATGTATGACACTAGCCGGGAGTCCCACGTTCCCAATATGGGAGAAATGGAGGCCATGTTAAAGAGGCTGGAGAATGTAATAAGAGAGGAAATTGGCACTTTAAGAACGGACTTACATCACGTATTGGAACGAGTAGAGGAAGCAGAGAAAAAGATAGAAAAGCAGGACCTGGACCTCACTGAAATAAAAAACCAACATCTGTCGTTGAAACAAAACCAGAGGTGGTTGCAATATCGAATAGAAGATCAAGAGAACCGTAACAGAAGGCAAAACTTAAGAATACGTTCTATTAAGGAGGAGAAGGGTGAAGACTTGAGAAAAATTCTCAACGACCTGTTCCTCCCCCTCCTCGAAAAAGCCTCGGAAGGACCCCTCAAATTAGAACGGGTCCACAGGGTGGGACAGATCAGAGATGGAGGAGGAAATTGGCATAGGGATATTATTGCTAGGTTCAGACATTTTGAACATAAAGAGGAGATCTGGCGAAAACTGAGAAAAAAGCCGCCGCTATCCTATGCCGGGACAGAGATTCAGATCTTCACGGACCTGGCCTGGGAAACACTGGCCAGAAGAAGACACCAAAAACCCTTATTGGAACAGATGCGTTTACTTAATATAAATTACCAGTGGGGTTTCCCGGCCTGCTTGATAGGCCATAGGGAAGGGGTATCAGCGAAATTAATATTTCCCGAGGACCTGGTGGGTTTCTGCCGCAAATTCGATATGCCTGTGGTGGACTTACCCGGATGGGTGGAATAGCAAATTTTTTCTTTTGTTTTTCTTTCTTTCTTTTCTTCTCTTTTCTGGAAAGGGGTATGACCCCCAGGGAGGCCCCGGGGGATAGGTTCAGGGGGATACTATCCGGTATGGGGGGGATGGGATGAGGGAGGGAGGGGGGGGATGAGTGGAGGGAGGAGGGGGGAGGGCAGATCTGTTACCCCACCCACTTAAGATCTAGTCCCCTGAATTTTGGGGGAAAAAGGGTGGGAGTGGCGTGGAGGAGCTCCACCTCAGCCACAAGAACCGATGGGTAGGGGGCTCCAAAGATCCCTACGGTTCAGAGGCGTTGTAATGGCCTGGGTAGGGGGGGAGGGAGAGGGGGAATGGAGGGAGGAGGGTGGGGGGTTGTGGATGGGGAGGGAAAAGGGAACTTGGCTCCCAAGGAATCTCATGGACAGTGCATTAGGAAATGATCTAGTTATAGAATAATGATTGAAGCAAAATTTATATCTTACAATGTTAAGGGTTTGAATTCAGCCGTTAAAAGACTTAAGGTACTGGCAGAGATTGAACAACTTAGAGCGGATGTTGTGTTTATACAGGAATCCCACTTAACCATAGATGCGAATATTAAGCTTTTCTCCCCTGCCTACCCCACTTGGTTTTATGGGGATTCTATCTCGAAACGCGCTAGGGGCGTTGCAATTGGGTTCACAAGGGGGTTTGGATTTACCCTAGAGGCAAGGATGACAGACCCAGAAGGGAGATTTTTATTCCTTAGGGTAAGAATTGATAACATTGTCTATACCTTAGCAAATATTTACGCCCCAAATGTTCATCAAACCCAATATTAAGGGAAAATTCTGGGAAAGTTAAAAGACTTCGCCGAGGGATATACGATCCTGATGGGAGACTTAAATTTCGCCCTGGATCCGAAAGAAGATAGTACGTTCCGTGGGAGGGAGACAAAAAATGACCTTTTACAAAGAATTAAACAAAAGATTCATGACCACCAACTAGTCGATGCCTGGCGGATTTTCCATCCTAAGGAACATGACTACACGTTCTACTCCCCCCCCCACGGTACGTACTCTAGAATCGACTACATCCTGGCGGACCACAGACTTCTGGACTCTATAACGGAAACGGACATTGGAATTATGACGGTGTCAGACCATGCACCAATCTCTATGAAAATTAAACTGTCCACACAAAAGAGACAGAGGCCGGTGTGGCGCCTGGATGATAGCCTGATACGCGAAGAAGGCGGGGCAAGTAGGGTGGAGGAGGAATTAAAACAATTCTTCCTCATCAATGATACAGAAGGGATAACCAGCGCAACCCTTTGGGAGACACACAAAGCCTACATCAGAGGAATTCTAATCGCGGAGGGCGTTAAAAAAAAAAAAGAGAGGATAAGTAAAGCTAACACCCTGACTAAAGAGATAGAGACCCTAGAACGCGAACATAAAGTGCAGGGATTAAAAGAAACATATCTTAACTTAACTATAAAGAGAGACGCACTCAAGGAGATCATGGAACAGGAAGCGAGAAATAAACTTAACTGTATCTCTAAAGAGAGATACGTATGGGGTAACAAACCAAGCAAGCTACTAGCTAAAATGGCTCAAAAAAAGAAAGCTAGAAATTATATCGAAAAAATAAAAAGGAAAGACGGGAACAGGGTATATGCAAATAGAGAAATAGTGGATACATTTAAAAACTATTATGAGGAACTCTACACATTAAAAAATCCAGGGTGGCAGGCAGGGGAAAGGGAGGGGAAGATCCGAGATTTCCTGGACAGGGCAGGACTTCCTAGTCTAGATGAGATGGAAAGGTTAAATATGGACCGTCCTATATCTGAAGAAGAAATAAAAGAAGCTCTAAATACCACCAGGGGGGGTAAAAGCCCGGGCCCGGATGGGTTTTCCTCCCAGTATTATAAGAGATTTAGCAACATTTTGATTCCAAAGATGTGCAAATACTTTAATGGGCTAGGGTCTGAATTTGAAATCAGCAGGGAAGCGAGTATGGCTACGGTTGCAATAATTCTGAAGGAAGGGAAAGATAGCTCTCTCTGTTCGGCATACAGACCTATTTCTCTGTTAAATACAGACACCAAGCTCTTTGCCAAGATTCTTGCGGGGCGACTTAAAGGGGCAATGCACGTTTTGATTCACCCCGACCAGGTAGGCTTTGTGCCCAACAGAGAGGGCAAAGATAATAGTTTAAGGGCAATTCTCCTGCTACAGACCATAAGGCAGAATGAGCCCCCAGGTCTTTTCCTGTCAGTTGATGCTGAAAAAGCTTTTGACAGGGTAGACTGGGGGCTCATGATGGAGACTCTTAACACCATGGGAATAGGAAAAAGGATGTCCCGCTGGATTAAAACACTCTACCACCACCCTACAGCAAAAATAAAAATTAATGGAACACTATCAGACCCCTTCGAGATGAAAAATGGGACAAGGCAGGGCTGTCCCCTGTCCCCCCTTCTTTTCATTCTTTCGTTAGAGCCTCTGCTGTCTACCATACGTAACGACCCCGAGATTAATGGAGTCAGAGTAGAAGGGGAGGAACATAAATTATCGGCTTTCGCTGATGATATTTTGTTTTACCTAACCAACCTGGCTAAATCTATCCCAAAGCTCTCCAAAGTGTTGCAACAATATGGTGCCATCTCAAATTTTAAAATTAACGAAACGAAATCTGAAATTCTGAATATTAATTTAAACAAGAAGGAGGCGGGTCGGGTCAAGGAGATCTGTGTGTTCCCCTGGACCAAAGAATTAAAGTATCTAGGAGTTAAATTGGCCAATACAGCCCAAAAGATGTATAAAATAAATTATATTCCCTTACTAAATGAGATCAAGAGAGAATTAAAAAAAACGGTTAATAAACCTATATCATGGATCGGACGCATTAATATGCTGAAGATGGTTGTAGTCCCAAAAATTCTTTATACATTTTTATTACTCCCCATAGCCCTCCCTCAGCAATTTTTGAGAATCCTTAATTCTTTGTTACTAAACTACGTCTGGAAAAACAAGAAGCATAGAATATCCCTCTCCATCCTAAAACAGGATAAGCCACTCGGTGGTCTGGCAGTCCCGGATATCAAAAGTTATTATAAGGCGGCGGTATTAGCACGGGCGGTAGAATGGGCACGGGACAGGAGGGACAAAAGGTGGGTGCAAATTGAGAAAGCACTAACTAGTAAACATTTGAATAATATTATTTGGATCCCTGCACAACACAGAGCACTAGACCACAAAACACATGATCTAACACGGGACACTTTAAGAATGTGGGATAAGACCCTGACACAAATAGAGGGTAAATTTAATTCCCCACTAATGAACCTAAAGGAAAATCCTTATTTTGCACCAGGGGAAAACAAAATTGGGGGGAATTGGATTAAGGCAGACACGGTTCACTTAGGGGACATTATTAAGGAGGGAGAGATAATGACCTATGAAGACTTGAGATCCAAAACGGATTTCTGGAACTTGGATAGGTGGCATTACTCCCAGTTGCATCACTTTGTGAGGCACCTCCCCCGCCCACTGCGGACGGAGGCGGAGCTAACTCCACTTGAGAAGATTTGCAAATCTAAGAATAGTAAGGGCACTATCACTAAATTATATGGATTATTGGTAAAGATAGGTTCACGGAGCGAAGCACCCTTTATTGGTAAATGGGAAAGAGAGTTAGGAACCACAAGAGGGTCAAACAGTTTCAAGAGAATTATGCACCTTACCCATTCATCCGCAATCGACGTACGAACTGCCGAAACAAATTATAAGTGTATCTCAGGGTGGTATAATACCCCGGACAAAGCAAATAAATACAAAGCAGATCAGACCGCAGAATGTTGGCGGGGCTGCTCAGAAAGAGGCACGATGGCCCACCTTTGGTGGTTATGCCCAAAAATACAAACTTACTGGGACATAATTTTGAGTCAAATTAAAGTTATTACGGGCGAAGATTTAAAGAAAGACCCCTGGGTCGTTCTCTTTCATTGCAGCCAAGAGGGGAAAAGAAAATATAAGCAGTCTTTACTTCCTCATCTTCTAAACGCCGCCAAGAAACTTATACCCAAAAAGTGGCAGGAGACAGAAAGTCCACACGTATGGAACTGGATAGACGAAGTGGAGGAAACGTACAGGCTGGAAGAGTTAAAGGACAGTCACCTAGAGACGACTGGCGGACATAGGAAGAAATGGGAAAAATGGAGGGAATATAAAAAAACATGGAGTTATGCAGAAAGAATTAGGGCACGCTATGAATAAGCCATATGTTAGCAACATGGTTATTATAAGGTCCCTGGCTATGGTCTTTTACTAGAGCGAGTCACATTCTACTCTTTGATTGATGAACGTTTGAGACTGGTTTTTACGAAGGAAAAGTTAGGAGATTCCTGGGAGCCAAGAGGGGGGGGGGGGAGTCAAAAATATAGAGCCACAAGGGCAAGCCATTGTACTAAGCCATTCCCGCATTTTAAATAAGTGTTGGCCTATATTTAAAAAAGAAAAGAAGAAGAATAATAATAATAATAAAAAAAAAAAAAAAAACTAAGGAGCATAGCAAATATACCACTTATGATGCAAACCACAAAATGAGACGTAAGACGCATCAAACCATGAGTGGGTCTCTATGATTTGGTAAGAGCTGAGGTGGAAAAAAAAATAAAAAAAAATAAAAAAAAAATAAAATCCATGTAATAATTTATTCAGAGCATTAAAGATATACATTTGGTTTGGAACTTGTATACCTGGAGAATGTATTGTTTATTGTCTAGAACAGGGGTCTCTAAACTTTCTAAATAAAGGGCCAGTGTACCGTCCAGACTTTAGAGGAGGCCGTTGGGAGTAAAAAAAGTCCAGAACTCAGTGGTAAAAAAAATAATGCCCCATCGTTGGTGTCATTGGAAGGAAATGAGCCCCATCATTGGTGTCATTGGGAGGAATTGAGCCCCATTATTTGTGTCATTGAGAATTGTGCCCCATCGTCTGTGTCATTGAGAGGAATTGTGCCCCATCACTGGTGTAATTGTGAGGAATTGTGCCCCATCATTGGTGTCATTGAGAGGAATTGAGCTGCTTCATTGGTGTCATTGGGAATAAATGTGCCCCATCGTTGGTGTCATTGGGAGGAATTGTTCCCCATTGTTGGTGTCATTGGGAGGGATTGTTCCCCATCGTTGGTGTCATTGGGATGAAATTGTGCCGTGTCATTGGGAGGAATCTTGTCCCATTGTTGGTGCCATTGGAAGGAATTGTTCCCCATCGTTTGTGTCATTGTGAGGCATTGTTCCCCATCATTGGTGTCATTGGGAGGAATTGAGCCTCATCGTTTGTGTCATTGGGAGGAATTGTGTCCCTTCATTGGTGTCAATAGGAAGAATTGTTCCCCATCGTTTGTGTCATTGAGAGGCATTGTTCCCCATCATTGGGAGGAATTGAGCCCCATTAGTGGTGTCATTAGGAGGAATTGAGCCCCATCATTGGTGTCATTAGGAGGTATTGAACCTCATTGATGCAAAATGAAGGAAAAACATTGTGAACAGCCGCACTCCAAAAATAAATTGCTTTTATTTTAAAATCAAAAAACACACAAAAAGAATGCCACAGCAGACGTGGTAAAAAGCTGACGCGTTTCACACCAAACTTTAGTGCTTATTCATAGATTACAACATAGAAAGTGGATATTTTTTCTACCTCATACAGCTCTGAATTCACCAAAATTAAGAATACAGTCAACAAGTATCTCCGTATCTTGCTTAATGATCCAACCTACAGTGAGATACTGTCGAAGGGCATTAAGTCAGTATCCCGCAGAGCACCCACTCTAGGGAGCTCCCTTTCACCCAGCCTCTTTCAGAGCACTACGGTGGCTCAGAATTGGTTGAAATTTAAGGGTACGTTTAAATGTGGTATTTAGCCTAGGTTCACACTGCTGCGAATTCAAAATCGCGGTAAAATGCGCGATTTTACCGCGATTTCGGCCGCAATTTCATGTAAATCGCGGCCCGAAATCGCAAAAAGTAGTACAGGAACTACTTTTTGAAATCGCAGATGCGGCGTCGCACTGATTAGGACAGTGCCATTGCCGAAAATTGCCGCCGATTTGAGATGCGATTTGACATGTCAAATCGCATCTCAAATCGTTCCAAATCGTACCCAGTGTGAACCAGGGCTAAGAGCTGCAATTACTGCCATTTCATTAAAAAAGGTCAATGGGTTAAATCTTGTTCTAAAAATAATAGTTTCGATATCCTACAATTCATTAATTGTAACACTAAATTTGTGGTCTACGTTATTACATGTGAAGAATGCAGAAGCATCAGCAGACTTGGAGACCATTTACATGATCACTTGTACGATATTGGAACTAATAAAAACACCAATGTTGCCAAACACTGGAATTTGGTACATGACAAAAAACACCTTCAGTCTCTCGATCCAGGGAATAGAAAACATCAAGGTTCCCATCAGAGGAGGCAATAGGTTTAGGATATTATGTAAGCGTGAAGTTTTTTGGATTTTTTCTTTACATACCAGAATACCGTTAGGACTTAATCTCGAATGGGATGTATTATGATTAATATGGTGATGTGGTTGTACCGTTTCATCTTATTTTACTCGTATTTCACCACCTCATCTTATTTTACCTTATCCTATTTTATTTAAAAAAAAAAAATTTTTTTATTTAAAGGGGAGTTCCAGCCATTTGTATGTTTATTAAAAGTCAGCAGCAACAAAAAGTGTAGCTGCTGGCTTTTAATAAACAGACACTTACCTGCTCCAGCGACGCGCCTTCATTCTCAGTGTGGGCACCCGGCCGTGACATAATTCGGCTTCACGGCCGGGCACCCACTGCGCATGCGCGAGCGGCGCGGCCCGGCGCCGCGCCGTGTAATTGGCCAGGAGATCGCCTAGGACCTGTGACGTGTCCTAGGCGATCGCCTACAGCAGCCCCTTCCTGAAGGCGATTAAGCTTAGTCGCCTACAGGAAGGAGGAAGTGGGACAGGAAGTCCCACTCTTGCTGAAGCCCCCACTCCCCCCCCCAAAAAATTACATGCCAAATGTGGCATGTAAGGGGGAGAGGAGTGGGTTAAGAGGAAGTTCCAAATTTGGGTGGAACTCCTCTTTAAATGTAAATATTGTTTTCTGTTTTTTTCCTTACTCTACACAATTACAGGTCAGTCCATATTGCAGTATCGCGGTCCAGCTTGAGGTTAGGACTGAACCTAGGGTCCGCTCACGGCTGTGAGTGTATTGGTATCCAATTTTCTCTGGCACCTTTTACATAATTATCGTGCCAAACCGTTTGTATGTTGGTGTGTGTGGCCTTATTTGATTTTCGGACGGGTGCCTACATACATCAAGATCGAGATGCATCGTTTGATGATCTTGGCCAGGATCAGATATTCTGGATTTTATTGTGACAATCTGGCCAAGATAGATGCATCTCGTCCATGCAGGTGTGATACACAATATTGCATTGTGTATGGAGGGTCTGCTTACTTCGGGTCATGCACCCTGTCTCCAATATCTAAGTTAGATTTAGGAGCTGGATTCTGCCGAGAAACTCGGTCGTGTGTACACTTTTCAGCGAGGAAGCCGACGAGGAACTCGTCGGGCCGAATAGAGAACATGTTCTCTATTTCCTCGTTGTTGAATGAGGAAAGTCGGCCCGCCGAGATCCTCGTCGGCTTCAACACTGAACTCGACGAGGAACTCGATGTGTTTGGCACGTCGAGTTCCTCGGACGTGTGTACGGGGGCCTCACCCTTTCTCTTCTGGCGCTCTGACGATCATTTGCAAAGAAAGATTTTAATTTCAAATCCGATCAGAGGGGTATTACTGGACACAGGGTGCAGACCCTAAACACACCTATCTAGGTGTACGTATTTTCCGTAGCGTTTTAGTGTTAGTTTTAGTGTTATATGTGACATGTTTATGCTTTTTTTCAGACACTGCGCATTATGTGCTTTTAACCACCCAACCAGCCAATATCTATATGGCGATTTTCATATCCTGCTACACATAGCCATCTAGTGATATCAGAAAACAAAGGTTTTTTTTTTTTTTTAAATGCAGAAAATATTTTTCTTGTTTCATAGGTTTTGGGTTTGATGTACTGTATGGGCTTTACAGGCATGCATGGGTTACATCTAGCTACTCGCATATATATATTGAATATAGCGACCTAGGCCGATCCATCCACATGGTTGAGAGCTCTCACTGACACACGAGTAATGCTTCATGTGCACAGGTTTTGGCTGCATTTAATGGTCCCTTGGCTCTTGATCGTACTTTATCCAATTCACTTCCTTTATCGGGCGATTTAAATATACAGATCGTAGTTCAAGCCCAAAGCATGTTTTGTTATAGAGCTATAGAGATATGTGTGTGTGTGTATATGTGTGTATATATATATATATATATGACACATTTCTCTGTTTAACAGCGGTGTTCCTATGTATTTATATATATATATATATATATATATATATATATATATATATATATATATATATATATATATATTTATATTCATATTTATTTATTTATCTACTTTTATATTTGTATTTATATACTATATATATATATATATATATATATATATATATATATATATATATATATACACACACACACATGTTTTTTCATATATCTATATTTACATACATACTCATACATCAATATTAACATTTGTATCCCCAACGCTCTATGCATTGTGGCCATCATGCGCATTCTGATGAACTTCTTTGTTTGGGCCATTTCTTGCGCGGGAGACTTCATTCCGGCAAGGTCTGGCGGCTGCCGGGTCTTTAGCTGAGGATCCCAGCAGCGCATTGCGAGTGGAATATCTCCTAAACCGTACAGGTTTAGGAGATATTCCTTATACCTACAGGTAAGCCTTATTATAGGCTTACCTGTAGGTAAAAGTGGTAGTAAAGACGTTACTACCACTTTAATTCACATTTTATTATTTAAATAGTCAACTTCACACAGTTATCCCGTTTCTACAAAGCAATCTAGTCCAAATATAAAATAAATATAACACATGTCATATATATTTAATATCTATTCTGGGTTCAACACTCTCGTTATTTTATCTATATTTATCAACTTCGCATTTTACTTATTTTCGCATAACTGTCACTCACTTTATTTACGTAGAGAATTGTAATTCATATAATACATGTTTTCGGACATCATTTATTATTATATTTTTTACATCATCTCATATACATATATTCTAAATTTATGTAAGCACGATTTATACGTTCAACCACACAGATTTTCGATAGAGATCCTCTTTGGGTTCTCAATCTTTTTCACTCACTATTTACACTCATACAGATATATATATATATATATATATATATATATATATATATATATATATATACATACACTCATTCGGACATATGTCCCCTGAATATATTTATTTACTTTTTCATTAATATTTATTTATGCTTGTTCTGTATTCACATATAAAATAAAGAAAAAACTGCGCTAATATAAAAATAAGTGCCAAGCTGCTACATACAAACAAACAAAGCCAGCAAGATAATAAACAAAAATGTAGCGCTAACAAACTCAAAATTATATAGTACCAAGTGAGGTAACAACTCTCATAATGTAAGAGCATAAATATAAACAATTGGCATAGATAAAAGTGACTAAAACAATGCTCAATGTAAAACAAAAAATATAAACGTATCAAAGTCTATATTATAAAGATGAGTGAACATCAGATGGAATGATTGATGCAGGAAAACAGGTGAGCTGCAATCCAGTGATTAAGATGCAACAGGTGTGCAAGTTGTCTGTAGAACCCCGTGAAGATCACAATCACATCAAAGTATGAAATGGGTAAAACACGCTTACCAGATGGTGTTGGACTCTACTACCTTACAGCAAAGAGTCAGCCAGACATTGTGGTCTTTGGAAGCTGGGACCACTAGAAACCGGACTTGGATCATATGCAGGGCTGGAACTCCAATGGAATGGACAACAGGAACCAGCAGTGCTTGAATGATGTATTTGCGTCAATGCCACAGGCTCTGAATACGATCTTTGGACCATCGATCAGGAAATGCAGGCAGAGGACGTAGTTAGAGCTCCAAATAAAGCCATGGGGTGGATGATAGCAAAGGAAAAAAGAACTCCAATGGTGCAGGTCAATTAAAACCAATAGGTTTATTTATAAAAGTCATAAAAATGACAAAGATAAAAGTGATCACGTACAGGGGTAGCAATGTGGGGTGCTCAGAGGCAATACCCGACGCGTTTCGGCTCAGTAAGCCTTCAACAGGGGCCCCTGAATCCACTGGATTGCAGCTCACCTGTTTTCCTGCATCAATCATTCCATCTGATGTTCACTCATCTTTATAATATAGACTTTGATACGTTTATATTTTTTGTTTTACATTGAGCATTGTTTTAGTCACTTTTATCTATGCCAATTGTTTATATTTATGCTCTTACATTATGAGAGTTGTTACCTCACTTGGTACTATATAATTTTGAGTTTGTTAGCGCTACATTTTTGTTTATTATCTTGCTGTATTCACATATGTTTAAACATCTTCACTATTTTTATCACCATACACTATACAATCAAAGGGATTTCGTATCTGCAATCCTTTATACGTGTATTGCTCATAGATGTATTATATACATAGGGACGTCAGCATTATTTTTATTTTTGATTCACTCAATCAGTTTTTCTCATTTCGCAGGACTATTTCTGAAATGAGAAAAACTATATTTGTTTTGTGGTCTTTTTAACCACTTGACAACTGGGCACTTAAACCCACTTAATAACCAGACCAATTTTCAGCTTTCGGTGCTCTCACATTTTGAATGACAATAACTCAGTCATACAACACTGTAACCAAATGAAATTTTTGTCCTTTTTTTCCCACAAATAGAGCTTTCTTTTGGTGCTATTTGATCACCTCTGCGGTTTTTATTTTTTTCGCTATAAATGAAAAAAGAACGAAAATTTTGTAAGAAAATGAATTTTTCTTCATTTCTATTATAAAATTTTGCAAAAAATGCATTGTTCTTCATAAATTTGGCCTAAAATGTATACTGCTACATATCTTTGGTTAAAAAAAAAAAAAAATTGGATATTATTTAGTCTGGGTGAAAGTTATAGGGTCTACAATGATGAGCGCATCGAGGCCTGCTGGTAATGACTGCGCTCTCAATAAGCATTTTAAATAAAATAAATAATACAAGCTATGGTACCAATTACTGAAAATTGATCAATTTGATCACATCTGATGTACTGACAGCCTCTCTAATTTCTTGAGACCCTAACATGCCAGAAAAGTACAAATACCCCCTAAATGACCCCTTTTTGGAAAGAAGACATTCCAAGGTATTTAGAAAGAGGCATGGTGAGTTTTTTGAAGTTGTCATTTTTTCCCACAATTCTTTGCAAAATCAAGGTTTTTTTTATTTTTATTTTTTTTCCACAAAAGTTTCATATTAGCAGGTTATTTCTCACACACAGCATATGCATACCACAAATTACACCCCAAAACACATTCTGCTATTCCTCCCGAGTATGGCGATACCACATGTGTGAGACTTTTACACAGCATGGCCACATACAGAGGCCCAACGTGCAGGGAGCACCTTCAGGCGTTCTGGAGCACCCAGACCAGTTCTGACATTTCTCTCCTACATGTAAAAATCATCATTTATTTGCTAGAAAATTACATAGAACCCCAAAACATTATATATGCTTTTTTAGCAAAGACCCTAGAGAATACAATGGCGGTCGTTGCAACTTTTTATCGCGCATGGTATTTGCACAGCAATTTTTCGAACGCATTTTTTTGGGAAATAAAACAGTTTTGTGCTTTTTTTAAAAAAAAACATTAAAGTTAGCCCAATGTTTTTGCATAATATGAAAGACGAAGTTACGCCGAGTAAATAGATACCCAACATGTCACCCTTCAATATTGCACACGCTTGTGGAATGGCGCCAAACTTCGCTACTTAAAAATCCCCATAGGCGACGTTTTAAATGTTTTTACTGGTTACATGTTTTTATTTACAGAGGAGGTCTGGGGCGAAAATGATTGCTCTCGCTCTAACGTTCGCAGCGATACCCCACATGTGTGGTTTGAAAACCGTTTTCATATGTGGGCGGGACTTACGTACACATTCGCTTCTGTATACGAGCACGCGGGAACAGGGGCGCTTTAAATATTTTTTTTTTATTTTTATTGTTCATTTTACTTAATTTATTTTAGTTTGACACGTTTTTCCCCAAAAATAAATGTTTTGATCACTTTTATTCCAATTACAAGGAATGGAAACATCCCTTGTAATAGGAATATAGCATGACAGGTCCTCTTTACAGTGAGATATGGGGTCAATAAGACCCCACATCTCACCTCTAGGCTGGGAAGCCTGAAAAAAAACAAGAAAAAAAACGATCCTGGCTTTGATCGCAGCGGTGAGTCAGAAGAAGCACCGGAGGGCGAAGGGAGTGGGGACGTCCCTTTTTGCCTGCCGTAAGAACGATCAAGAGGCGGAACAGCCGCCATGATCGTTCTTATGGTGTAGAGAATCGCCGGCTGAAAAAAATGATATCTGAATGATGCCTGTAGCTGCAGGCATCATTTAGATATCCCTGCACAAAGTCAAGGACCTCATATGACGTGGGCGGGAAGTGGTTAAAACACATTTTTTTCCCCAGAGTATTTTCTGGGTATTGCAGAGTATTGGCCGGGGTATTGCAAAGTATTGGCCGGGGTATTGCAAAGTATTGGTGCGGGGGTATTGCAGAGTATTGGTGCGGGGGTATTGCAGAGTATGGTGCGGGGGTATTGCAGAGTATTGGTGCGGGGGTATTGCAGAGTATTGGTGCGGGGGTATTGCAGAGTATTGGTGCGGGGGTATTGCAGAGTATTGTGTGGGGGGTATTGCAGAGTATTGTGTGGGGGGTATTGCAGAGTATTGTGTGGGGGGTATTGCAGAGTATTGTGTGGGGGGTATTGCAGAGTATTGTGTGGGGGGTATTGCAGAGTATTGTGTGGGGGGTATTGCAGAGTATTGTGTGGGGGGTATTGCAGAGTATGGTGCGGGGGTATTGCAGAGTATTGTGCGGGGGTATTGCAGAGTATTGTGCGTGGGGTATTGCAGAGTATTGTGCGTGGGGTATTGCAGAGTATTGTGCGTGGGGTATTGCAGAGTATTGTGCGTGGGGTATTGCAGAGTATTGTGCGTGGGGTATTGCAGAGTATTGTGCGTGGGGTATTGCAGAGTATTGTGCGTGGGGTATTGCAGAGTATTGTGCGGGGGGTATTGCAGAGTATTGTGCGGGGGGTATTGCAGAGTATTGCGCGGGGGGTACTGCAGAGTATTGCGCGGGGGTACTGCAGAGTATTGCGCAAGGGGTACTGCAGAGTACTGGCAGGGGGTACTGCAGAGTATTGCGCGGGGGTATTGCAGAGTATTGCGCGGAGGTATTGCAGAGTATTGCGCGGGGGTATTGCAGATTATTGCGCGGGGGTACTGCAGAGTATTGCGCAAGGGGTACTGCAGAGTATTGCGCAAGGGGTACTGCAGAGTATTGCGCGGGGGTATTGCAGAGTATTGCGCGGGGGTATTGCAGAGTATTGGTGCGGGGGTATTGCAGTGTATTGTGTGGGGGGTATTGCAGTGTATTGTGCGGGGGTATTGCAGAGTATTGAGCGGGGGTATTTCAGAGTATTGCGCGGGGGTATTGCAGAGTATTGCGCGGGGGTATTGCAGAGTATTGCGCGGGGGTATTGCAGAGTATTGCGCGGGGGTATTGCAGAGTATTGCGCGGGGGTTTTGCAGAGTATTGCGCGGGGGTTTTGCAGAGTATTGCGCGGGGGTTTTGCAGAGTATTGCGCGGGGGTTTTGCAGAGTATTGCGCGGGGGTTTTGCAGAGTATTGCGCGGGGGTTTTGCAGAGTATTGCGCAGGGGGTATTGCAGAGTAATTGCGCAGGGAAGGCAGAGCATTGCAGAGTATTGCACAGGGAAGGCAGAGTATTGCAGGGGTTAATGCAGGGATGGCTGAGCAGGGATGGATGGATCTGTGACTGCAATAGTCACAGATCCATCCCACACTGCTGCTGCCATCCGCGCTCTCCTCTCACACTGTACCGATCGGTACAGCGAGAGGAGGGAGGAACCGGCGTCATCAAATGAGGAGATTTTCTGATTAGTATCCTAGAGCGGTGATTTCTCTTTTTCATATTGAGCCTCATTGTTTCGGTCAGTGGGAGGAATCGTGTCTCTTCATTGGTGTCAGTGGGGGGATTTTTGATCCATTGTTGGTATTAGTGGATAAAATAGTGTCCCAAGGGCCATATAAAAGCAAGCAAAGGACTCCTGGGACGAAGTTTGGAGACCACTGGTCTAAACAATGGGGGTAAACTTACTGGATATAGGAGGCCTCAAGAGCAGCCCCTGATATCAGCAAAGGGCCGCATATTCAGTGAATTTAATTCTATTAGCAGGTTATTGAATCATGCATACCTTTTCTTTATGGCGGATATTAGATTATGTCTTACATCATGAGAAACAGAAAATTCTACAGAAAGCTGTTAAAAAGTGTGGGCATGCAACAGGATGGACAACACACAAAAAATAAGATGGTGTGAAAAAAATAAATACCATTTACCTACTAGAAGTTTTTCTAAAGAATATTTACATTTTACTGACTTAAAGCCCCATAGATTGTATCAGTTAAATATATTCCAGGTATTATATAAACTTGATGTTAATTTGGGGATTTAGGTAGGCACCTATCACACCAGGTTGGGTAGCAGGGGTCTAGAATTTTATAGGCACACAAATTGCTAAAATATGACTTTTGGCCTTAACAAACATTCTGAAAAACTTTAATGTAATAGGGCAGCAAAAATGACTCCCATTGTGTGAAGGCTTTTATAACCATCATTCCTTGTAAATTACTTTAATCATTATGACTGAGGCTCGGGTTCACACAGCTGCGACTTGTGATCCGACTTGTGTCCCCAGCAATGTGGCCTCACCAGTGTCCCTAGAAATGAGGCCTCACCAGTGTCCCCAGCAATGCAGCATCACCAGTGTCCCCAGCAATGCAGCCTCGCCACCAGTGCCCCCAGCAATGCAGCTTTACCAGTGCCCCCAGCAATGCAGCTTTACCAGTGTCCCCAGCAATGCGGCCTCACCAGTGTCCCCAGCAATGCAGCCTTGCCAGTGACAACAGGGGTCAGCCTGCCCCAGGTGCCACACATTGGGTGGATGATGTCATCCTGGCGAGCCTGTCCTCCCCTCCCTCGGTCCTTCTCCTCCAGAAGCCTCTGTAACAAGGTCCCACCTCCTATAATACATGACAGCATTGCTCCGCCTATCACTGGACTCTAGAAGGAGGAGGACCGAGGGAGGGGAGGACCGGCACTTTGGGATATGACCACCTACCAATGTGTGGTACCCGGGGTGGACTGACCCCCTTTGGCACAGACGCACTGCCCTTCCCGCACACCCACACTGCCTGCCACAGCTCACAGTCCTGCAGGATGCGGCTGCTAACGGGAACGGCGTTCCTGCTGTGAAAAAGTACAGAAATGCTGTTCCCATGCGTTCTCGCAGGACACGAGCCCCGTGTAAGCGTAAAAAACAATACTCATAATGTTTGTAATATGTGTGTAATTGTTTCTTTGTTGCCTTTCACCGGGAGAATGTATCAATGTAACATTTGATTCTAAGAGAAAAATAGCTCTAAGAACCTTTGACCATGAGTTGACATTGATTAATAGACAAATAGCCTAAGATTATAGCACAGGAAATATGAGGGTGACCACAGCTATGTGAAATTTGTGAAGTAAACATGTATTTCCACTACTAAATATGAAAGCTTCCTGACAGCTTAACTAAGAGGTTCATGTAAACAAACAGCGTTGATAGCGGAAAAACAAAATGGCGTGGGTTCCCCAAAGAAACAAGAAGAAAAAAGCATGTGGTTCCCCCCAATATGTATACAAGACCCTTATCCAAACATACAGCCTGGGTGGTCAGGAAGTTGGGGGAGAGTGTGCGGCTTCCTCTCCTGAACCATACCAGGGCACATGCCCTCAACATGGGGCAGGTGGGCACCTTGTCTGGGGGGGGACCTCCATGCAAAGCACCTTGTCCCCATGTTGAGAAGGACAATGGCCTCTTTCCCCAAATCCTTCCTAGCGGTTGTGAGTGTCTGCAGGTGGGGGGGCTTATTGAAATCTGGCAGGCCAGCAGATACTGCCCCTCACAAAACAAGGGTATATGTTGCCTAGTTCAGCATTAGGTTCTTCACTGCTAATAATCTTTTTTCAGGCCACTCCTCGCTTTATATATTAGCTACCATATTAAATGACTGCAGTTACATAACAGCAGCATTACTACATGTATGCAGCTCTCATACAACCACTTTTATTGTCTCATGCATGATACAGATTTCAATGTAAATGTCCTTATCTGTATGGTTTAGCCATGCCCTGAGGAGAAGTACAAATCAAATCTGTTGTAGAGTGGTTTAGTCACAGCCAAGGGATAACAGTGTTGGGAATTTTGATCTGACAGTGAGTTGTTTGCTTTTAAAGCCTGGAGGCATTATTGATTCCCTATTTAGAGTATCAAAATGTAAGCTAATGCCTGCACTCTTTGGTAGATGTGGCAAGCTTCAAAGTAATAACAATGAACTTTACATACAGTGCCTTGCGAAAGTATTCTGCCCCCTTGAACTTTGTGACCTTTTGCCACATTTAAGGCTTCAAACATAAAGATATAAAACTGTAATTTTTTTTTGAAGAATCAACAAGTGGGACACAATCATGAAGTGGAACGAAATTTATTGGATATTTCAAACTTTAAAAAAAAAGAAAAAACTGAAAAATTGGGCGTGCAAAATTATTCAGCCCCCTTAAGGTAAAGGATCACTAAAGGAAAAATATGTTTTGGCTAAATTGCACTGCTGTATCCTATAAAGTCTTACAAGTTTATTGATTTAGTTTTAAAAATAGTGACAATAGATTAAATCCCTTCATATCTCTTACCTTCTTCTATCTACTTTTGTTTCTGCTTTTCACTTCCTCAATCTCTGCGCTCATTCATGAGAGCGACGTCGCCGTCATGCTGAGAACTACATTTCCCAAAATGCTTTGCGCATTGCGCAGTTAAAAAACCGGGACGCGCGCTCTGTGCATAGATTTGAATAGCCCGCCCACTATACCGCCCAACGATGGATCACACAGGCTGGCTGAAGTGTGGGCGGGCACAGTGAGAGAGGGGGCTGGAGGAGGCAGAACGCACCCACCCCCTTCCATTCGGCTGTAATAATGAAAGAGAGGAGATGCTGTGGTGTTACAGATACACCCAGTAATTCACACATCCTTGCAGTCTGGAACGTACACAGCGTCCAGACGCAGAGATGAAGTCTGCAGAGGAGGGGGCGAGCACGTTTGTCCACAGACCAGGAATCCTCGCTCTGCTATGCTTTTCTTACACAGACAACCAGGATGTGGGGAGAACAGAAAAGCCATACATCAACATCTGAGCTAAAACGAACAATGAGGACATGAAAACAGCACTGCACTAAGGTAAAGGAAGCTATTTAGCTAATAACATTTTTTCCTTTACTGACCCTTTAATACTTTGTAGCGCCACCTTTTGCTGCGATTACAACTGTAAGGCCTAGTACACACAATAGGATTTATCCACGGATACGGTCCTCCGGACCGTTTCCGCGGATAAATCCTCTGAGGATTTTGATCCGATGGAGTGTACACACCATCGGATCGAAATCCGCGCCGAATTCCCATCGCGATGACGTGTCGCGCCGTCGCCGTGATGATGACGTGGCGACGTGCGCGACGCTGTCATATAAGGAATTCCACGCATGCGTCGAATCATTGCGACGCATGCGAGGGATGGGTTTGGACGGATCGATCCGGTGAGTCTGTACAGACCACCGGATCGATCCGCTGGAGCCGATTCCAGCGGATAGATTTCTTAGCATGCTAAGAAATTTTTATCCGCTGGAAATCGGTCGGCCCGAAATATATCCGCGGATAAATATCCGCTGGATCGTACACACCAGCGGATCTATCCTCTGAAACCGATCCGCGGATCAATTTCAGCGGATCGATCCTCTCGTGTGTACGGGGCCTAAGTCGCTTGGGGTATGTCTCTATCAGTTTTGCACATCGAGAGACTGAAATTTTTGCCCATTCCTCCTTGCAAAACAGCTCAAGCTCATTGAGGTTGGATGGAGAGCGTTTGTGATCAGCAGTTTTCAGTTCTTTCCACAGATTCTCGATTGGATTCAGGTCTGAACTTTGACTTGGCCATTCTAACACCTGGATATGTTTATTTGTGAACCATTCCATTGTAGATTTTGCTTTATGTTTGGGACCATTGTCTTGTTTGAAGACAAATCTCCATCCCAGTCTCAGGTCTTTTGCAGACTCCATCAGGTTTTCTTCCAAAATGGTCCTGTATTTGGCTCCATCCATCTTCCCATCAATTTTAACCATCTTCCCTGTCCCTGCTGAAGAAAAGCAGGCCCAAACCATGATGCTGCCACCACCATGTTTGACAGTGGGGATGGTGTGGTCAGGGTGATGAGCTGTGTTGCTTTTACGCCAAACATAACGTTTTGCATTGTTGCCAAAAAGTTCTATTTTGGTTTGATCTGACCAGAGCACCTTCTTCCACATGCTTGGTGTGTCTCCCAGGTGGCTTGTGGCAAACTTTAAACGACACGTTTTATGGATATCTTTAAGAAATGGCTTTCTTCTTGCCACTCTTCCATAAAGGCCAGATTTGTGCAGTATATGACTGATTGCTGTCCTATGGACAGAGTCTCCCACATCAGCTGTAGATCTCTGCAGTTCATCCAGAGTGATCATGGGCCTCTTGGCTGCATCTCTGATCAGTCTTCTCCTTGTATGAGCTGAAAGTTTAGAGGGACGGCCAGGTCTTTGTAGATTTGCAGTGGTCTGATACTCCTTCCATTTCAATATTATCGCTTGCACAGTGCTCCTTGGGATGTTTAAAGCTTGGGAAATCTTTTTGTATCCAAATCCGGCTTAAAACTTCTCCACAACAGTATCTCGGACCTGCCTGGTGTGTTCCTTGTTCTTCATGATGCTCTCTGCGCTTTAAACGGACCTCTGAGGCTATCACAGTGCAGGTGCATTTATACGGAAACTTGGTTACACACAGGTGGATTCTATTTATCATCATTAGTCATTTAGGTCAACATTGCATCATTTAGAGATCCTCACTGAACTTCTGGAGAGAGTTTGCTGCACTGAAAGTAAAGGGGCTGAATAATTTTGCACACCCAATTTTTCAGTTTTTTTTTTTTTTTTTTAAGTTTGAAATATCCAATACATAATGGTTCCACTTCATGATTGTGTCCCACTTGTTGTTGATTCTTCAAAAAAAATTACAGTTTTATATCTTTATGTTTGAAGCCTGAAATGTGGCAAAAGGTCGCAAAGTTCAAGGGGGCCGAATACTTTCGCAAGGCACTGTATGCTGCTAAAGAAAATGCCATTGAGAAGTGGGAGTTAAAAATAAACTTA
Organism: Rana temporaria; assembly: GCF_905171775.1. Taxonomy (NCBI): domain Eukaryota; kingdom Metazoa; phylum Chordata; class Amphibia; order Anura; family Ranidae; genus Rana; species Rana temporaria. The sequence continues at coordinate 310,826,246 of NC_053490.1, read as the reverse complement.
AAGCGGAGTTCTGCCGAAAAAAAAAAAAAATTAAAGGTCAGCAGCTACAAATACTGCAGCTGCTGACTTTTAATATTAGGACACTTACCTACCCAGGGTGCCCACGATGTCCTTATCTGAACCGATCTGTTCCTCGGCTCCCGGGTGGAGGTGCCGACATCTTCGGTAAGGGAATCGGGAAGTGAAGCCTTGCGGCTTCACTTGCTGGTTCCCTACTGCGCATGCTCTCAGTGGTCCGTGCTGTCTTTTGGGACCTGCGTGTCTCCCAGAAGACATAGGGGGGGTGGACATGGCGTAGATCGATACGGATACTGCAGTGATCTATGCCGGAAGTGGGAGCAAATACCTGCATTACACAGGTATCTGCTCCCCCTCCCCTCCTGAAAGGTGGCAAATGTGACACCGGAGGGGGGGAGGAATCCGAAAAGCGGAAGTTCCATTTTTGCATCTGAATGACAATACAGAAAATCCTCTGAAATAACACCCAAACTTTCCTTGTGTCACATAAACTAAAATGAGGATGTGGTAACTGGATTGGGTTAGGCATAGTAGAAAAGTACTGGAGTAAAAGAATGAAGGCAGCATATGACACATAAAAAGTAACAAATATACTGTTAAAGCAAAGCCTGTATGTAGAAAATAAAACATATAAAATGTTTGTACAACACAAATCCTTTAAAGTGACATTAGAGGTTCATTTACAAAAAAAATAAAAAATCATACTTACCTGATCTGTGCAGTGGTTTTGCATAGAGGAGCCCCGACCCTCCTCTTTTCGGGTCCCCCACAGACATTTCTGGCTCCTGCTCTTCAGCCAGTGTCCCCAATAGCAAGTGGCTCTGCCCCACCCACACTCTTTCCTCAGTGGCTCACTGGCTGTGATTGACCATAGCAGGAGCGATAGGCTCCTGCTACTGTCTCAGCCAATGAGGAATGAATGATGGGGCTCATGAGAGTATTGGGGGGCCTGGGGAGGCGTTGCACACAGAAGGTTTTTTACCTTCCTACATACAATGCATAAAAACAATTAAGCCTTTAAAACCACTTTAATTAAGCATTTTTGGGGGGATTATTTATATATATATATATGTAGCGCCCTGCTTCTGTTGTGTAGGCGCTATTTGTAAATTTAAGTTATCTGAGCTGTAGTTTAGCTTGGAATGATTATGTCAAATTATTGGTTTCTGTTCCAGTTCAGTTGTGTTGCATATTTTCCACTTGACTATAGGTGTTGCTGTCACCACAGGTCAAGGTTGGAAATGCAGCGGGCTGGGTGTATTGAGTATTATTTTCCAGAAGCAGCCCAGTGGGCGTGGTCTCCATCGCTGTGCATTCTGGGAGAGGGTACTTAAGAGACGGACACCATTTTGGTGGGGTCTTCCGATCTTGACCTGATGGGCCTCAGGGATGTGTTAGCAGTTCTTCGGCCTCAAGGCCTGTTGGCCCGAGGCTCCGTTTACCGAGAGTAGGCCCAGGAGTTTATGGGCCCTTCTGGTCCAGGGGTGGTCCTGTGCTGTCTTGCCTGCGGGAAGAAGCTGAACAATTGGGGATTCAATTGGAGGACGCATCCTGGCCAATCTACCTTACAGTGCTGCCGGCTGGCTGAAAGATCCTGGTACTGTGTAGCTGTGTCTTTGGAACTTCACAAAGTGTGTGTGTGGTTACACGGTCCTTTGGCAGAGGACTGCAACGACTCGACTGCACTCATCAAGTCTGTGGCAGAGACTTTTGAATGAGCTTCGCACCGGCTGCTAGGTCAGTGAGAGAGGCCTATCTGGTGGTTGCTGAATCCAGTGTGGAAACGGTTTGTCCTCTGGACCCAAGAACGTACCCCTGATCCGCAAAGCAAGGTACCTGAATCTTCCCTAACCCTCCATCCCTCTGTCTGAGTTTGTTTAATAAAACCTTGGAAGAAAAGAGACTAAGTTTTGGTGTAGACATTTGTGAATAACTCTTCAAGGAGGACCCCTAAGACGAACGTAGTGAGGTAACGGCAGGCCCAAATTTAAACCAGGGGCCCCTTCGGGGATATTGCTACATATATACCGTATTTATCGGCGTATACCGCGCACTTTTTTGCCCTGAAAATCAAGGCAAAATCGTGGGTGCGCGATGTACGCCGATACCCGCGCCGAGCAGGGCCGTCTTTAATATGGTTTGGGCCCTGGGCAAACATTTTTGTTGGGCCCCCCTCCAGCTTATTTTGGGCCTGGCTGGTTCACATGTATGTTTTGGCGGTCCTCATTTGTGCAGGTACAGCAGCCCATTGATTTGAATGGGCTGCCATGCCTTCGTTTCCTGCAGAAAAAAGGTGCATTCAGCATTTTAAAAATACAGTTGCCTTAAAATCCATTCTGCTTTTGCACCATGCTACTTACCTGCAGTTCTTGCACACACAAACGCACTGTGTTTTTAAAAGCGTGACCTAAACGTCTAAAAATGCAGCAAGTTTGACAGTGCGGGAACTGCAGATAAGTCACAGCAGACAGCAGAATGGACAGACAGTGCTGTATTTCAGTGCTTCATGGGTATAGGGGTGCCGTGTGAGCAGCCTATTACATGAGGCATGCGCTTTTCTTTGCAGGAAACGCAGGCATGGCAGCCCATTCAAATGAATGGGCTGCTGTGCCTGCGCAAATGTGGGCCGCCAAAACACATACATGTGAACCAGCCAGGCCCAAAATAAGCCCATCAAGCAGTTAAATACAGACAGTAATGCCATGTGCTCTGAGGCCTTACTCAGCCTGGACTGCAGGTCTGGTCTGTGATTTAAAGAGTTCCTCTATTTTACACATGGCATGGCATGGGGTCCCATGGTGCTAAAGCAGAATGGACAGACGGTGCTGTGACCCCATGCCATGCCATGTGTAAAATAGAGGAACTTTTTAAAACCCTGACCAGACCTGCAGTGAATCATCAAATATTATAAAGACTTTGGGCACACTCTACAGAAAACTTCTATTTACAATATAGATTAGCAAACAGTGACATACCTTGAGGAGCAGGACATGAAGAAGTCAACCTCGGGAAGAGCAAACTGGGGATGTTATAAAATCACATTCTAATTCACTTTTATATACAAGCAGCACCCAGTGGCAGGAAGGGAGAAGTGCACGTCTAACGGGAAGCCAGGGGTGCTGTACATTTTAAAACACTGGGAAGGGAAGCAGTACTGTCACTGGCTGCGTGCCGCTGATGATTTTCAGCCTGATTTGTGGGCAGCACAGAGGCTTAACGGGCAGCAGGGCCGCCATCAGGAATTATGGGGCCACTTACACAGCTTCAGGCATGGGCCCCCTGGAGCAGAGAACCGGGGGGGGTGCTGCCGCCTGAAATTGAGAAGCAGGGGGGGGCTGCCGCGAATTTAGAAGCGGGGGCCCTTTACAAAAAAAGAAATAAAGAAAAATATATATAAAAAAAGGGGTGTAGCCATCCGGGGGCCCTGGGGACCTCTGGGCCCTTTAATAAAAAGAAAAAAAGAAATAAAAAATATATATAAAAAATATATATTTTTTTTTTAAAAAGGGGGTTGCCATCTGGGCCCTTTAATAATTTTTTTTTTTTATAAAAATAAATTACAAAAAAAAAAGGGGGTTGTCATCCGGGACCTCTGGGCCCTTTAATAAAAAATATATATATAAAAAATAAACATTTATAAAAAAAAAGGGGGGTTGCCATCCAGGGCCCTGGGGACCTCTGGGCCCTTTAATAAAAAATAAAAATAAAAAAAATATATAAACAAAAATAAAAAAAATAAACATTTATAAAAACAATAAAAAAGGGTGTTTGCCACATGGGCCCCATGGGGACCTCTGAGCCCTTTAATAAAAAAAATATATATATAAAAAAAAGAAATAAAAAGAAAAAAAAGAAATAAAATAATAATAAAAAAAGGGGGGTTGCCATCCGGGGCCCTGGGGACCTTTAATAAAAAATAAAAATAAATAAAAAAGGGGGGTTGCCATCTGGGGCCCTGGGGGCCTCCGGGCCCCTGGGGACCTCCGGACCCCTAAAAAAAAACACAACAGTGACAGGGCCCTGGGCAACTTCCCCATTTGCCCTGCGGTAAAGACGGCCCTGGCGCCGAGTTTGAACACTGCGCCGGCATATACCGAGCGCAGTACACGCGTGTATAGTCGGGCAGGCTCGGCCCCTCTCACGCTCACGTCCTGGACGTCCAGGACGTGAGCGCGAGAGTAGCCGAGCCTGCCCGACTATACCCGAGTGTACTGCGCTTGGTATATGCCGGCGCAGTGTTCAAACTCGGCGCGGGAAAGCGGGGAGGACACCGCAGAAGGACACCGGACCCGACGAAGAGGACACCTGAAGCCGCAGACGGACGCCGGACCTGACGAAGAGGACACCCGAAGCTGCAGACTGACGCTGGACCCGACGAAGAGGACACCCGAAGCCGCAGACGGACACCGGACCCGACGAGGCCGCCGATGGACGCCGCGCAAGACACCAAAGCTGTAAGTAGTAAAATGTAATACATTTTTTTTTTTTTACAGGAATGTCAGGTCCACTTTAGGGGTGAGCGCTATACGCCGAAGCGCGCAATACCCCGATAAATACGGTATATATATATATATATATATATATATATATATATATATACATACATATACACACAGTTGTGCTAAGTTTACAGACCCTGGCAGCATTTATGATTTCTTGGCCATTTTTCAGAGAATATGAAAGATAGCACAAAAACATCTTTCACTCATGATTAGTGTTTGGTTCATGCCATTTATTATCAAGCAACTGTATTTATTCTTTTTAAATCATAATGACAGCAGAAACTACCCAAATGACCCCGATCAAAAGTGTACATACCCTGGTGATTTTGGCCCAATAACATGCACACAAGTGGACACAAAGAGGTTTGAATAGCTTGTGAGTCTGGGTTCACACTGATGCGACACGACAACCGTCCTTCTTTGGATCCGACTTTGCCCTGCGACTTGAAGCCGAAATACGTCCAACTTTCTACTTGGATCCCCGCCAATACCAGGCACTGTGTTTGGTATGTATCTTGAGGAGGAACTCCATGCCAAATTTTAAATAAAAAGCCGGCATGAGTTCCCCCTCCAGGAGGATTTTAAGGGGAACCCCTACGCAAAAAAACATCATGGGGGTCCATCCAAAATCCATACCAGACCCTTATCCAAGCACGCAGCCCAGCTGGTCAGGAAAGGGGGTGGGGATGAGCGAGCGCCCCCCCCCCCCTGCTGAGCCGTACCAGGCCGCATGCCCTCAACATGGGAGGGCCTCTTCCCAACAACCCTGGCCGTTGATTGTCAGGGTCTGCGGGCGGGGGGCTTATCGGAATCACAGTCCCATCATGCCCCGGGCGGTGACGTCATGGGGGGCGGGGTCACTGGGTGACATCACCTGGTGACCACGCCCCATGCCTATATAAATAGTTGCGCACCACGCACATGGTATTACAGAGGGAGAAAGTGTTGTGTCAACATCGGAAGAAGAGAAGAGGGAAGAAGACGACAGAGAAGACCGGGCCAATGCTAGTAAAAGAGCTGGAAGAAGACAGCGGGGGAGCCCGGCAGAAGGCACTGGAGAGTGGGAGAAGAGGCCGGAGAGTTGGAAGAGACCCCCGAAGTCGGAAGAAGACCCCCGGAGCTGCCTAATAAATGACTTGGCAGCAAAATGTTTGCGACTTTCTGCCTGAAAACTATGCGCTCAAGTGTGAATCTCTAGGGTTTACAGAGAATGGTCCAAAAAAGGGAAAATATCTAGTGAGCGGCAGTTGTGTGAACAAAAATGCGTTTGTTTGTGTCAGAGGTCAAAGGAGAATGGGCAGACTTGTTCGAGATGATAGATAGGCAACAGGAACTCAAATAACCAAGGTATGCAGAATACCATCTGATCACACAACACATTGAACCATGAAGCAGATGGGCTACAGCAGCAGAAGACCACACCAGGGCCACTCCGTTCAGCTAAGAACAGGAAACTGAGGCTACAATTCACACAGGCTCACCAAAATTGGACAATATAAAATTGGAAAAATGTTGCCAGTGAGAGGAGCTTAAGGGGCGTTAAACAAAACTCAGACTTCCTTGTACCTATACAGGAGAGCGCTAGGTACAGAGTGCATGGTTCTGAAGTGCATTGCACACAGAGTGCAGGGTTTAGAAGAGCACTACATATAGAGTGCAGGATTCTGGAGTGCATTATGCACAGGGTGCAGGATTGTGTTACGCACGGAGTTCAAAGTGCAGGAAAGTGTCATGCATAAAGTACAGGGTTCTGGAGTGCATTACGTACAGAGTGCAAGGTTCTAGAGTGTGCTATCTGCCCTCAGGAAAGCAATGGATATTTTTTAATATAGAAAGTATGAATATTATTTTATGGTACCAGTTCAGGTCTTCTCTCTATTATATTTTTTTCTTATAATAAGCCTGTTTCTTTTATTTTTATTTGACTAGTTTGTAGTGGAGTCTTTGCGTAGCCAAGCACATCTCAGCAGTTATGGGCATAAGTGGTTGCATTCCTTGTACTAAGATTACAGAGTTCAAGTACAGAATATACTTGGTGGAGATATGGATATCTTATGGGACCCATGCACGAGAGCTAAATATACACTCCAGAAGGCCAATAATCACAGGCATAGTATCCTAATTCATTTTAACTCTTTCTTGTACAAAATTGCTAGTAACAAAGCAAACGTGGGCAGCTGGAGACATAATGCAGCAAGCAAGCAAAGACTTGGTTGAATGAGGCGTGTTAAGGGCTAGTTATGTGCAGCATATCATTTTGTACGCATCTGTGTGCAGCTGTGTACTAGTCTATGGGCCCATTCACACAGCTGTGTATTGCAACTTAAAGCGGGAGTTCACCCGAAAAAGTTGACAGGCTTCCGACAGGCTTCCGACGTTCGCATACACGAGTATCCAAAAGAAGCCGAACGTCGATGCGGCTCTATACGGCGCCTGCACACCGACGTTCGGCTACTTTCGGAAAATCGTGACGCGATGTATGCGACCGTCGGAAGCCTGTTGGAAGCCTGTCAATCAAATAGGAACGCCCAGTCCCGCAGCCCATACCCGGAAGCGGCGGAGAAGATCGCTCTCTAAAACGGTAAGTACTGCTTCGATTTAAAAAACAAAACACCCGATTCCCCTAGACAAAACGAGCCTCAATCTAATGTTAAAAATTTACTTTTTGGGTGAACTTACGCTTTAAAAAAGAATGCACCTGTATCCATAATTCCAGCCATAGTTTGTTATATGCCTGTATACATTTGCTCACTCACACTCATTATATGCATACAGCAAATATATAGAACATTTCTGCCAATATTCTCAAGCAAGATCCTATGTATTATGTGGACGTATTTTTGGAGACGTCTATGTGAATGAGCCGGAAAAGGCCAATAAACCTAGAGAGTGTACATTTACTCACCATGCTCAGATGCAGGCTTCTCTCCCTTAGCTCAGAGAAGACACACCTGAAATAGCTAGGCAAGTGATCAGCAGCCACATGAGAGGCCCTCCACTGGTGGAACTGTCATGCAGCTTCTAGAAAAAACCCAGCTATTGTGAGGCAGCATCTCCCTGTCTGCTACCAGAGTGCTGCAATTGCAATGAGATGGATCTGTGTCTTCAGGCCTAGGATCCCTCCACCTTTTAGCCTGTGTTACCAGATCTATCCTAGACTTCACTGAGAGGGAAGCAGTTTCATGAAAATAAGCACTAGAAGCTGTTTGTGTTCTGAACTGTTTTACTGAAGCAGTGATTCTCAGTTAGACTCTCTGGCCCAGATTCAGAAAGAATGTACGTCGGCGTATCTATTGATACGCCGCGTAAATTCTAAGCTGCGCCGGCGTATCTTCTTTCTGTATTCAGAAAGCAAGATACGCTGAAATTTGGCTAAGATACGACTGACGTAAGTCTCTTACGCCGTCGTATCTTAGTTGCATATTTACGCTGGCCGCTAGGTGGCGCTTCCGGAGATTTACGCGTAGAATATGCAAATTGGGTAGATACTCCGATTCAGAAACGTACGTCCGCCCGGCGCATTTTTTAACGTTGTTTACGTAAGGCTTTTTGCGGCGTAAAGTTACCCCGGCTATATGAGGCGTATCCTATGTTAAGTATGGACGTCGGGCCAGCGTCGAATTTTCCGTCGATTACGTCGTTTGCGTAAGTCGTTTGCGAATAGGGCTGTACGTAAGTTACGTTCACGCCGAAAGCATTGACTATTTGCGGCGTAATTTGGAGCATGCGCACTAGGATACGTTCACAGACGGCGCATGCGCGTTAGTCAAAAACGTAATTTACGTGGGGTCAGCCATCATTACCATACAACACGCCCACTGCATGGATAATTTGAATTCCGCGGGCTTACACCGGACCACATACGCTACGCCACCTTAACTTAGGGCGCAGGTTCTTTCTGAATACAGAACCTGCCTCACTAAGTTACGGCGGCGTAGCGTATCTGAGATACGCTACGCCCGCACAAATTTACGCCGGGCTTTTTGAATCCGGCCCTCTGTTGTTATAAAGATTTATGTAGATAGACAATGCTACCTGTAACCCTGATTGAGCCATAGAGGCTTTGCTCTGAGGAGTCCATGTCTGTGCAGCTTTCATACTGTTTAGCATTACTCTGCAATATAGTGAAAAGGACTACAGCGCTACTAACAAATAATCTCAAAGAAACTACACAAAAAATAACTAAATAATACAGCAGCAATCAAAAAACGGTGAACTAAACCAAATGATAAATGAATAAATACTGATGCGCTCATATTAACTCATGTGCAATGTGAATCGTACATATTCAATCAAGCAAAAAAACCTGGTGAAGAAACTCTTAATATATATGTGAGTAGATCATGAAAAAGTCCTGATGATTGAATCAGCCATTCTGCAGTGCTCCTTCCCTAATTGCCAAGCTCTCACTTCAATGTGATCAGGTTACAACAACCTCCAGCAAGCGATCAGATGTTTCCAGTTTCATTCAGTCACATGCAAAAGAGGAGGAAAAGGAAACATAGCGCAATATTGTACCATATAGATGTGGATAAAGGTTGCACTTAGTGCACTCACGGAGCCTCGCTTATGTTATAGACAGGGTATGTTGCCGCTCAGTTTAAGTGGACTCCTCACTCGGGATAGACATCCGATGGTCCGTCACTGTAGGCTCCTCCCCCACATGTATCGTCACACGTCACGTGACTTAGTCATGGGTATTCTCTGCAGTATATACATGCTTTTTGCCATTCTTTGCATTATTGATTCTACTTTACACTTGTTTAGTAAACTAGTAAACTGCAGGTTACAGTTACTTTCTCTCAGATCATTTGGTTGATTACACATTCTGTTAGACCCAGAATACAAGTTGGTCTGAAGCAAAGATTAAATTATATTTGCATTAATGTTGAACAAAGTTGGGTGTCACAATTCATGGGGATGAATATTTTGCTGTAATCCAATCTTCCTTTCTACTATTACATTTATCTGGTAACAAACTAACTAGATAATAAATGAAATATATAAAAAAATTAATACTCTGTTGCCTGTCTTTGTGGCTGCTAAAGTCCAATGATATGTCCTCAGTGACATTTTGGGGAAAAGAAAAGAAAAGTGGACTTCATGTGTAGCGCTGTACTTGGTGGTGCTGGAAGAAGTCAAGCTCTGTGCTGCTGTGGCTTGAGCGCCCCCATGTGACTGTGCCTGAAATAGTGACAAGTTCCTCACCAGTTCTATGCTGATTAGGTTCAGTGGGATGTATAGGTGAATTAGGTGACTGATAGTAGTTGCGGCCCATCCACGAGGGGTGCAGCCCCCCCATCCATTCCTGTAATCTACATGCAGGGTGCCGGACACATGTGACTATAGCCAGAGGCTCTAATAGGCTTCAAAAAAGGGTGGTCTCGGTATGCAGAGCACTGCGTTCCGAGCCCACCCAGTTGTGTGACAATAGCGAATGAATATTCGCTATTATCACACTGATTGTCATCCCGGCCAATCAGGAAGCAGGTCCCGATTGGCCAAAAGGTGAAGCGATCCCCTTGGCCTAGGAGAAGGAAGATGAGGGAGGAGACGTGATGCAGTTGGTGCTCTCCCGGAACAAACGTTTTTCAGCCCCACCGCCTCCTTCTCCTCTATCAGAGCCTTACAATCAGCACAGATTCGGAGGACGATATGATCGGAGTGACGATGAGAGAAGAGCACAGGCTGTGAGCTCTGTCCACACTGCTCAGAGGCTGTGTCCGGACACTCGCTCCTGCTGTCACCCATCGGGGATCAGATCTGGGTCAGCGATCGGGGCGGGAGATCGTGCTGTGTGCTGATCTCAGGGTATCCAGTCTGTATTGGATCGGATGTGGCTGAAGGTAGAGGATCCCCACCAGCAGACTACCGCAGAGGAGACTTGAGTTAGCTATGTACATCTGAAGGGTTAAGTGAGCTGGCGACAGGGGGGGAGGGGGTGTGAGTATGGTGCGCCTGCTGCAAGCTCCGTAATCGTGTCCGCGGGACCCTCGGACTCGATGTCTGCTGGTGTCCCGCGATCGGGTCACAGAGCTGAAGAACGAGATGTCAGTGTAAACACAACATCTCCCCGTTCTTCATAGTGACAGGTCACGGATCGTCTGCTCCCTGTCATCGGGAGCAGTGATCAGTGATGTGTCACTCGTAGCCACACCCCCTAACAGTTAGAATCACTCCCTAGGACACACTTAACCCCTTCCTAGCCCCCTGGTGGTTAACCCCTTCACTGCCAGTCACATTTACACAGTAATCAGTGCATTTTTATAGCACTGATCGCTGTATAAATGTGAATGGTCCCAAAATAGTGCCAAAAGTGTCCGATGTGTCCGCCATTACGTCACAGTAAAAAAGATTATTAATAAAAATGCCATAAAACTATCCCCTATTTTGTAGACGCTATAACTTTTGCGCAATCCAATCAATAAATGCTTATTGGGATTTTTTTTTACCAAAAATATGTAGAAGAATACATATCAGCCTAAACTGAGGGAAAAAAATTTATATAATGTTTGGAGATATTTTTTATAGCAAAATGTAAAAAATATTGCTTTTTTTTTTTCAAAATTGTCGCTCTATTTTTGTTTATAGCGCAAAAAATAAAAACCGCAGAGGTGATCAAATACCATCAAAAGAAAGCTCTATTTGTGGGGAAAAAAAGGACGTCACATTTGTTTGGAGGCCACGTCGCACGACTGCGCAATTGTCAGCTAAAGCGACACAGTGCCGAATGGAAACAAAGTGCTCCGGTCTTTGTGCAGCCAAATGGTCCGGGGCTGAAGTGGTTAAATAAACAATACAAAAATAAAAATAAAGTTTCTGTAAAAAGGCACAGGAACCCTCCAGACCAATTTGTTTTCTTCGGATGACAAGATCTTATAGTTTGGGCCTTTTGATAATGTTTAAAAGAATCCAAAATACTGAAACAACACAACGAATGTTCCAAATTGATTCGGATCCATTTCATTTTTATTTTGCATTAACATTTTTCATTATTATGAAACGGAAACATATTGCAATAAATACAGTAAGGTACAAAGGTGAAATAAGATAATTCTTACTTATTGTGTTTGGGTTGGATGGAGGTGGATTCATCCGAATCTCTCAATCATTACATAACAAATAAAACTGAAATAAATGTTGTTCCATTCGTTACTTTTGGATGCACACGACTTCAGTCTATATCATCCAATCAGCTCAGTCGATTTCTCTTTGTGGATTGGACTAGCAGGGATGCCTCAGAGTGCATAAGTAATCCCCCAAAATAACGAATTAACATGTTAAAATGAATTTAACCAATCAAAACTTCCAAAAATACGAATCAATTCGGAATAACAAATATGCAAAACGAATCCGAATATACAAAACAAATTCAGAAAATGAATCATCCTAACATAATGAATATGATGAAATAATGATTTACTTAAAGCGGATCTCCACCCTAAAGTGAAGTCGCGCTGATCGGCACCCTCCCCCCCTCCGGTGTCACATTTGACACCTTTCAGGGGGGAGGGGGGGTGCAGATACCTGTCTAAAGACAGGTATTTGCACCCACTTCCGGCCACACGTCACGGGCAAAAGACGGGTTTTTCCTGACATCCCGTCCGTCCCCCGTTGCGTGCTGGGAACACTCGGCTCCCAGCACACAGCGTGTGAGCCAATCGGCGGGCGCATGCGCATGCGCATGCGCCGTAGGGAACCCGGGCAGTGAAGCCGCAGCGCTTCACTTCCTGGTTCCCTCACCGTGGATGGCGGGGGGAGCAGCAGAGTGATGAGCGATCGCTCGTCCTCTGCTGCGGACGGCGCTGGACTCCAGGACAGGTAAGTGTCCTAATATTAAAAGTCAGCAGCTGCAGTATTTGTAGCTGCTGGCTTTTAATATTTTTTTTTGAGCGCACATCCGCTTTAACAAATTAAATTAAATCGAAACTAAACACATTTTTCTACTACAGGTACAAACAACAAAAATTGTATTACTGGGATCGTAAAGTGCAGGAAAATTGTATTTAGTTTTTTTCTTTGGTGGTAGCAAGAAAAGTACAGCAACATTTTAGGATATATATATATATATATATATATATATATATTTTTTTTTTACTATTTTGGACAGTTTTCTTTTCTTTTGATTATACAAAAAAAAAAAAAAAAGTTAGATATCCATTACCATTTACCACCAAATAAAAGGCCAATTTGGTGGTACAAGGTATAATTCACCCGAATACACAAAGTAGTTGCGATGATATTTCCAGTTTTACTAACACATGTCAAAGTCGTAAAATTGTGTTCAGGCATTAAGATTTGTTTACCCCCCTGTCGTGAAGGGGTTAAAATACAAAGGATATTATTTACAAACACAGTATCGCTGTTTGTATACAAAGAATTTTGCATATGTGTACACCATACAGTAATGTATATGCTGAAAGTAATCAGGCTGGTTTTGCAGCAGGCATTCGGTGACCCTTGGAAACTCTATGGAGACAGAGCCAGAAAAGGCAAGTACAAGAAGCTCTGCATAGCACATGGCTGCTGCCGTCTCTGGACTTCCCAGGGTTCAGTATTAAATTCACCTGATTTATTGGGGCTATACAATTACAATCCACCAAAGCCAATGATATATCTGCCATCTGTTTTATCCTATACCAAATCCAAAAAGGGTTTGCTATAAACACAAAGATCTCTCCTTTGCTCCCTGACAGATCCGTCTATTCACAGAACGATCGGCGGGTCGCGACGGCCGCCAAACCCGCCGATTGGCTCCCGCTGCGTCCAATCACGCGTGTGCCCCCTACACTGTGTGCACAAAATCACGTACAGGTATGTGATTTTGTGCAGCCGGGCCACTCTGCCGCAGTATATGTAAGGTGGGCGGTCTGGAAGGCGTTAAATCATTTTTCCTTAAAGAATACATGTACCGTTGAGATAAAAAGGAAAACATATCTTAGGTTGTTATTCATACCTTGATTCGTTTACTGCTTTAGATATCAGCCCTAAAATCATGATTTATTTAGGACAGGGGTCTCCAAACTTTTTACTTTGAGGGCCACATTCTATATTTTACACATATTCGCGGGCCGGAAAAATCTTTTTTAAATAAATCCACAGTAGAAGAATAGAATAGAATTTTACTTACTGCTGACAGCAGGACTGGATTGTGGCCCTGTATTCTTTTCTGGCACCTAAATGCTGGAGCATCATGCAGCGTGGCTAAACTTCCAGCGTGCACCAGTCTTTACATACGTGTCCCCATCAGTCTCCCCATTCATCTGTGTCCCCATCAGTCTCCCCATACATTTCTGTCCCTTTCACTCATCAGGGTATCCCCACAAATTGGTGTCCCCATTAGAGCACCCCCCCCCACATTTTTGTGTCTCCATCATTCATCCGAGTCTCACTGCACATTTGTGTCGCCATCGCAGCCCACCCCCGCCTGCATATTTGTGTCCCCATCAGAGCCATCACCTCCCCTTCCGCATATTTGTGTCGCCATCAGCCCCCCCCCCTCTCACATGTTTGTTTCCCCATAAGAGCCCCCCACATTTGTGTCCCTATCAGACCCCGCAGATATTTGTGTCCCCATCAGTCATCAGCCCCCCCCCCCAGATTTTTGTCCCCATCAGAGTCATCAGCCCCCCCCCCCACATGTGTACCCCCATCAGACCCCCCAGATATTTGTGTCCCCATCAGAGTCATCAGCCCTCCCCTACATGTGTGCCCCCATCAGAGTCATCAGCCCTCCCCCACATGTGTGCCCCTATCAGAGTCATCATCCCTCCCCCACATGTGTTCCCCCATCAGAGCCATCAGCCCCCCCCATTTGTGTCCCCATAAGAGTCATCAGCTTCCCCCCCCCCCCACATTTGTGTCTCCATCAGAGCCATTCAACCCACCCTGCACACAAGTGTAATCATCTCACATCAGCCCCCCTCCTTGCATGTGTACTTTACCAGCGCGAGACGTTACACTGGCTGTGCAGACCTGCTGCACCTTCTGACTCCCGTCCCGCTGGTATTACACACTCGTTACAGGTTAACAGGGAGGCAGGAGGCGGGAGCAGGGAGCTGGCAACAGGTCTGCACTAAACACCTCATTGGCTGCTGGGATGCCCATGGTCCCAGCAGCCAAGACAGTGAGACACCGGGAGGGATTGCGACACCTGCGCTGCATAATTCCGCGGGCGAATATGCAGCGCAGGTTCCACAGCTAACAGGACTAAGGACTCCAGCTGCGGGCCGGAGGAAATGGCCATGGCGGGACGGATGTGGCCCGCGGGCCGTACTTTGGAGACCCCTTATTTAGGACATGCCTTCAATTAAGTATTTGGAATCATGTACAAAAGAAAATACATTATGTATGTTTTCAGTATGAAAAAGGCATCACCAGCATCACTTAAAGTGATAGTAAAGGCTCACTTAAAAAAAAAAAAAAATAACAAACATGTTATACTTACCTCTTCTAAGTATAACATTACAACTGCACCAAAGATCACTTCACAATGTACAGATGTCTGCAAGGAGTCATAGGTGACAGGTCCTGCTCCAAAATATGCCTAGTCGGAGTCTATCTAGCAGGCCAAAAAGACGTGTAGCGAGAACAGAACAGGGGGTGCTGGGGGGGGGGGGGGTGGCTGCTACACACAGAAGGTTTTTTATCTTAATGCATAGAATGCAGTGTGACGCGGCGGCCGTATATTGACGGCCTCCCGTCAATTGTCGATGGCCGGATAGGAAGTGGTTAAAGCGGGGGTTCAGCGGGAAATCGTTTTTCTTTTTTAAATGTCCATATACTGCATTAAACACAATTAAGATTGTACTTACTTCTCTGGTATTAGTAGGCATCTGCTGTGTGATTTGGCGATAAATTTATATTTATAAAAAATCGAGCAGTGCAGTTCCATCTTGCTTGTGGGCATTGTGAAGCCCACAAGCAAATGCTTCCAGGAACCGATGAATGCTTGTCACGTGACCGGCTACATGAGTAACGTGACGAGTAAAATCACGCAATAGTTCCTCGCTTTGCCTTCTGAATCGTCTCCTGGGCAGTGTGAAGCTGTGCTCCCAGGAGACATTGCTAAATAGTCCCAGCAAACACCGGGCTCTGGGAGATAAAGCGACACGCCCACTCCCGCGGGACGAAAACCAGGAAGTGCCTGCTTTAGACACCCGAACAACGGTATGGCAATAATATTGAAATGTATGGATAGCAAACTGTTAGCATACACACTGAGCTGGTCTGATTAAGCAGTACTTTAAAATTAGGGTGAACCTCCGCTTTAAGATATAAATGTTTCCTGCCCGCCAATTGTAATAATCTTATGCCGCGTACACACGCTCGGTCCATCTGATGAAAACGGTCCGATGGATTTTCCCATCGGTCAACCGATGAAGCTGACTGATGGTCAGTCGTGTCTACACACCATCAGTTAAAAAAATGATCGTGTCAGAACGCGGTGACGTAAAACACAACCACGTGCTGAAAAAAAAGAAGTTCAATGCTTCCAAGCATGCGTCGACTTGATTCTGAGGATGCGTGGATTTTTAACCGATGGACGTGCCTACAAACGATCGTTTTTTTTCTATCGGTTAGGTACCCATCGGTTAAATTTAAAAAAAGATTGAATTTTTTTAACCGATGGATAAATAACCGATGGGGCCTACACACGATCAGTTTGGTCTGATGAAAACAGTCCATCAGACCGTTCTCATCGGTTTGACCGATCGTGTGTACGCGGCATTAGGAGCATGCAAATATGGTATAAAAAAGATCAGTGGAATGCCTTTGTTGATGCAATAGAGCTTATTTACTGTATATCCAGGTCAAATGTTTTTCATTTGTGGGAAAATGAGGGAAATACCACATTATTAGATATGTGCAGAATGGATTTTTTTGTTTTTGTTTCGGATAGATTTGTTATGTTTAATCATTTTGTTTTATTGATTCAATTCGGAATTCGTTTAGTTTAATTGCATTACGCTTATTAATTTTCTGACAAATTCCACAATTTCCAAACTATTCAAATTCGGATAGGTCGAATAATTATCAACTAATTCGAATTCTGTATAAATAGCTGGTTGTTAGTCAGCGGGCTGGGAAAACAACCACTGCGTCCTTAACAACCAATGCTTCATCAGCTGTCAACTAAAATGTTATAAAAATCCCAAAAATGGGCGGTTTAAGAGTAATTTGGTTTGATTTGCGAGCAAGTTCTTTTTTTTTAAATCTGACTTGGTTTGCGAGTGTTGACTTGCAATACGATCAAAATTCAAGCTAATTAGGCCTGCAGTACCTCATTTGGCCTGAGGTACAGGGGCGCAGGAGCCGAGAAAAGCCGAACATTGGCCTGCAGTACTTCATTTGGCCTGAGGTATGGGGGCGCAGGAAAAGAGCCGAAGTGTCCTCAGGCCTTTTCGGCCATTTTCGGCACTCTCTGGCGCCCCCCACCTCTGGCCACATTCGGTATCACATCCCATTGAAGTCAATGCAGAACAAATTATTTTCATTTCCGTTGACTTCAATGGGAAAACTCGCTTTGATATTACTTTGGATTTGGATTACGAGCATACTCCTGGAACTTCTGGAAATGCTTGTAATCTACTACCCTAGCAGGGCATTGTAAAATGCCTTGCAATGCCTCATGGGACTTGTAGTTTCGCAACAGCTATAGGGCTGCAAGTTTGAGACCCCTGACCTAGGCAATAAGAAGATTGCCAAGATCCTGAAACTGAGGTGCAGCACAGTGGCCAAGACCATACAGTGGTTTAACAAAGAAGTTGAGTGCACACGCTCAGTGTCATATCCAGAAGTTTTCTTTGGGAAATAGACGTACGTTACCAGCATTGCTGCAGAGGTTGAGGGTTTAGTCTGTCAGTGCTCAGACCATACGCCGCACACTGCATCAAATTGGTCTGCATGGCTGTCGTCCCAGAAGGAAGCCTCTTCTAAAGATGATGCAAAAGAAAGCCTGCAAAGTTTGCTGAAGACGAGCAGACTAAGGACATGGATTACCATGGACATGGACCAAGATAAACTTATTTGGTTTTGGTTCCGATGGTGTCAAGTGGGTGTGGCGGCAACCAGGTGAGGAGTACAAAGACTTGCCTACAGTCAAGCATGGTGGTGGGAGTGTCATGGTCTGGAATTGCATGAGTGCTGCCGGCACTGGGGAGCTACAGTTCATTGAGGGAACCATGAATGCCAACATGTACTGTGAGATACTGAAGGAAAGCATGATTCCCTCCCTTCAGAGACTGGGCCGTAGGGTAGTATTCCAACATGATAAGACCCAACCACACCTCTAAGACGACCACTGCCTTGCTAAAGAAGCTAAGGGTAAATGTGATGGACTGGCCAAGCATGTCTCCAGACCTAAACTCTATTGAGCATCTGTGGAGCATCCTCAAACAGAAGGTGGAGGAGCGCAAGGTCTCTAACATCCACCAGCTAAATGATGTCATCATGGAGGAGTGGAAGAGGACTCCAGTGGCAACCTGTGAACTCCATGCCCAAGAGGGTTAAGGCAGTGCTGGAAAATAATAGTGGCCACACATAATATTGACACTTTAGGCCCAATTTGGACATTTTCACTTAGGGGTGTACTCACTTTTGTTGCCAGCGGTTTAGGCACTAATGGCTGTGTGTTGAGTTATTTTGAGGGGACAGCAAATTTACACTGTTATACAAGCTGTACACGTACTACTCTACATTGTAGCAAAGTGTAATTTCTTCAGTGTTGTCACTTGAAAAGATTTAATAAAATATTTGCAAAAACGTGAGGGGTGTACTCACTTTTGTGAGATATTGTATATCTAGAGAGATAGACACACACACTAATCTTGAACTCTTGTAATATGGTTTATTTTTTGCAGAGAACAGCATGACCTTCAGGCTACTGCACGGGACATTTTATCATCATAATAGAACTTATGAGATCACTACCTAATAATGGCATGCCAGAAGGACAAATGATTCATGCAGTACATTGTGACTCTGCTACAGAATACATTCACATGGCATGGATCCTTCAGTCTGGGTTCACATTGGAGCGATTTGTCATGCAATTTGAGAGATCAAATTGCATGACAAGTCGCAGCCTATTGGTGGCAATGGCACTGTTCCAATCAGTGCGACACATATTTTGCGGCGCCGCACCGATTTGCAAAAGTAGTTCCTGCGCCACTTTTGCCGATTTCAGGTGCGACTTCAATAGACATCTGTGTATGAAGCCACACAGATGTCTATCAAGTAGCACCTAAAATCACGCTGACCTTGCTACTTTGAAATCACGCTACTTCAAGTAAAGTAGCACGATTTCAAAGTAGCATCAATGTGAACCAGGGCTCAATATCATTATCAAGGACAAGAAAGGAAATTATTTGCAGTCTTCTGCTCTGTCTTCTCTTCTTCTTGTTATTGGGTCCTGTCTGCCCCCATGAACCAATATCCTTGATATCATATGTGTTTACTAAACACAAATGCCCACATTAAAGTGGAGTTCCACCCAAAATTTTTACTTCTGTTTTAATTGACGGTGACCACCTGAAATGCCACATACACTCTTTTTAGAGGCATTCAGCACCCACTTCCTCCTGGGGCTCCATGGCGCCAAATGGAATTTCACCTCTCCCCCTCCCTGCCTGCAATCTTCTGGGACACGTCACATGTCCCAGAAGAATGACCGGTCAATCACAGCCTGCAGCGCGGCTTACACATGCGCAGTGTGTGCTCGGCTGTAAAGCCCCAGTCGGGAGAGGAGCGGGGCTTCGTACGCCCACATCGCTGGACCATGGGAGAGGTGAGTGTCCGATTATTAAAAGCCAGCAGCTACACTTTTTGTAGCTGCTGACTTTTATATGGGTGGAACTCTGCATTAAATAATGAACCTGTGCACCGAAAGCACAAAAATATGCAGGTCTTGGTTACAGTAGAACTATAGGCAAAACTTTTCTGGTGCCTCCACAACAACATGCCCGGAGGAAACCAAGTTGCTATGTAGCGCTTCCCCCTCAGGAGCCGCTGGTTAGATTTGGGACGGCATGATTATGTTACCTCTGTGATGTGTCTAGGGATGATGATGAGATGCGATAACGGAATGTCCAAACAGCAGGGTGTCGTTTTCTGTGCTTTTATTCCTTGCCCAACATGGCAAACAATTAACTTAAGGTAGATAGAGAAAGGTTGGTGAAAGGAGAATTTACAGATTCAGGCCTATGGATAAACGAAAGCAGTCCTGCCTCCAATGGGATTTTAACTCACGTCGCCACTTCAGCAGGAGTGGGTAAAGTATACCTGGACAGGCCTCTCACACCGACCTGGCAGCCAGGGTATCACTTAGAACTTCTGAGAAGGAACAAGTCTCTGCCACCGACTTGGCTCTAATAGAACTTAGATTTTGTAGTGAGACCTCTGCCACAGGCCCTTTACTCAGGAATAAAGATAATAGAGCGAATCCTCTCAGTGCATACCTTTTTTCCTGAATCTCCCTCAGGTAGATTTCTTAGGTTGGGGTCACCGACTGACAAAGTTGCAGCATACAACTTCCCAGTGTCCGGCTACCCAGATCCCCGATGGATTGTCTAGGCCCTGTTGGATCGCCTGCCTCCGGGCTCACCTCAGACCGACTCCCCACCGAACAGCATGATTCACTTGGGATCCTCCTCATGAAGTGTGGGGACCCAGTAAGTCACTGGGGCCCCTTTGCAGCTTTAGTTGCTCCGGGCCATGAGGGCCCAGAGTCAGGAACTCCGCATAGCACGTGTGCCCCGGCTTGGTAGGCCATCTCACCGGGGCCCGTGATGTGCGCACACCCTAAAGGTGGGTGCCGCACCTGGAACCAGGAACGGGCGAAGACCCTTGCAAAATGGTGTCCACCCTGGAAACTTAGTTTTTTTCAGCACGTCGTTGTGTTTTACGTCACCGCGTTGGACTCGATCGTTTTTTTAACTGATGGTGTGTAGGCACATCAGACCATCAGTCAGCTTCATCGGTTAACCGATGAAACGGACCTTCAGTCCGTTTTCATCAGTTTGGACTGATCTTGTGTACAGGGCCTAAGGCTCTGTGTCCCGTGGTGTACGATAAAGAAATTACACTTTAAATTGGATTGGTTACCTTTACTCTATGAGTCCATGCAGGATGAGAGCAGAGGAATGACTCCCTTTGTGTCAGGCCTCTCTCTACTGTCCCCTGACACCACAGGCCCAACTTTACACACTTATTCAAGTCAACAAGTAATGGCTTAACTTTATAGATAAACTGTCCCACACACCCAATGCATACGCAGAGCCCTGAATATGTGTGTGCAGATCCGTATTGCACTAGTAGCTTCAGTCCTTTTGAAGCAAAGATAAGCTTTGGTGTCTTCAGCTAGCCACTTTCAAACTCCTGTATAGCAGGGCCAAACAACACAACTGGCCCCGATTGTCAGGGTAAACAATCAGGGTTTTGTTCAACAAGGTGAGAGGACAAGGATGTCTGTAATCAGAGTTCAGAAATGGATAGCCTTATCCTTTATCCCTTTGTACTACAAGTGTCAGCAAGATGACAACCAGTAATGATGTCTGTATACAGTGTTCAAATAATTCATGTAGTGCAGTGTCTCTGTTCCCTGCAGATGAGCAAAAATGCCCCCTCACCAAATCCTGCGATCAAGGCCCAAATGAACGTCCTGGAACAGAAAGGCTCTCTTGGCAACCCAACTGTTCACCTCACACTGGAACGATTCACCATCTGTGCAGTTGTACCTCGGTATGCACCTGGGATCCCCCTCACTCAGGCTGGATGTCCCAACTGGCGGTGGAGGCCTGAATTGCACAGGAAGATCATCTGAGAGACAGCATCACTCCTCCAGGTCTGATCTCTCGCACTGCCTCATGGAGAACTGAGAATCTCCTCAGAACACAAAATGGAGTCCTTAGCCACCTTCTGTTTTGCAAACTCCTCTGGGATTTGTAGTTTCTCCCTGTATACCAGTCTATGGGGCCATTTTGTGAGGGAACTGCATGTCCCAGAATCCATTGCAGCTCTTCCTGCAGTTCAGTACAGTAAAGTGATATATTCCTTTAAATTTTTCAAATTTTACTTTTTTTACTTTCCAGCGATGTAATCCATTCTGTGGCCACCAGGCCACATGCCCTCGACATAGGGGGGGTGCTTCAGAGTTACCCCCAAAGCACCTTGTCCCCATGTTGATGGGGACAAGGGCCTCATCCCCACAACCCGAGGGGCTGGTATGGATTTTGAGGGGGACCCCTACGCCATTTAAAAAAAAATGGCGCAGGTTTCCCCTTAAAGCGGGGGTTCACCCTATAAACAAAAAAAAAACATTTTTTTTCTTCTAGCATAAAATGAGGCATAGTAGCGCGAGCTACAGTATGCCTGTCTTGATTTTTTTATCCCCGTACTCACAGTGCAATCCTACTTTGAAGATTCCGTCTCCCCACGGGGAATGGGCGTTCCTATCCAGACGGAGGATGATTGACGGCCGGCTCTGGCACGTCACGCTTCTCTGGAAATAGCCGAAATAGGCTTGGCTCTTCACGGCGCCTGCGCATAGTCTGTGCGCAGGCGCCGTATAGCGCCGTGAAGAGCCGAGATCTACTCCGGCTGTCTTCGGGGAGCGTGACGTGCCAGAGCCGGCCGTCAATCATCCTCCGTCTGGACAGGAACGCCCATTCCCCGCCGGGAGACGGAATCTTCGAAGTAGGATTGCACTGTGAGTACGGGGATAAAAAAATCAAGACAGGCATACTGTAGCTCGCGCTACTATGCCTCATTTTATGCTAAAAAGCTGCTATGGAGGGTGAACCACCGCTTTAATAGTCATACCAGACCTGAAGGACCTGGTATGGAATTTGGAGGGACCCCACGCAATTATTTTTTTAAATTTTGGTTCGGGGGTTCCCCTTAATATTCATACCAGACCCAAATGGCCTGGTAATGGACTGGGGGGGGGACCCCTTTTTTTTTCTCATAAACTTTTATCTGTATTGCTGGACCCGACAATTCATTATAGCCGCAAGCAGTTTTTTTCTTTATAAATGTCATTTTGCTGCAGGGACGGTTCTAAATACGGGAAAATGTACCACTTTACAGGCATACTATAGACACCCCCCAGGTACGAAATTTAAAGGAATTTATCACTTTTATTGTTTCAGTTTAAGAATTATTAAAATCACTGCTCTCTAAAAAACTGACGTTTCTTAAAACTTGTTTTTGCATTGATACATGTCCCCTGGGGCAGGACCCGGGTCCCCAAACACTAATTATGACAATAAGTTGCATATAAGCCTTTAAAATTAGCACTTTTGATTTTTCATGTTCGTGTCCCATAGACTTTAACGGTGTTCGCTTATTCGAACACATTGTTTGCCTGTTCGCAAGTTCTGGTGCGAACCGAACTGGGGGGTGTTCGGCTCATCCCTGCTCGTAATTGCTGGAGTACTGATAAGCCTTGTTTTAAAGTTTGTTTGTATTATTCTTGTTATATTTTATAAATAAATGTTATCTTTGGTAATGCACAAACTGGGAGTGAGGTAGCAGAGTAATGCTGGACCAGTGGATGGCATAGGCTACTAAATTCAACATTTCTCAAGTGAAGGTGTGTACTGGCATGGGACAGAACATTTTACAGTGGGACTCTATGTTACAGAACTGCACACAGTGTCTAGCTCCTCTCTAAGCCAGACTTTCATATGACTTCTGCCCCACCTGGTCTTGGAGAGGAGAGGTCCGCCCTGCCCACACACTCCCTCCTCACAGGATTTGACCGACAGTAGCAGAAGCCTATGGTTCCTTCCCGCGACTCTCTTTGTTCTTCTGAAGCCTCTGTAGGTGTCATCAGGAGAGCAGCTGTCTGACTGGATGCTGCAAAACTGGATGACCTCTGCAGTCATTTTTAGTGAGAGGAATACCAACAAATAGCACTGTCCCACTGCAGTTGGCATTTGAAAAGTGGCTATAGTAGGGACAGGGTCCCCATTGGTTAGGGACAGTGCTAGAGAGGCGTTCCTGATAAGGGATAGAACTGGCATACAGCATCTGGCTTCAGTATCCTGAGACTTTAGAGCTGGGACAAAGAATTCTGTCAACCTGCAAGTGTGCCTACACCGCTGCTCTGCCACCCTCTTTATTCAGACGCTGCCCCAGTAACATAAGCATTGTTATAGTGAAACATCAAGTGCTAGAACTGTGTTAAAGTACTGCTATCGCTGCTATGAGCCGTTGTACCCAAATCTCCTGTATTACTAAGACTCTAATGCCACTGTTTTGGGATTGTTAAAGTGGAAGTAGTCTTATTTTTTTACTTGTACCTACAGGTAAGCCTATAAAAAGGCTTACCTGTAGGTACTGTAAATATCTACTAAACTTGCACAGAAGATATTCAGAGTGCATGCAGTCGATGACATCATCGGCGCATGCGCTCTGAAAGTCCGGCTTACAGTGCCGGACCTTCAAGCCCTGTACACACGATTGGTTTATCTGATGAAAATGGACCGATGGACTGTTTTCATCGGACCAACCGATCGTGTGTGGGTCCCATCGGTTTGTGTTCCATCGGTGAAAAAAAATAGAACATGTTTTAAAATATTCCTATAGATAAGCAACCGATAGAAAAAAAACGATCATCTGTTTGATAGTCCATCGGTCAAAAATCCATGCATGCTCAGAATCAAGTCGACGCATGCTCAGAAGCATTGAACTTCATTTTTCTCAGCACGTCGTAGTGTTTTACGTCACCGCGTTGGACACGGTCGGATTTTTGACTGATGGTGTGTAGGCAAGACTGATGAAAGTCAGCTTCATCGGATATCCAACGATCGTGTGTACAGGGCTTCAGAGCCTGTGCCGTAAACAGAGGCTCCCACGTGCATGCGTGGGAGTGACGTCACCATGGCTCTGGCCTGGAATAAATACACTGGGGAAGAGGTCAGCCATCTCAGCGGTGTGTGGGTGCTGCTGGAGGGCTTTGTTTTAAGGTAAGTATTTCATAATGAGCTAGTTTGTGATGCATACTAGCTCATTATGCCTTTGTCTTACATGTTTCTTTGTTTTTTTTTTACCAGGGTTTACAATTTCTTTAACCACTTGACACCCGCACGCCGTCATATGACGTCCAAAACGGGGACCTGTTATCCTGGGTGGACGTCATATGACGTCCTGGGCTTTGCGGGGGGATATCTCAATGAGATGATCGCCGTCCGCCGGATGTTTGCGATAGAGAAGACTGGTGACCAGATGGTCACCAGTCATCTCTATGACCGTCGGAGGCCCGGGCGCGATGTGATGACGTCACGCCCGGGTCCCCGTAAGTAAACAAACCGCAATTGCGGCTAGTTTGAATGAGATCTGTGAATTTTTTTTCACTATCTCATTCTTTCCAGCCTGGAGGAGAGATGTGAGGTCTTATTGACCCCGCATCTCTCCTTAAAGAGGACCTGTCACACACATTCCTATTACAAGGGATGTTTACATTCCTTGTAATAGGAATAAAAGCGATTGAAAAAAAAAAAGTGTAAAAAAAAGTGTAAAAAATAAAGAAATATGTAAAATAAAAAATAAAAAATAATAATAAAAAAATTAAAATGCCCCTGTCCCCGGTAGCTCGCGCTCAGAAGCGTACGCACACACGTAAGTCCCGCCCACGTATGTAAACGTCGTTCAAACCACACATGTGAGGTGTCGCCGCGTGCGTTAGAGCGTGTGCAACAATTCTAGCACTAGACCTCCTCTGTAACTCTAAACTGGCAACTTGTAAAAATTTTAAAGTGTAGCCTATGGAGATTTTTAAGTAACAAAGTTTGACGCCATTCCATGAGTGTACGCAATTTTAAAGCGTGACATGTTAGGTATCTAGTTACTCGGCGTAACATCATCTTTCATATTTTACCAAAAAATTGGGCTAACGTTACTGTTATGTTATTTTTTAATTTATGAAACCATTTTTTTTTTTTTTTTTTTTTTTTTCACTTCAGACTCCACCTCATAGAGTGTGCATTATATGCTCATGTTCTGCGCACCTGCCCATTGCATCTCTATGTTGGTTTTGCATCATAAGTGTCGCCTCTTCTTATGTGAGATATTTTTATTTTTCATCGTGTGTTTTTTTTTTTTTTTTTTTTTTTTTTTAATTATATATATAAATATATATTATTGATGTCTATTGAACATCACTCCTCCTATTTCAGAGGCACAAAAGGATTACATTTTAATTTTATCCCCCCCCCTTCTCCTACCCCCCCCCCTTCCCCCCTATCTCACCTTCAACAATCTCCTATTTCTCTAGTTCTTTCAAGAAAATTTTTTTTTTTTTTTTTTTTTTTTTTTCCCCAGTGTATCTTTTAAGCATCTACCCTTAATTTTTCTGCATAACTCCACGATTTCTTGAAAGTCCTCCATTTATCCCATTTCGTGATTTGTAAGATGTTATTACCCTCTATGCCCTCTTTTATTTCTTCCATTCTGTAAGTTTCTTCGACCGCATCTATCCACTCCCAAATTGAGGGGCACTCCACTTCTTGCCACCTCCTTGGAATAAGTCTCTTAGCGGCATTGAGTAGATGCGGTACAAGCGTTTTCCTATATCTTTTTATACCTTCCTCCCCCCCATGGAATAGGATGACCCATGGGTCCATCTTGATCTTTTTCCCCGTGATCTCTTCCACACAGGCCAAGATTTTTTCCCAATACCTCTTAACCTTGGTACATCCCCACCAAAGATGTGCCATATTTCCTGGTGATCCACATTCCCTCCAACACTCTCCTGTCTGATCTTCTTTGAATTTTTTTAGCTTATCCGGGGTCATGTACCATCCGGATATGCATTTATAGCACATCTCCGCCGTTCGACTATCTACCGCGGAGGAGTGTGTCAAAGCCAACATTTTATCTATTGTGCCCTTATCCCGTTGTGTTCCCAATTCCCTTTCCCATTTTTTAATGAATGGAGGTATATTCTGCTCATCTATCTTCAGTATAATTCTATATAGCTTTGAAGTAGTTCCTTTTGCTCTTTCCATAAAGCAAATTTTTTCTAGGTCTGTTAACTGGTCTCCCGCTCTCAGTGGGCCTGGTAGATCCTGGACAAAATGTTTAAGCTGCTGGTACCTCCATTCATTAATTTCCATTAAATTTTTTTTAGCTTTTAACTCGGGTAGTGTTATTATGTGGCCCTCCCTTATTATATCCCTTAGTTGTACCGTGTCCTGTTTGATCCAATTCCCCCCAACTTGTGTTTTACCTGGTGCAAAATAATCATTATTTTTCAGTGCTATAAAAGGTGAATTATATTCCTTCTCAATTTTTTTATAGACATTATCCCATATTTTAAGTGCATTTTTTGTTATTTCATGTGCATTTTTATCTAGTGTTCTAAATTGAGGAGGATTCCATATTATCTTGTCCAGCCTCGTCTGTGCTAACTCGTTTTCTAGTCTAACCCACCTTTTTTCTTTGTTGGCTCTGGCCCACTCCACCACCCTTGTTATTACCACTGCGTCATAATATCCTTTAATGTCCGGTACCGCTAAGCCCCCCTTTTTTTTTGGTTGTTTTAGGGTCTGGAGTGATATCCTATGTTTCTTATTTCTCCATATATAATTCATAATTATTTTTTTTAGAGCCGAGAATAATGTTCTCGGGAGAGCTATGGGGATCATCTGAAATTTATATAATATTTTAGGTAATATAACCATTTTGCAATAATTAATTCGTCCTACCCATGATATTGCTCTATTTTCCACTCTTTTTGTTTCTGTCTTAATTTCATTTAATAGGGGGATGAAATTTATCTTATAGATTTTTTTTATAGAGTTTGCTAACAGTATCCCTAGATATTTGAGTTCTTTAACCCAGGCGAACTGGTACTCCTCTTTCAAGAATTGCTCTTCCAATTTACTTATATTTATACTCATAATCTCTGTTTTGGTGAGATTTATTTTAAAGTTCGAAATTTCCCCATAGTCTCTACATATATTTAATAGATTTGAGATTGATGTTTTGGGTTTGTCCAAATAGAAGAGGATATCGTCCGCAAAGGCAGAAAGTTTGTATTCCTCCTCTCCTATTTTAACCCCTTTTATTTCTTTGCAATTGCGTATCCTGGCCAGCAGCGGCTCCAAAGAGAGCACAAACAGGAGTGGCGACAAGGGGCATCCCTGCCTTGTACCGTTTTTCATTGAAAATGTTTGAGATAAATTACCATTTATCTTTATTTTGGCAGTGGGAGACAAATAAAGGGCTGCAATCCAGTCTATCATTCTCTGTCCAAACCCCATGCCTCTCAAGGTCAGCAGCATAAGCCCCCAGTCTACTCTGTCGAACGCTTTTTCTGCGTCAATCGACAGAAGTAAACCTGGGGACCCTACTGCCTTCATTCTCTGGAGCAACAGGAGTGTTTTTACTCCATTGTCTCTACCCTCTCTACCCTGGACAAAGCCCGTTTGGTCCGGGTGTACCAGTTTTGTCATTTCCTGTCTAATTCTTCCGGCCAATACCTTTGCGTACAATTTTATATCGATGTTCAGCAGAGATATCGGCCGGTACCCTGAACAGCTTCCTGTGTCTTTACCTTCCTTCGGGATAACGGTGATGGATGCCTCTGATGCTTCTTTACTTAATTTATACTCTCTTCCCAGGCCATTAAAATACTGACATAGTTTTGGAAGAAGGATCTCCTTGTATTTTTTATAATACATCACTGTGAAGCCGTCCGGGCCCGGGCTTTTTCCAGTTTCTGTACTTGTTAAAGCCAGTTTAATTTCATTTTCTGTGATAGGTCTGTCCATCCCTTCTGCCTCCGTTTGATCTAATTTTGCTATTCCTGCTTCTTTTAAAAATGTTGTAATCTTGTTTTCTTTCTCCCCTTTTTGCCAGTTCTTTTGTTCTACTGAATATAGTTTTTCATAATATAATCTGAATGTTTCTGCAATATCTTTTGTTGTATGAAAAACCTTACCTTTTTCGTTTTTAATTTTGTCTATATAATTCTTGGATTTCTTTTTTTGTACCATCCGGGCAAGGTGTTTGCTTGTTTTATTTCCCCACCTGTATCTCTCCCTTGCTATTAAGTTAAATTCTCTTTTTGTGTCTTGATCTAAGAGTTCTTTAAGTTCATTTCGTTTGTTTACTAAATCTAAGTATAAGTCTTGTTGCTTTCCCAATTTCTTATGTTTTTGTTCAAGGTTAAAGATCTCCCCTATAAGTTTTTCCCTTACACTACTCTCTTCTTTCTTCTTCCTTGCTCCTTCAGAGATTAGGACCCCTCTTATCACCGCCTTATGGGCGTCCCATAGTGTTGCTTTTGAGATTCCCTCTATCTCATTTGTTTTAAAGTACTCTTCCAATTCTTTTTTGACCCTCAGGAAACTTTTCTCTTTGATTATTAGCTCCTCATTAAGTCTCCAGTTTTGATAGGGCTTTTGGTTACCTAAGACATTTATGGATATGCTAATGGGGGCATGGTCCGAGATCGTCATGGTTTCTATTCTTGTCTCGACCACCATTTCCAACATTCTATGGTCCACTAGTATGTGGTCGATCCGAGAATAGCTACCGTGAACCGGGGAAAAAAAGGTGTAATCCCGTTGACCTGGGTTAAAGATCCTCCATGTATCCACTAATTGATTTCTATACAGACTTTCCTTAACCTTTTTTAGTAGTATGTCTTGGGTGTCTGATGTCTGGTGAGTTTTATCTACCTTTGGGTCCATACAAAAGTTTAAGTCACCTCCCAATAATAATTTTCCCCTCCTGAAATCTTTTAATTTCCCTAATATTCCCAACAGATATTTCATCGGGGAGGTATTCGGTGCATATATATTTACAAGAGTGTATTCCTCCTCCTCCAGTTTTCCCCTTAAAAAGAGGAATCTCCCTTCCGGGTCTGTCATTCTATCTGTTAGAACAAACCGTGTCCCCTTCGCTATTCCAATTGCTATCCCTCTAGCTCTTTTTGAGATGGTATCTCCATAGTACCATCTGGGAAAGTCAGGGGAGTATATCTTTATGTTTGACCCCAATGTAAGATGGGTTTCTTGTAAGAAGGCAATGTCTGTCCTATATCTTTTCAACTCCTTTAATATCTTATGTCTCTTAGTAGGACTATTAAGGCCTTTGACGTTATAGGACAGACATTTAATCACTGGCATCTTTGTTTTGCTTTCTTCGAATTATGCTCTCTTCTGATTGTTTTGGTGAGATAGGGTTTCTTCCCTCCCTCAATCCCCTCCCTCCCGCCCCCCCGTCCCCCCCCCCGCCCTCCCTCCCCCCCCCCCCCCCTCCCTCCCATCCCCTCCCTCCAACCCATCCCACCCATCCCCCCCTCCCTCCATCCCATCCCTCCCCCTCCCTCCCCTCCCCCCACCCCCCCCTTTAATCTCGTCCCACCTCCCCCTCTCCCCCCCCCCTCCCCCCCTCCCCGCTGGCCCTATAAAGACCTCTGAACCAATTTCCCTATCTTGGTTCAGTATGCTCTGGGTGAGGTTTTAGGATTTTTCTTCTACCCCTCCCCCTTCCTTTTGAAAGAGGAGGTGGGGGACTAGTTGCAATCATCCTCCCCGTGGCCACCCGGTGTCCCCCCCAGAGGCCCAGAGGGGAGGTGCGTCCTCAAGGAGGTCCCAGGGGGGCCCCAGAGCGGCATGCTGCAGTTTAAGTCGGAACCAGGTAAACCAAGAGGGAGATGGGAGGGGAGGCTCGGGGAGGGAAGCCCCCTCCCTCTCTCTTACCCCCCCCCTCCCCTACACCCATCCCGGCAAGTCCGGAATCGGAACGTCCAATTTCCTGCAAAATTCGCTTAAGTCCTCGGGGAATCTCAGAATCGCTGATCTTCCCTCTCTAGTCCCAATTAAACACGCGGGGAATCCCCAGTTGTATTTAATATTTAGATCAATCATCTGTTTTAGGAGTGGTTTTAACAGCCATCTCCTCGCTAGGGTTTCTGGGGCCACATCGGTGAAGATCCGGATTTCCACCCCTTCGAAGACTATCGGGGGTTGCCCCCTCAACTTTTTCCATATTTCTTCTTTATCTTCATAAAATCGAAACCTTATTATAACATCTCTTGTTTGCTCAGATGACGTTCTTTTCGGATTTCCCACACGATGGACCCTTTCAATCATGATGGGATTGTCTACTGTTCTTTTCAGTACAGGGTTGAATATCGTCTGCATTATTACCCTGAGGTCCTCCCCCCTCTTCTCTGGTATTGATTTTATCCTCAGATTTTGTCTCCGGTTTCTGTTTTCCTGGTCTTCTAATTTATAGAAGATAAGCCTCTGTTGTGATTGAATCTGATCGATCTGAATTTTTAGTAAGTTTGATTCTTGGGCTTGTTTCTCAATATGCTCCTCTGCTGATTCTATCCTGCCGAGCATGTGGCCCAGGTCTGTCCGCAAGTTCTGTATTTCCCCCTTTATCGCGTTTTCCATCTTTAGCAGCATTTCTGCCATTTCTCTCTTTGAGGGGGACTGTGCGTCTATCCTGCTGCTTTCCAGTCCGCTACCCAATGACACCTCCTCTCTTGATTCCAAGGAAGTTTCTCCGGAAATTTCACTCTGGGGCTTCTTATTCTCATTCTTTTTTATTTTGTTACCTTGTTGTTGCTTTGTTATCCCCTGAGCGCCGAGAGCCTGCGGGCTTTCTCCACTCGTCACAAAGGGCCTTATTGAGCTTGTAGCTGTTATATTTCTTGGGGTATTGGGGGGGCCCCCTTTTGTTGATCTACTTATCATTCTACTCATGTTGGGTTTTTTCCTCCTGATTCTCTTCCCCAGCTTGACCCTTCGTTTCCCAAAAGAAAAGGGAAAACAGGACTTGGTATTGATGTGATAGCCCGAGTAGCCTGCAGGGCGGGGGGGGATGGAAGGTGTCTAGGTATGACCCAAACAAAGGTAGTATAAGACCTACAAGGAGAAAAAGAGGGGGGAGGAGGGGGGGTCCAAACCGTGGGGCTCCCAGGGACGTCTCCCCGAAAAAAATAATATGGAGGGTGCCAAGAGAGAGCGGAGGGGTAAGCTCTTCTACATGCAGGTTTTAAGAGCAAATATTTATGCCAGATTGTAATATTGCCTATTTACTGACTTTTTCTACTAATGATGTATTTAAGTCCTATTTAGCCTGTTAGGATCGGTCTGTCCGTTTGGGAGGGTCCCCGTCAACCCCTCTAGTTAGGGTCCCCCTAGACATGCAGCTGATCACCCACAAGTTTCCGCTCCCTTGGTTTATTCGGTCCTCCTGGTCAAATGTTGTGAGGTGTTCTGTGTACAGTCGGGTCTTGCAGGGCTAATTTCCTCAGTACAACCCATGGCCGTTTTTCACACCCATACAGAACATGTCCCATTGTACTGAGAAATGACAAGCAATATGTGGTATACCAAGAAGTAAAGGGAAAGCTTTATGGGTCAATCACGTACATCCCCTCTAAGCAATATTTCCCAGCTCATTATGTCCACATAGATTGCACCTTACCCTCCTTCCGAGTCTTCAACTGCACAGCTTTAAGCATTCATTCCTCATTTTTTTTAAGAGTATAAGAAAAAAATGAAAATACCTCTAGTCCTGTGTCCGCCAAGGGAGGGGGGAGGGTGCAGGCTTTTCTTTCAGAGCTCAGCGTGTCGCTGGCTCCATATACTCACAAATATAGGTGGACATTTGAGCAGTGAGGATACTAGCAATGGATGCTCTCCTCTCCGTGCACAGCCCGCTCCGTTTTCAGTGACCCCCTGACTTGCCGCCCGAGATCCGACTCCCCGGTCCAGCACTGCAGGGCAAACGAATCCGCACAGACAACGCTCTCACAGCAGCGAGGCGGAGATGGTCCCAGCAGCTCCGTCGGAAGTCGGCAGCGTACGGCGCGTGCATGGGGGACATCCAGTCTCCCACGTGTTACGATCCGTCCTGTCTCCGTCCCGCTTCCATGCTCCTTCTTCCTCACCCGAGAGCGCGCCTCACGTCCTCACGTGCGCACGCACAACATGTCTGAGCAGTTCATTTCTCTAAACCATTTTTTTTACAAAAAAAAGCCGTTTGAAAAATTATTGCGCAAATACGGTGCAAGATAAAAAGTTGCAATGACCGCCATTTTATTCCCTAGGGTGTCTGCTAAAAAAACATATATAATGTTTGGGGGTTCTGAGTAATTTTCTAGCAAAAGAATGATGATTTGTACATGTAGGAGAGAAGTGCCAGAATAGGCCCGGGAAGGAGGTGGGTTTTAAAGCCCGGTATTGAAGTGGTTAAGCATGCACTTTGCCTCTGCCTTCTGTGTGTATTTGTTACTTCTATTTAACCAAATAATAACAGTGCCACTTTCCTTGGTCTCTGTGTGCTCATCTGGGGTAGCAATCAAATTGCTCTACCCACACCCTATGCATGTTACCCAAAGGATTTGTGTATTTTTAATGTTGTCCTTTAAGCCTCATGAAAATGCCCTCCCTGCTCAACTGTATTCTTTCAAAAAAAAAATTGTATTGGTACTTGTTTCCCATGGCAGTGCACAGCAACCCATGACCTTTTTTTAATAATCATTTTAAAATTAGCCTGAAAAAAAGGTTACATGCTTTTCCTCCTATAGACTTTAATAGAGTTTAGCACTATGTTTGGAGTTTGTAGACTTCTGGCTGGGTTTACCGAACCCACAGCAACTAAACTTTTCTTGGTTCCCTCATCAATAGTCATTACAATAATGACTGTAGTTAAAATATGTGACTTAAAGCAGAGTTCCACCTGTTCTGGCTGTCACAGCCGGGTGCCCACACTTACAATGCCGGTGTCTTGTGGAGCTAGTTCCCCTATCGATTGGTTCCCTGCTTGACTGCGCAGGCTCAGACGAAGCCCACGGAAATCTCCGAACCTGATCAGCTGTACACGGCGCATGTGCGGCTTGGGCACCATGCAGGCTCATTCCTTACCATCCCCGTGGATTGGAGGATGTTAAAAAAAGAGCCAGGAGACCATCCAAGCGAAGCAAGGACATGAGGTCGACTGGACACTTACCGCAAATTCCACGTTGCCCTGGACCTGTTGCTACAGCTGATCAGGTTCTGTGATTTCCGTTGGCTCTGATTGCGCCTGTGCAGTCAAGGGAGGAACCATATCGATAGGAGGAACCATATCGGCAGATCACTGGTTCCCGATGAGAGGCAGGGGAAAGGAGCAAGGCTTCGGGAGTTACATTCTGCATTACACAAACTGGACTGTACTTTTACATCTGAACTACAAACCTTTAGTATAAAATAGTGGTCTCCCGCAACGTATGCACCATCATTATTCACAATATACTGTAGATCAGGTGGGACATGCACAGTATGCAAAGAACAGGGAAAGAACACAAAGGGAAAGGGAATAAGGTGAGTATAAAACCAGACTGTGGGAAAGTTAAGTACAGTATATCCCCTGCTTTGTATGAAGTGTAGCCTGGAAGAATCTATAAAAAAATATCAAATTATGAATTTACATCTACTGTATGTTAACTGTTTTAGATTATTTTGTTTCACCCAATTAGCTCATCACAGGTTTTAATGGGCTGGGAGTTTGATTGCTTCCCTCTGTCTCTGGAAGAACCTTCCAGAGACAGAGGGAGGTGTTTTTTCCTCTAATCCTGTTTTTGAGTGTTGTCTCGCAAAATGAGCAGGATTCAAGCCAAAGCAGTGTGCAATACCGCGTATGGCCTGAGGTGGGGGGGGGCGCTGGAGCCGAGCAGAGCCGAACAGCGCCGTTTGGAGCCGCTCGGAAAACCTCAGAAATTCTCAGTTCCCGAGCCTTTCCAAGGTTTTCCGAGTTCAGCTGATGTGTCCTTGGCCCTTTCCGAGTGTTTACGAGGCTCTTCGACGCCCCACCACCTCTAGCCGCATGCGGTATTGCATGCCATTAAAGTCAATGCGGAACAAATTATTTTAGTTTTCATTGACTTCAATGGGGAAACTCGCTTTGATATGCGAGTACTTTGGATTACGAGCATTCTCCTGGAACGGATTATGCTCATAATCCAAGGTTCCACTGTATTTTTTCATGTGACAATTACAATTATTAAGAAATTACACTTTGCTACAATGTAAAGTATTGAGTGTACAGCTTGTATAACAGTGTAAATTTGCTGTCCCCTCAAAATAACTCAACACACAGCCATTAATGTCTAAACTGCTGGCAACAAAAGTGAGTACAGCCCTAAATGAAAATGTCCAAATTGGGCCCAAAGTGTCAATATTTTGTGTGGCCACCATTATTTTCCAGCACTGCTTTAACCCTCTTGGGCATGGAGTTCACCAGAGCTTCACAGGTTGCCACTGGAGTCTTCTTCCACTCCTCCATGATGACATCAAGGAGCTGGTGGACATGTGAACCTGGCCTAATATAAACGAACAACACTATAAGTAAGCACCTAAAATACTTTATTTTTTAATGCGTTTACCAGCAATTTCTAATATGGTGACAGGGTCTCTTTCAATTGTCATCATCCCCTCCAACATCCCTTTACTGTACATTTCTTGCCATCTTCAAAAACAATTACCGCCAGTTTGTTTATTTGTGAACTGGCGGTAAATGTTTTTGAATTTGTCACAGCTAAAGCAACACATTCTTAAAGTTATGCACCTGAATGTGGGTTACATACATTAGGTGCAGGGTGTTTTAAAGGGACCATACCACCAGGAAAGTGATGCAATAGCTTTGTTGAATTGCCCTCCTTGTATGCTAAGGGGAGTGTAGTGGCTTAGACAACACAAGTGTTCATTGTTCTGCTGTGTTGTTTGTTAAATAAGTATATTGTTCAGTAGATTTACTGATCCTTTGTAGGTAATATTTAGGGAAGTACACCTTTATCAGTTACTCTTTGTTCAGTATCCTGAATTTGTTCTGCATTCTTTTGTCTCTTCTTATGTAGAGGCTTCACATTTTTTCACTTGTTTCCTGACTTCTGAGTGCCTCCATACTGCTTCTAAACTGATCACAAATGGTAGTATTATATTAGTTGGATGTAGCTGATTGTAAATCAAATAGTAACGAAATATGGCAAGTGCACGTAAAGGTTATATCCCCAGGCGTGGCTTCCTTTCAGCAACTATGTCTTCTACTGTGCCATGTGGTTAAATATCTTTACTTACATCTACTCATACAGCAGTTTTACCTCATCCCCGCTCTCGTACCTCAACTCCCTGAAAGGCTCAACACACCCTCATTGCAGATATTTCCTTTATCTAGATGGCATAATGTGACCAGTCATTACATTCACTGAATTTTATTTTTTAGAAATATTTTTTTTTATTTATTTTTGCATGTGGGGTGCTCCATTTTAGACACCAGTTTGAGATAAGTTTAGAGTTGACCTTGCTCCAGAAATACATAGTCCACTTATTTACTGTACTGTGCTCATTCTCTAGATTTTTTTATTTTTCTTCAAGCGAAAACTGAACACTTTAGCGGCAGCATTTTTTTTTTGAGTATACACTATAAGATTGTAAAAAACCTGGGACAATTTTTGTGGCTTGAAATAGAGTAGTAATTAGGGTTGCCCCGATACCGAGTATTTACGGGAGTAGTCGTACTCCCGCAAATACCCCCGATACCGAAATAGAATGCTCCCCCCCCCGCCGCCGCCGTCGCATCCCGCCGCTACGCCGCATCCCGCCACATCCCCGCTTGGTTATAGGGTTTTTCCACCCATTTTGTAAGTTTATTAAAAGTCAGCAGCTACAAAAAGTGTAGCTGCTGGCTTTTAATAAACCGACACTTACCTGCTCCACGGCTCCAGCGACGCGCCGGACGGGGCTCCGCTCCTCGCCCCCCCTCTTCATGCTCAGTGTGGGCACCCGGCGCGGCCCGGCGAGGCGCCGTCTGATTCGACAGGCGATCGCCGAGGACCTGTCACGTGTCCTGGGCGATCGCCTACAGCAGCCCCTTCCTGTAGGTGATTAAGCTTAATTGCCTAGGCGATTAGGCTTAATCGTCTACCCGGAAGGAGGAAGTGGGACAGGAAGACCCCACTCCCCCCCCAAAAAAATGACATGCCAAATGTGGCATGTAAGGGGGTGAGGAGTGGGATAAGCGGAAGTTCCAAATTTGGGTGAACTTTCATTTGAATAGCTGTAGTGTTTCCCGCCGCGCTGCGTATAGACACTCCCACTTGCTCGGGTGAACTGTCCAATCCCGAGCAAGGGGGAGTGTCTATACGCAGCGCGGTGCGAAAGACTACAGCTATTCAAATGAAAGCTGTAATGTTCCCCGCCCGTATTAACCAAGCGGGAATGCGGCGCGGCAGCATGTACGGTAAGGGGGACATGGCTGCATATATGGGGGGGACATGGCTGCATATATGGGGGGGACATGGCTGGATATGGGGGGGACATGGCTGCATATGGGGGGGACATGGCTGCATATGGGGGGGGACATGGCTGCATATGGGGGGGACATGGCTGCATATGGGGGGGACATGGCTGCATATGGGGGGACATGGCTGGATATGGGGGGGGACATGGCTGCATATGGGGGGGACATGGCTGGATATGGGGGGGACTTGGCTGCATATGGGGGGGACATGGCTGCATATGGGGGGGGACATGGCTGCATATGGGGGGGACATGGCTGCATATGGGGGGGACATGGCTGCATATGGGGGGACATGGCTGGATATGGGGGGGACATGGCTGCATATGGGGGGACATGGCTGGATATGGGGGGGACATGGCTGCATATGGGGGGACATGGCTGCATATGGGGGGGACATGGCTGGATATGGGGGGGACATGGCTGGATATGGGGGGACATGGCTGGATATGGGGGGGACATGGCTGGATATGGGGGGGACATGGCTGCATATGGGGGGGACATGGCTGCATATGGGGGGACATGGCTGGATATGGGGGGGACATGGCTGGATATGGGTGGGGACATGGCTGGATATGGGGGGGACATGGCTGCATATGGGGGGGGACATGGCTGCATATGGGGGGGACATGGCTGCATATGGGGGGACATGGCTGCATATGGGGGACATGGCTGGATATGGGGGGGACATGGCTGCATATGGGGGGACATGGCTGGATATGGGGGGACATGGCTGCATATGGGGGGGACATGGCTGCATATGGGGGGACATGGCTGGATATGGGGGGACATGGCTGCATATGGGGGGGACATGGCTGGATATGGGGGGACATGGCTGGATATGGGGGGGACATGGCTGGATATGGGGGGGACATGGCTGGATATAGGGGGGACATGGCTGCATATGGGGGGGCGTGGCTGCATTTGTGGGGGGACATGGCTGCATTTGGGGACACATTTAAAAAAAGTATCGGTATTCGGTATCGGCGAGTACTTGAAAAAAAGTATCGGTACTTGTACTCAGTCCTAAAAAAGTGGAATATACAAAATGCAGGGGTCAGATATGTGCTGGGGAGAGAGCTAATGCTAGCGGGGAGGGGTAAAAATAAGTGCTGGGGCGACTCTTTCGGAGGGGAGAGGGCTAGTGTTCGGGGGAGTCAGATATGTGCTTGGTGGTGTTCCGGGAAGGGAGAGGGCTTGTGGTTGCAGAGGGGGTTGGATGCGTGCTGGGGGGATGCTTTGGAAGGGGGAAGGGCTAGTCCTGGGGGGGGGCACTTTGGGAGTAGAGAGAGATAGAGCTAACAGGGAGGCTTGGATATGTGTTGGGGGCGCTTTGGGAGGGAAGAGGACTTGTACTAGCAGGGGGGGGTCAGATATGTGCCAGGGGGGTGCTTTGTAAGGGGAGAGAGAGCGAGAGATAGCAAGGGGGGTAGATATGTGCTGGGGGTGCTCTGTGAGGGGAGAGGGCTAGTGCAAGAAGGGGGGTAGGGTGGTGAAAGATCCCCCCCAGCACATATTCTCTTAGCCCCCCAATCACTTCACATACCTGAATTAATTTTAAGTTGTTCTCCTTTGCAGCCACTCTCTCCCCCTCCCCTGTCAATCTACAGATCGTAATAAAAACTTTCTACAGACTTAGATCAGCACATCCCTGCTCCCCCCTCCTCCTCCTCTGTGTGTGTAAATAGAGCGGAGAAGGAGGAGAAGGAGGAGGAGGCAGCTTTTGATCATTCAAAAACCTGACTGTTCGGGAAGAGTCAGGTGGCAACCCTATCCTTTTCCCATGCGAAAGTGCTACAAAAAAAATAAAAGAAACCCAGTAGGGAAAAAATTATATAATATTGTATTTACCTTTTCCCTGGCTTTGGCTGTGGTGCAAAGGCAACTATGATGTCCATATCTTTTCACCAAGATCCCGAGGAATGCTAAGTAGAATACGAGAGCATGCTCCTGCATTGTGTTGAGAGTATTCCTGTCATTCTCAGACACTCAGCAGCCACTTACTGAAAAAAGTGTGATGTTACTCTCTTGCAGCGTGGAAGCCAGAGGAAAGGAAATGTCCACCAGCCTGTAGGCCTCATTAAAGCGCAGCTCCACCAAGAAAAAAAAGAAATTCTAAAATGCTGCAAAAAAACATACCTTAAGTGCCTGTTGCTAGGCAGATCATCCTAATCTGCCACTTCCTGATCCGCGGTCCATCATCTTTCTTCTGCTCCTCGGCTGCCTCCTGTGGAATGGGGGAGCAGTGTCTTCTGGGACCTTGTGTGTGTCCCAGGAGACAACATCCATTCACGTCGCGCAGATCGCGCATGCGCAGTAGGGAATCGGGCGGTGAAGCTGCAAGGCTTCACTTCCTGATTCCCTCACTGAGGATGGCGGCGAGGGCAGCCGAGACCCGAGCGTTTGCTCGGCTTCGGCTGCCGTCATCGCGGGCATCCTGGACAGGTAAGTCTCCTTATTAAAAGACAGCAGCTACAGTGTTAGTAGCGGCTGACTTAAATTTTTTATTTTTTTTAAACCGGACCTCCGCTTTAACATAGACGTATTTATTGGTACACCCATGCAAAGGGCCAACATTTGCTCCACAGGTGTTCCATGCATCCGTGTGCAGACATTCCTATATATGTCTACATGGATGCAGTGGCTGCACGGCCCCAATTTGACAGCCATGCAAGTGTGTGTCTCCAAATGCAGTGTGGGTTGGAAGACACACACCAACAAGGCTGTCAAATTAGGAGCTGAAGCTGTGTCTGTGCAACCGCTGCATCCACATAGACATGAACAGCACTTCCTACACGTGGATGCATGTAACACCTGTATGGGCAAAGACAGCCCTTTCCATGTGTGCACAATCAGGTTTGCTCATGAGAATGAAGCCTTATAGTTTCTGATTTTTAATATATAGAATTGTACTGTATATGTACATCCATCACAGGAAAAATAATTGTCACGTCTTCAGAAACTAAAGCCCTGTACACACGGCCGGGAATCCCATCAGGAAAAAAAACGTTGGTTTTCCTGACGGGATTCCTTGCGAGCTTGCCGTGCATACAGACGGCCATTTAAAAGAACCGCTGTTCTTTTGAATGGCAAGAACGCGTGACGTCATCAACTACAATGGGCTGGCACTCGTCACATTCGATGCCATCGCCGCCATCTTGCTACACCCTACACTACCCTTGTATGCTAACGCGCATGCGTCAAAGTCACATCGAGCATGCGCAGGTTTACCTGGGGACAGGTAAGCATACTGATGTACGGTTTTCTCGGCAGGAAACACTGTTTACTGCCAAGAATCGCGACAAGGAAATAGAGAACAGGTTCACTATTTTTCTTGTCGGGATTCCCGGCAGTTTTCTCTACGAGAAAGCATACACATGCACGGTTCCCAGCATACACATGCTCTCCCAGCAGCTTTCTTGCCGGGAAAAACAGTCGTGTGTACAAGGCTTTACCTAACTCAATACAGGTCAGTCTAGAGGAGAGATCTGTATTTTCCAAATCTATGGTTATTCAATATTTATTAAACTAATCAATATACAAATTGGTCAAAGTAAACCCTCAAATCTATATAATAATGTATTTATTTTATTAATACCTTGTTAGTTGCAGGGTCCATTACGTAAAACCACACTTTTCCCAAAGGGCAGGTGAAATTGAATGTTTCAAAATTTCGCAATCAATTTCGCATTCGCATTAGCGAAATTTCTCCAAACAATTTTTTTGATCAAATATCACGAAATATTCGATTTTAGCACACTGGGGCCCCTGATTCTGTTGAGTTAAAAAAAAGCCAAGTCTCTTAAATGTCTTTATGTTAAACAGTTATTATTCTCATTAAAGAGGTGAAATACAAATGATGATGACACGGGACAAAAGATGGAAAATTCTTTGAAGATGTGATACACTGGAAAAACGCACAGAAACACTCCACTCTCTCCTATGACAACTATGGTAGGAGAACTCTGATTGGCTCTAATGCAAAAGAAGGGCGGAGAAAGTATTCGCGAATATTCGGAAATCGAATATTCGCGATTGCGAATATTCGGCAACATAAAAGGATCGCCTCAGCTTAGCTACTCGGCCCAGGGTCTCTAATCATACCAGCAATGCTTTTAGACGTCGATGGAGATCACTACGATGTGATCTGTTTTAAAAATATATTTGAAAAAATACGAATATTCGGAATAGCGAATTTTGGCCGCGAAATTCGAGTTATTCGCGAATATTCGAATATGCCATATTCGTAACGAATATTCGCAATGCGAATATTCGTGAGCAACACTAATGGCCAGTCATATCGGAGTGGATATCTTGCCAAGAATGAAGGGTGGTAAGCAGTGTTGGCTGGTGCTCTATTTGGGGGGGGGGCAAACGAACCACCGACCCCCCCCTTTGGTTCGGCCAACCAGCCCCCCCCCATGGCTCGGTCGATCTGCGAACAAACACAGAGCCCACCCTTTTTTTAAGCCAATTAGAGCCTCAGGCTTTAGTTATGTGCTCCAGCAAAATAAACCCCATTGAAATCCATGCATCTGGCGCCATGCATGTATATTAGGGGCCGGGTGCATGGATCACCCTAATGGAGTGGCCGCCACTGGTGGTAAGAGAATTGCCTGTGAACTCATTCTAACAATTGCCCCTCCACGACCACTGCAACTTTTTTCCCATTTTGGATAGCGTAAGCTAGAGTTATAACCCCTGTCAGATTTTTTTATTTTTTTTGCCATCTGTGTCCCATTGGGGAGATTTCTTCACTTCCTGTCCCAGAGCCAAACTGGAAGTGAGAGAAAATCCTTGCAAATTAAGGAAATATCTTGGGGGCCCCCAGGTCACCATAACTAGTGTCCCCAATTGGTTTGCCCTCTATCACTTTTCTGGGGACAACCCAAAATTGGAAGTTCTAATCCCTCTCCACTCTATCCAAAACTAAAATAAATTTGTTGCCTTTAGTTATACTTTAAGGTGACCATACAAGTTAAGATGTCTCTCTTAGCAGGCTGAACTGAAGGAGCGGTCTGTAGTGAGTGGGGTCTATACTGAGGAGTTGGGCTGGGAGGGGGGTGTGTATCAGAGGGGTTTGTACTATGGGAAGTTTAGGGCTGTTAGCAAGAAATCTGTCATGGATCAAGAATAGGTGGTGTTGAGGGAGATCTGTACTATGTACTGGGAGGAGGTGGCCATTTTTGGTTGTACTCTGTACACCAGTCAGTGTCTTTTGTACTTCTGACCCTTGCATTCTCTGCGTTACACACTTCTGGCCTCTGAACTCTGTGTGATAACCATTTCTGACACCTGCACTCTGTACATTATGCACTCCTGACCCCTGCACTCTGTGTGATAACCATCCCTGATGCCTGTACTCTGTATATTATGAACTTCTGACCCCTGCACTCTCTGTGATGTACACTCCTGAGCCGTACACTCTGCGTTGCATACTCCTGACCCCTGCACTCTGTGCTATAACTATTCCTGATCTCTGTACGTTATATGCATGAGTTGTGCACTCTGCACTTTACCATTGCTGTCACCCCCCCATAGCTCAATTCTCCTCTTTCGCTCTGAGCAGAAAGCAGTGACTGTCAGTCACCGTCTCTCCACTCTGCAACTCCAACGCTTCCTGAAACACCAGGCTGGGAAGGGGGCGGGAGCAACTGGCTCAGGCCCTCAGCGGCTCGCTGGGGCACTATCACCCCGTGCAGCAGCAGGTCCTGCACTGTTCCCAAGGCTTTCTGGCGAGCCGGAAGAAGATGAAGGTTTGAGGGATAAGATAGGGATAGGATAAGTTTTTGCGGATAAGAGAGAAACTCTATCTTGTATCCTGGTGAAACCACTTCGCAGACCCGCTGGTCGGAAAGCAGGGAGGTCCACCGAGCCACAAACTCCCGAAGGTGACCCCCCCACCCGAGAATCGGGCAGGGGCAAACCTTCATGCTGTTGCAGATTTGTTCGCAGGCTTGTTTGGCTTGCAAAACCAGGAACGCTTCTGTCCCTTAGTGGACACCTTGTCGGTCTGGTAACGCTTACCCACTGCCCCCGGGCGGACGAAAAAAATGATTTTTAGCGGAAAAGGAAGGTCCTGGCCTACCGCGAGGCTCCTTACCCTTTCTGGATTGTGAAAAAATTTAAAATTACCCAATGGAACCTTAAAGTAACACAAACCAAGCCTCCATCCCTGGATACGAAGAAAACAGAAAGAAGGGGTTATGGGACTTTATATGAGGCGAGGGTGTGTTGTTTGAAAAAGTTACGAAGTCAAAACATGGATTACACTATATGTCATGATCCTCGCAAGGAGATCTCTGTAGCCATATGAGACTGCTGGGTAATCAAACCAATAAATGAAATAACAGTAGTAAACATGAAATATGTGTAATGTGTATCATATTAAATGGTACACAGATCATGCAAACAAAGGCATAATTGAAATCATAAGGCCCCATACTCACGACCAAACATGTCTGCTGAAACTGGCCCGCAGGCCAGTTTCAGCAGACATGTTTGGTCGTGTGTGGGCGCGAGCGGGCCGAATTCCAGCAAACATTTGCCCGCCGGGCCTTTTCCCAGCAGACAAATATTCCTGGACTTGTTTTAAAACAGCCCGCTGGAATTCAGCCCGCTCGGACATGTACGGTCGTCAGTACAGACCTACCGTACATGTCCAGGCGCCCGCCGTCCCTCGCATGCGTCGAATGACTTCGACGCATGCGTGGAAGCATT
Organism: Rana temporaria; assembly: GCF_905171775.1. Taxonomy (NCBI): domain Eukaryota; kingdom Metazoa; phylum Chordata; class Amphibia; order Anura; family Ranidae; genus Rana; species Rana temporaria. The sequence goes on along the minus strand of NC_053490.1, from coordinate 310,782,699 downwards.
TTAAAGGCGGGCCGCCCACGTCGCCGCGTCATTGTCGCGGCGACACCGCGTCATCGACGCGGCGACACCGCGGACACGCCCCGCGTATTGTTTACGCGCGGACTTCTGTACGATGGTGTGTACAACCATCGTACAGAAGCCCTCTGGCAGACATGTATGGTGAAAACGGTCCGACGGACCGCTTTCACCATACATGTTTGTCCGTGTGTACCCGGCCTCATGGTTACATTAACATGTTTAATTATTCATCTTGGATGTACATGATTAATAAAGCAGTCACAATCAATAAATGGACATACAGATATGGTGAACATACATATCCTGTAGAAAAATAAATACAATACGATTGATAAAAAATTAATTGTTGGACAAATTTGACTTGGCATCCCTGAGTATGGACTCGACGCGATTCTTGGCGTATAAAGCCAGTCATCAGGAGTGGGGTGCGTAAATGTCAACTGGAATGCTAAATAGGTAAATAAATAGACAATTAGGTCAATATTAGTCTCAAATGGGCTAAATCATGCTTTCAATAAGAAAACAGAGTGGGAAACTGTATTATATTACCAGTGGCAAAGCCCAAGGTGAATATCCCAAAGGTCCCACACTGGGAATAGACTGATGGCCCCGGATAAGCTGTCTCCCCCGAGGTAGAGGCGGTGGTTAGGCCCCCCACAGAGAAGGGCTCTCAAGTTGGAAAAAGAGAGTCCAAAAACCGTGGTGGTGGGAAAAGTCAGACCAGGATGAGCACGGACAGCCACAATGCACCGCCAGATTGGGATGTAGGCAAACAGGGAACACTAAAACAGACACCACGGTTTTTGGAGTGTCTGGGCCTTGGCCAGGACTGGACGCAATGCTGTGCCCACCACCATAAACAAGGACTGGGCAACTGCCTCGGACCTCCTATCGGCAGGGTCTTTAAAGGCAGGGGTCCCCTCCACCGGAATCGTGGTTACCTTATTTAACCTGGATACCAGGGGGTCCACAATCGGGGGAGATGTCCATTTTTTTCAGGAAATTCTCCTCAAAGGGGTAACGCACCACCATGCGTTTTGGGACCAAAAAGGCCCGCTGCGGGCATTCCAATTCTTTGTAAATAAACATATCAAAGTAAGTTAGGTAGGGATACACCTTAGCCGTGCGGGCCGGCTTGTGGGACCCAAAAGGGACCGACACCTCAGTAGATGCCCCCGCTGTATCATCCATTTTTAGGGTATCCCACACTGCTGCGACAAGGGCTGCTACAAGCGCCCTTTCCTGCGCTGACCCGGACACAGAGTCATTCTCACTGTCTGAATGGTCCTGGTCCGCATCCTCTGACCCGTCAGAACAGGGGTCGGTTGCCACAGCAAGGCCCGAGTCTGAATCAGAGCTTTCCCCAGAAGACGGTGGGGGGAGAGGGCATTTTTTACCCCCCTTGCGCCTGCACGCCACTTTCACCCTGGCAACAAAGGCCTCCAGGACCGCCGACAAAGCGTCCACCAGCACCGCAGGTGCAGGGGCACCAGTTTCCACAATAGGGATGTCTGGGGAAGAAGCGTCAGCTTCTGACGCCATGCTGACCCACACTTACCTGCCACCCGTTAGGGACCTAAGGCAAGGTACACAAAAGTCCACCGGCCATAGTATGGGGAGGAAGGAAGGGACGGGGAGAGAGAGGAAAGGGAGAGTAGAGACCCCCTAGACGACCTCCCAGGGAATGCCCAGCTGCTCCATCCTGCCAAAAAACAGATGGAACCATACTTCCCCCTCCAATGGGAACTGCTGGACGCATTCCGGACAGATCCATCACCTGAGCAGTATGGGGTGGCTGTCGGCCACGGCACACAGCAGTAGTCCAGTCATATGTGTATAGCTCGCCGGCCACCCCTGGATCAGATGGGGTATGTCGTGGCCGACCCAGCGCGTAGCTAAGGCCTGCTCACGCTCAATGGCTGGACTGGGGAGACTACCAGGATCTAAATTATCCAGCCTGTCACCCAGCCCGGTTGTTGATAGAAGATCACAGGAATCAAAAAAAAAAAAAAGGAAAAATCTCCAGTACCAATGGTCCCCACCGGGAGCCAGGTCCTTCTCCTACACTAGGCAGAAAAAAAACTGAGCTGCTTGATGCAGAGTGAGGGGTTATAGCCAGTAGGACTGCCCCCTACTGTACTGTTTTTGGCTGTTTTAACATTTTAACATATTGGCCCAGATTCACATAGAGATACGACGGTGTATCTCCTGATACGCCGTCGTATCTCTGAGTTCCGCCGGTCGTATCTATGCAACTGATTCATAGAATCAGTTACGCATTGATATCCCTAAGATCCGACAGGTGTAACTGTGTTACACCGTCGGATCTTAGGCTGCAATTCCAGGCCGGCCGCTAGGTGGCGCTTCCCTATCTTTTACGTGGCGATTATGCTAATGAGCAGTTACGCCGATTCCGAAACGAACGACCCCCCGGGGCTTTTTTTTTACGTTGTTTGCGTTCGGCTTTTTCCAGCGTATAGTTACCCCTGGGTCCAGGCCCGGATTGGCCAATCGGGAGAACCGGGAGAATCCCCGGTGGGCTGGTCTGGGTTGCGGGCCGCAGGGCTGTCTTACTGAGCAGGCACCCCTGGGGCCCCATCAGATGTCAAGCAGCGGCACCCCCCTCCCGCGGCTCGGCTCGGCTCCGGCTCTCCGCTCTTATGTGTTTTCTTATGTGAGTCGCAGACTTGCAGTCATCACAGGCTGGGGCGGACAGGTCACTGGTCAGCCGCACCCCGGCGCTGCGAGGGGGGGAGCTGTCGTGCCCAAGTGTCAGACACTGTTCCCCTCTCTCCCTCCTCCTCTCCTTGTCTCACATGTGCGTTGTGAAGCAGTCCTAACGGCGCCAGGAGCAGAGGGCACTCTGTGATGCTGATATTAAACAGTAAGGTCGCCTCCCCCCCTTATCTAGCAGGCAGCAGCAGAGTTACATCCATCGGTCACAGTCAGTGAAGCTGAGACACCAGGGCTGTCATCGGACGGAGGGAGGGAGAGGGGGGGGGGAGTACAGATGTATGGGGCCCTGTGTGTGCTCGTGCCAGCATAATACAGTGTCCTGCAAAGAATAGTGTGTCCTCTCCACAGGTCCTCCTGCCCTTTACTGTCACTCTGCCTGCCACCCCTCTTCTCAGCCCTCCTGTCATCCTGCCCTTACTGTAACTCTGCCTGCCCCCCCCCCCTCTTGTCACTCTGCCTGCCCCCTCCTGTCACACTGCCTGCCCCCCCTCTTGTCACTCTGCCTGCCCCTCCTCTTGTCACTTTGCCTGCCCCCCCTCCTGTCACACAGCCTGCCCCCCTCTTGTCACTCTGCCTGCCCCCTCCTGTCACACAGCCTGCCCCCCTCTTGTCACTCTGCCTGCCCCCCCTCTTGTCACTTTGCCTGCCCCCCCTCTTGTCACTTTGCCTGCCCCCCTCCTGTCACACAGCCTGCCCCCCTCTTGTCACTCTGCCTGCCCCCCCTCTTGTCACTTTGCCTGCCCCCCTCTTGTCACTCTGCCTGCCCCCCTCTTGTCACTCTGCCTGCCCCCCCCTCTTGTCACTCTGCATGCCCCCCCTGTCACTCTGCCTGCCCCCCCCCCTCTTGTCACTCTGCCTGCCCCCCTCTTGTCACTCTGCCTGCCCCCCCTGTCACTCTGCCTGCCCCCCCTCTTGTCACTCTGCCTGCCCCCCTCTTGTCACTCTGCCTGCCCCCTCCTGTCACTCTGCCTGCCCCCCTCTTGTCACTCTGCCTGCCCCCCCTCTTGTCACTCTGCCTGCCCCCCTCCTGTCAGCCTGCCCCCTCCTGTCACTATGCCTGCCCCCCTCCTGTCACTCTGCCTGCCCCCCTGTCATCCTGCCCCCCTCTTGTCACTGTACCCCCTTCTGTCACTCTGCCCCTCTTGTCACTCTGCCTGCCCAGGGGTTAAATAGTCCTGTTCCTTCCCCTGGCCCCCAGCTGATTCCACAGAATATACTGGAATAGCTGAACAGCCTTACGGCTCATTTACAATTGTAGTGCCCTCTGAAGAGCAATCCACATTTGTATTGCTCTTTAGAGGGCATTTGACAGGCGCCTGTTTAAACCCCACAGTATTGCCCTGCAATTTAATGCATTGCACATGGAATGCGGAGAGCCCCCATTAACTTGAATGGGCCACATTCGGCAGGCAATACTGCTCACTGAACCCAACAGTGCAGACATGTTTTGCCGCACTGTGATGCAAAGCATTTTGTCTGTGGCAAGTGTGTACATCCCCCTCTGCTGCCTTTTCAGTTCGAGGGAAATGGTTGGGTAGCAGTAATAACACAGCTCAACCTCTAATTTTTACTGTCCCCCCAACCACAAGTGTAAATGGAGTTGCAGGGCACTCTGAAAAGTGATCCATGGTGGATCATGTTTTGAAGGTATTTGACAGGTGGTGAAGAAGCGTTATGTTGCCTCCTCACCACCTGTTTTTTAACCCCTAAAAACCCATGCCACTGTGCTGTAGCCATGTGCATTGCACACGGTTGCAGCACAGCCCCATTCAGGTGAATGGGTTGGGTTAAGCCAGCGCAGTGCCGTGTACCACTAAAATGTTCGGGTTTGGCTTAAAGAAAAGGTGGCAACCCTAAGTGTCCCCTCTTTGTTTATGTTTAGGTGACCAGGGGGCGAGGGGTGAAGGTGGGGGGGGGGGCACAGGATTAGCTCGCACAGGGCGCCTGAACACCTAAGGCCGGCCCTGCCTCTGCTCTCCGGTGTCCGCCTGACAGTCCAGCACCGAGTCCGCTCTCTGCTCTCCCTCCGCTCTATAGTGGCCATGTGCAGCAGCACAGCCCCCCCCCCCCACGCTCTTCTGGCCGTGTCACTGGAGCTGAGCACATGTATGCAACATGGAATATAGCATGGCGCCTGGCGGTGGCTCTCCGGGCTTGGGGGACAGGTGGAGCCTGGAAGAGGCACCGGACACAGAAGCAGCAGGCAGGTACAGCAGCAGAGTTGGTACAAGCAAGGAGCAGGCAGCAATCACAGGGTCCCCGTTCTTGTTGTCTGTTACCTGGTGACACTGGTGTAGTAAGTAAAAACTGTGGCTTTCTCTCTGAGTTAATGTGACTGTATATGTGATGACAATGACATAGAATTTTAAAATGCGTGTCTGTATGTATATTGACTGATCTGCCAAATGCCCCCGTGTCTGTATGTATATTGACTGATCTGCCAAATGCCCCCCCGATGTGGCATTGGTGGGTGCTGGTGAAATGGAATTTGATGGGTGCTGGTGAGGCGGCATATATTTAATCGGTCGTGGTAAGGTTTGCTTTGGATTGGCGTTGGTGAGGTTGCATTTGATCGGCGTTGGTGAGGTTGCATTTAATAGGCGTTAACTTATATTTTGAGTTTTAATTACATTATTTTAATAGTCGTGAACTAAAGTGGGCTGGTCTAAGGCATGAAACTCCAGGGCTGAAAATGAGTCCCACTCCGGCCCTGATCCAAAACACAGCATACTTACCAGCTAGCCAGCATAATATAAAGGATGATAATATAAAGAACAAAGTCTAAACTGTTTCCACAATTTACATTGGATGCAAATTAGGGCTGTTACAAATTTTCTGTTCGATTAATCGTTTTTTTTTTAATCGATTAATCGACTAATTTCGATTAATTATAACGCACATACAGATCCAACTACTTTTAGCTGATCTCCTTGCAGGCTGATTCCCAGTGCAGCTACCAACCACTGGAAAAATGGATAGCAGGATACAAATACACACAAAGGCAGCGCTCAATGGGAATAGCATTAAAACTTTTATAGTCTTCAAGTAGGTAACAAAATAAATATTGCACTGGAGATAAAATCGATGTAGCTACATAAACTGTAAAAATGGTGCGAGTAATACTAAACGGTACCAAAAGCAGTCATAAAAACATGTAGCTAAGTATGATACTGGTATAAAAATGTGTACAACGATACCACTGCTGAATCCAGATGAGGAGAGGTTAACATCAGTCCGTCGGCATGTAGATGTCCCGTGAAGGGAACTATCACAACTCCCAGTGGATGGTTGTAGAATCCCAGGTTGATAGAGGGAAGTGATAGAGGGAAGTGTAACACCCCTTGCGTGTGGCAGATAGTAAGGTCCCGCCGGCATGCAGATATGAAGGCACAGCAAAGGAGCCCTTCAGATGGACACGGCAAACCCTGCCGATGTCCGTGACGTCACCGGATCTCTGACAGAACTCCCTGAAGGCCCAGAAGCCGGGGGAGAGGTGAGTACCAATCAAAAGAATTTTAATCGATCAAAAAGATTTTGATCGATCAAAAAAATTAAAGATTAATCGATTAATTAAAAGTTAATTTGCACAGCCCTAATGCAAATATATGTGGATCCACACTGCCATGTCAAGGCCCCTCTGCAAAGTACAGTCCCTAACTCTACTCTAATGTAATTTCCAAATTGAGAAATATATAGCAAGAAATAAATTGAGTGTCTAAACTAGTCCACAAATGTTAAAACAGAGGTTTTTGTTGCATATATTTGCATTCATAAGTGAAGCTACATAGAGCTCCCAGGGATCCCATTGGATCTTCCTTATAGTTTGTACTTGGTCACAGTGAGACCTTGTATGATTGGATTTCTGTGTCCCTCTAATGTTTCCAAGGTACATGCCTGTTACCCCTCTAAGTCTCGGGTGCTCGTAGGGATACTTACGTTGGGTTTAGAAAGTCTCTAGCACTCGAAAACATTATTTCCACTTATTGTGAAAAAATTTCATATTATTCCAGCCACTGTTTTATTGCTGATTCGACAGTACCAGATGATAAAAAAAAACTGGCCTCCAACCTCCCCTTATAGCCAGTCCAACACACGCCTAAAAAGTATCAGCCTCCAACCTCCCCCTTCTGGGGCCTGAATGGCCCACCCTTCTGGAGCCTGAACAGCCCACCCTTCTGGGGCCTGAACGGCCACCCTTTTATTGCTGATTCGACAGTACCAAATGATAAAAAAAAAACTGGCCTCCAACCTCCCCTTATAGCCAGTCCAACACACGCCTAAAAAGTATCAGCCTCCAACCTCCCCCTTCTGGGGCCTGAATGGCCCACCCTTCTGGAGCCTGAACAGCCCACCCTTTTGGGGCCTGAACGGCCACCCTTCTGGAGGCTGAGCGGCCCACTCTTCTGTGGAGCCTGAACAGCCCACCCTTCTGGGGCATGAACAGCCAACCCTTCTGGGGCATGAACGGCCCCCCTTCTGGAGCCTGAATGGCTTACCCTTCTGGAGCCTTAATGGCCCATTCTGCTGGAACCTGAAAGGCCCACCCTTCTGGAGCCTAAAAGGCCCACCTTCTGGAGCCTGAACGGCCCACCCTTCTGGAGCCTGAACGGCCTACCCTTCTGGAGCCTAAACGCAAAGGCGTTGCTAGGGGGGTGCGGTCCGCACCCGGATGACACCCGCTAAAGGGGTGACACCATCCCGACATTGAGGATTTTTTTTTTTAACCACTTAAGGACCGGACCAATATGCTGCCTAAAGACCCAAGGTGTTTTTACAATTTGGCACTGCGCTGCTTTAACTGGTAATTGCGCGGTCATGCAATGTTGTACCGAAACGAAATTTGCGTCCATTTCTTCCCACAAATAGAGCTTTCTTTTGATGGTATTTGATTGCCTCTGCGATTTAATTTTTTGCGATATAAACGGAAAAAGACCAAAAATTTTGAAAAAAAAATATTTTTCTTATAACAAAAAGTAAAAAATATCGAATAAACTAAATTTTAGTCAAACATTTAGGCCAAACTGTATTCAGCCACATGTCTTTAGTAAAAAAAATCGCAATAAGCGTATATTTATTGGTTTTCGCAAAAATTATAGCGTCTACAAACTAGGGTACATTTTCTGGAATTTACACAGCTTTTATTTTATGACTGCCTATCTCATTTCTTGAGGTGCTAAAATGGCAAGGCAGTACAAACCCCCCACCCAAATGACCCCATTTTGGAAAGTAGACACCCCAAGGAAACTGCTGAGAGGCATGTTGAGTCCATTGAATATTTTTTTTTTGGTCCCAAGTGATTGAATAATGACAAAAAAATAAATAAAAATTTACAAAAAGTTGTCACTAAATGATATATTGCTCACACATGCCATGGTTATATGTGGAATTGCACCCCAAAATACATTCTGCTGCTTCTCCTGTGTACGGGGATACCACATGTTTGGGACTTTTTGGGAGCCTAGCCGCGTACGGGGCCCCAAAAACCAAGCACCGCCTTCAGCATTTCTAAGGGCGCAAATTTTTGATTTCACTCCTCACTACCTATCACAGTTTCGAAGGCCATAAAATTCCAAAATAGCACAAAACCCCCCCAAATGACCCCATTTTGGAAAGTAGACACCCCAAGCTATTTGCTGAGCGGGATGTCGAGTCCATGGAATATTTTTTATTTTGACACAAGTTGCGGGAATATGACAAACTGATTTTTTTTGCACAAAGTTGTCACTAAATGATATATTGCTCACACATGCCATAGTTATATGTGGAATTGCACCCCAAAATACATTCTGCTGCTTCTCCTGAGTACGGGGATACCACATGTGTGGGACTTTTTGTGAGCCTAGCCGCATACGGGGCCCCGAAAACAAAGCACCGCCTTCAAGATTTCTAAGGGCATACATTTTTGATTTCACTCCTCACTACCTATCACTACCTATCACAGTTTTGAAGGCCATAAAATGCCAAGATGGCACAAACCCCCCCCAAATGACCCCATTTTCGAAAGAAGACATCCCAAGTTATTTGCTGAGAGGCATGTTGAGTTCATGGAATATTTAATTTTATGGCCCCAAGTGATTGAATAATGACCAAAAAAAAAAATGATATATTTCTCACACATGCCATGGACATATGTGGAAATACACCCCAAAATACATTCTGCTGCTTCTCCTGAGTACGGGGATACCACATGTGTGGGACTTTTTGGGAGGCTAGCCGCGTACGGGACCCCGAAAACCAAGCACCGCCTTCAAGATTTCTGAGGGCATACATTTTTTATTTCACTCCTCACTACCTATCACAGTTTTGAAGGCCATAAAATGTCAAGATGGCACACAACCCCCCCAAATGACCCAATTTTAGAAAGAAGACACCCCAAGCTATTTGCTGAGAGGCATGTTGAGTCCATGGAATATAAATTTTTTTTGCCCCAAGTCACTGAATAATGACCAAAAAAAAAAAATTACAAAACGTTGTCACAAAAAGATATATTTCTCACACATGCCATAGGCATATGTGGAATTTCACCCAAAAATACATTCTGCTGCTTCTCCTGAGTACGGGGATACCACATGTGTGGGACTTTTTGGGAGCCTAGCCACGTACGGGGCCCCGAAAACCAAGCACTGCCTTCAAGATTTGTGTGAGTGAAATCAAAAATGTATGTACTTAGAAATCTTGAAGGTGGTGATTGGTTTTCAGGGTCTCATACGCGGCTAGGCTCCCAAAAAGTCCCACACATGTGGTATCCCCGTACTCAGGAGAAGCAGCAGAATGTATTTTGGGGTGCAATTCCACATATAACCGTGGCATGTGTGAGAAATATATCATTTAGTGACAATGTTTTGTACATTTTTTTTTTTTTTGGTCATTATTCAATCACTTGGGGCAAAAAAATTAAATATTCCATGGACTCAACATGCCTCTCAGCAAATAGCTTGGGGTGTCTACTTTCCAAAATGGGGTCATTCGGGGGGGTTTTGTGCTATTTTGGCATTTTATGGCCTTCAAAACTGTGATAGGTAGTGAGGAGTGAAATAAAAAATGTATGCCCTTAGAAATCTTGAAGGCGGTGCTTGGTTTTCGGGGTCCCGTACGCGGCTAGGCTCCCAAAAAGTCTCACACATGTGGTATCCCCGTACTCAGGAAAAGCAGCAGAATGTATTTTGGGGTGTAATTCCACATATGCCCATGGCATGTTTGAGCAATATATAATTTAGTGACAACTTTGCGCAAAAAAAAATATATATATATTTATTTTTCCCGCAACTTAGGTCAAAATATAAAATATTCCATGGACTTGAGATGCCTCTCAGCAAATAGCTTGGGGTGTCTACTTTACAAAATGGGGTCATTTGGGGGGGTTTTGAATTGTCCTGGCATTTTATGCACAACATTTAGAAGCTTATGTCACACATCACCCACTCTTCTAACCACTTGAAGAAAAAGCCCTTTCTGACACTGTTTGTTTACATAAAAACATATTATTTTTTTGCAAGAAAGTTAAGTTGAACCCCCAAACATTATATATTTTTTTAAAGCAAAGGCCCTACAGATTAAAATGGTGGGTATTGCAAAAAAAATTTCCCACACAGTTGGGAAAAAATACACTTTTTTTTATTTTAAAGCACTAAAACACACTATATTGCCCAAATTATTGATGAAATAAAAATGATGATCTTAGGCCGAGTACATGGATACCAAATACGACATACTTTAAAATTGCGCACAAACGCGCAGTGGCGACAAACGACATACATTTTTAAAAGCCTTTAAAAGCCTTTACAGGTTACCACATTAGATTTACAGAGGAGGTCTACTGCTAAAATGACTGCCCTCGATCTGCCCTTCGCGGTGATACCTCACATGCATGGTGCAATTGCTGTTTACATATGACTCCAGACCGACGCTTGCGTTCGCCTTTGCGCAAGAGCAGGGGGGGACAGGGATGCTTTTTTTTTTTTATATATATATATTTATTTCGCTTTTTTTATTTTATTTGTTAACTGTTCTTTACATTTTTTTAATTTTTTACCATTTTTATTGTTATCTCAGGGAATGTAAATATCCCTTATGATAGCAATAGTTAGTGACAGGTACTGTTGGCTGAACGAAAAAAAGATTGATCGGTGGGTATGCCCACCATTAGAATACCTCCCTTCATCCACCCACTTCTAATGATGGGCATACATGCACCATTTATATGTGCCGAAGCATGGGGGCATCCTCCCGCAAAAAAGTTATGCCGTGTACACACGGTCGGACTTTTCTATGCCGTGTACACATGGTCAGACTTTTCCACGGGAAAGCCTCCGTAGGAATGTCAACCGTATGTACGCGGCATTAGGAGCAAAATCGCTCCTCCGCCCCTAATGCCCCCATGCTTCGGCATATATGCTCTTTTTTGAACTGTGGTGGTGAAATCACCTCCTACAGCATTGGAGTCGCGGCTTTATATATATCGTGGGAGCAAACGCTGTTGCTGTCACGCTAAATAAATCCGCGCTGCAACTGAATGGCGTACCTGCTAAGCAAATGATGGTTAACATTAAAACAAAGTAACATTCCAGTATAACAGTAAGATCATACCATACCTGCAAAGCAAATACCAATAAAAAAAACATAGTAAAAAATAAAAAAAAATTTAACGCAACCTGTGCCTAAAATATATACATATATACATATATATATGCCGAAGCATGGGGGCATCCTCCCGCAAAAAAGTTATGCCGCGTACACACGGTCGGACTTTTCTATGCCGCGTACACACGGTCGGACTTTTCTATGCCGTGTACACATGGTCAGACTTTTCCACGGGAAAGCCTCCGTAGGAATGTCAACCGTATGTATGCGGCATTAGGAGCAAAATCGCTCCTTCGCCCCTAATGCCCCCATGCTTCGGCATATATGCTCTTTTTTGAACTGTGGTGGTGAAATCACCTCCTACAGCATTGGAGTCACGGCTTTATATATATCGTGGGAGCAAACGCTGTTGCTGTCACGCTAAATAAATCCGCACTGCAACTGAATGGCGTACCTGCTAAGCAAAAAATGGTTAACATTAAAACAAAGTAACATTCCAGTATAACAATAAGATCATACCATACCTGCAAAGCAAATACCAATAAAAAAAACAAAACATTTTTTAACGCAACCTGTGCCTAATATATATATATATGTCGAAGCATGGGGGCATCCTCCCGCAAAAAAGTTATGCCGCGTACACACGGTCGGACTTTTCTATGCCGCGTACACACGGTCGGACTTTTCTATGCCGTGTACACATGGTCAGACTTTTGCACGGGAAAGCCTCCGTAGGAATGTCAACCGTATGTACGCGGCATTAGGAGCAAAATCGCTCCTCCGCCCCTAATGCCCCCATGCTTCGGCATATATGCTCTTTTTTTTTACTGTGGTGGTGAAATCACCTCCTACAGCACTGGAGTCGCGGCTTTATATATCGTGGGAGCAAACGCTGTTGCTGTCAAGATAAATAAGTCCGCGCAACAGCTGAATGGCGTACCTGAAAACAGTAAAGTAAATTACATACCTGAAAAGCAAGCATGAAAAAACATAACAACAATAAAACTTTGCAGAATAGAATACAGTAAAAAAGAGAAGAACAATAGAGAGAGAATAGAGAGGGAGAGAACAATAAAACGACAACTATTTTTTTTTTTTTCCTTTTTTTTTTGAAAGCCGACCGCTGGCTGAAAAGAATGATACCAAGATGATGCCTAAACCCGCAGGCATCATTCTGGTATAACCATTCAAAGTCCAGCAACATACCAGTATGTTGATGGTTCTTGTTGGACATGTATTGTAACCTTTTTTTTTCATGCAGCCTGTTGGCTGAACGAAAAAAAGATTGATCGGTGGGTATGCCCACCATTAGAATACCTCCCTTCATCCACCCACTTCTAATGATGGGCATACATGCACCATTTATATATGCCGAAGCATGGGGGCATCCTCCCGCAAAAAAGTTATGCCGCATACACACGGTCGGACTTTTCTATGCCGCGTACACACGGTCGGACTTTTCTATGCCGTGTACACATGGTCAGACTTTTGCACGGGAAAGCCTCCGTAGGAATGTCAACCGTATGTACGCGGCATTAGGAGCAAAATCGCTCCTCCGCCCCTAATGCCCCCATGCTTCGGCATATATGCTCTTTTTTGAACTGTGGTGGTGAAATCACCTCCTACAGCATTGGAGTCGCGGCTTTATATATATCGTGGGAGCAAACGCTGTTGCTGTCACGCTGTAACTGTAACTGTTCAACTTTTCGGTTCCAGGTTTGGGTCTCTCAAAATGCGATGGCATCTTGGGAGACCCTGTGTAAGTGAGCCTAGCCTGTGAAATGTTTTACCCTACACTAATAATTAACTTGTGTGTGGAAGCGTTCAAAACATTCAGCAATACAAAGACCAGGATCGGCAGGACATTGGGGACAAAAATAACGGGTGTCATGCCTAAATCCGCGCTTGCTACAGACACGACATCTTCTTTGGGGGGCTCGTTGGTTAAGGGTACTCTCGAGGGCATATGAAAAATGCCTCTCATGCAGTCGGCTTACTGCATTTGGTAGGGGATGGTGAGGTACAGTACCGCCTGGATACAGGAGTTCTGTGATGATATCCTTCTGGAATTGAAGGAAGGATCCGTTCTGTCCTGAAGCTTTGTACAAGACAAAAGCATTCAGTAGAGCCAATTGAAATAAATGTAGAGACACTTTTTTGTACCAGCGTCTCGTCTTACGGGCAATATGATACGGCGCCATCAACTGGTCGTTGAGGTCCACCCCTCCCATATTTTGGTTATATTCGTGGACACGTTGAGGGTAAGGCCCAGAAAGGTCTTAAATTCGGAAACCTCAATAGGTTTCCATTTTTTGGCAAGGAGGGTCTGGGGATTAGCGGCGATGTAGGTACCAGCATATAAATTACTCTGGTCCACAATAGATCTATAGAGATCTTCCGTGAAATACAGCGAATAAAAATCAAGTGCCATAAAATAAGCTGTATCCACCTGAATACTGGGTTGGCCAGTGAATGGGGGAAGTACGGGTGCTGCAGAAGTGGTGGGGACCCAATCAGGATAGGCGAATTCTGCAGGAAGGGCACTATGGGCACGACGGGCCTGTTTTTGTCTTCTTCTTGGTGGCAGCTGGACACTACTTGTGCTTGCCACCTCGCCAGCTTGAACTGCACTTATGGGACTCGCCACCTCTTACTGCAGTGCTGGATGAACGACCAGGGTGTACTAGGCCGCTGGTGCTTGCCAATCCACCAGAAGGAATAGCGGCGCTAGTACTGGCTCTCTGCTCCATACGAGGGACCTGCGGTTCTTGCTGCTCAACAACATCAGAATGGGGTTGGGTACGCCTGGCCTTAGCAGGGACCACAACTCCGTCGTCAGAGCTATCTGACATGGAGCCGCTGTCGTAAATAGGATCGTATTCTGAGCCAGATTCTGTCAGATGCGTGACCTCCTCTTCTTTACTATCTGTCATGCTCAGGATCCTAAGAGCCTCTTCACCAGTGTACATTCGCTTTGCCATTTTGGGCTCTAAATTTAGTGGTACACTGGTGATGATTCACAGGTAAAAAAGCACCTGACTATAGAAAGGAAAATGTAAAAAACGCTTCGAAAAAAACTGTTAGCGATCGCAGGGATCAGGCCTGTCTCTGCGAACGCTGCAGTTATGTGTCTTGTGTTTTTGAAGTGACAGTGATCGATCGATACTGCACTTGGGTGGGTTGGGCTGGGCTGGGCAGAGGGGGAAAACGCAGGTGCCAGCGGGTATCTGGGCTGATTCCGCTAACAATGCATTTTTGGGTACCCTAAACTGCTGGGTACGCTAGTATAGATCTGATCAGATCAGGTATCGATCCGTTCAGATACTATACCACTAAGGGAGGGGGAATGCTTTGCGAGTGGGTGTAAGCGGTACTGGCACTAACCTAACGCTGCCTGGGGCGACGCAGACCCTGACTGACGCTAAAATTAAATTTATATCACCCGCCGGGCGATCAGGGGGTTAAACCTTTATTGGGTTATATACGGCGGGTGCCCTGATGCTATAAACAGCAAACTAACCAACCAGCGTCAACCGTAACACTTATACAGTGATCACTGGTGAAGGGGTTAACTAGGGGGCAATCAGGGGTTAAAAACGTTATTTATGGGGGTACCTAACGCTATAGAACCTGGCGGCGAACCTCAGAAAAAACTAATTGCCTAGCGGCAACAGTGACACTAATACAGCGATCAGAAAAACGATCGCTAAGGCCGGGTACACACGGACAAACATGTATGGTGAAAGCGGTCCGTCGGACCGTTTTCACCATACATGTCTGCCAGAGGGCTTCTGTACGATGGTTGTACACACCATCGTACAGAAGTCCGCGCGTAAACAATACGCGGGGCGTGTCCGCGGTGTCGCCGCGTCGATGACGCGGTGTCGCCGCGACAATGACGCGGCGACGTGGGCGGCCCGCCTTTAAAATGCTTCCACGCATGCGTCGAAGTCATTCGACGCATGCGAGGCACGGCGGGCGGCTGGACATGTACGGTAGGTCTGTACTGACGACCGTACATGTCCGAGCGGGCTGAATTCCAGCGGGCTGTTTTAAAACAAGTCCAGGAATATTTGTCTGCTGGGAAAAGGCCCGGCGGGCAAATGTTTGCTGGAATTCGGCCCGCTCGCGCCCACACACGAGCAAACATGTCTGCTGAAACTGGCCTGCGGGCCAGTTTCAGCAGACATGTTTGCTCGTGAGTATGGGGCCTTAGTGACACTGGCAATAGGGGGTGAAAGGGTTAACTAGGGCGGTGATCAAAGGGTTAAACCTTTATTAGGGGGGGTAGGGGGCTACCCTGGACCTAAAGGGGGCTAAGACTAACTGCCCTAACACTTTTTTCTGTCACACTGACACTAAATGCAGTAATCAGAAAATAAATGATCACTGCATTCATTGACACTGTGACAAGGGGGGGAATGGGGGGGGGGTGATCGGCAGTGACTGGGGGGGTTAAATGTGCCTATGTGTGCTGGCGTAAGTGTCCTGTTGGTGCAACTTACTTGTGTGATGTCTTCTCTACGCAGCGGTGGTCGATATGACCACCACGAGGAGAGATCACACACTTCCTCCTTCCTGTGTTTACACTAAACACAGGAAGATGTCCAGCGCCGCCGCGTGTGTGTCTTCCTCCGCTCCCCTACTGAGCCAGCCACCTGCGAGCGGCGAGCCTCAGTAGAGCTCAGCCTGTGCCTGTGACACTGCACTGTGTGATGATGTGACGTCAGTCACGTCACACACAGTACTTTTAGTTTCTCCGCGCGGGCGGCGCGGCTCAACTTCTGCACCTGTGACCTGCTGCCTTAATGCCCACATCAGTCCTCGCTCTGTCTCCAGAATCGGGTGCGGCATAGAAACAGGTGCGTGTCCACCGCGGCATAATAGTAACAACAGGTGCGAGGGGGGTGTCCATCGCCGGCCGCGGCAGGCATAATAGGAACAGGTGCGGGGGGTATCCACTGTGTGCCACCAGTGAGAAGAATGTCTCACCCCCCACCCCCTCTCTCTCTGTCTCACCCCCTCCCTCTCTGTTACCCCCCCTTCTGTCACACACTCCCCCTCCATCTCTGTCTCACCCCCTTCCTCTATCACCCCCCTCTCTGTCACACCCTCACCCCCTCCTTTTCTATCACCCCCCTCTCTGTCACACCCCCACCCCCTCCATCTCTGTCTCACCCCCTTTCTCTGTCACACCCTCTCTGTCACACCCTCACCCCCTCCCTTTCTGTCACCCCCCTTCCCTCCATCTCTGTCTCACCCCCTTCCTCTGTCACCCCCTCATCCCCTCCCTTTCTGTCACCCCCCTCTCTGTCACACCCTCACCCCCTCCCTTTGTCACCCCCCTCTCTGTCACACCCTCACCCCCTCCCTTTCTGTCACCCCCCCTCTCTGTCACACCCCCTCCCTTTCTGTCACCCCCCTCTCTGTCACCCCCTCCCTTTCTATCACCCCCCTCTCTGTCACACCCCCACCCCCTCCATCTCTGTCTCACCCCCTTCCTCTGTCACACCCTCTCTGTCACACCCTCACCCCCTCCCTTTCTGTCACCCCCCTTCCCTCCATCTCTGTCTCACCCCCTTCCTCTGTCACCCCCTCATCCCCTCCCTTTCTGTCACCCCCCTCTCTGTCACACCCTCACCCCCTCCCTTTGTCACCCCCCTCTCTGTCACCCCCTCCCTTTCTGTCACCCCCCTCTCTGTCACACCCCCACCCCCTCCATCTCTGTCTTACCCCCACCCCCTCCCTTTCTGTCACCCCCCTCTCTGTCTCACCCTCACCCCCTCCCTTTCTGTCACCCCCCTCTCTGTCACACCCTCACCCCCCCCATCTCTGTCTTACCCCCACCCTTTCTGTCACCCCCCTCTCTGTCTCACCCCACCCCCTCCATCTCTGTCAGACCCCCACCCCCTCCATCTCTGTCTTACCCCCTCCCTCTCTGTCACCCCCCGCTCTGTCTCACCCCACCCCCTCCATCTCTGTCACACCCCCACCCCCTCCATCTCTGTCTTACCCCCACCCCCTCCATCTCTGTCTTACCCCCACCCCCTCCCTCTCTGTCACACCCCCACCCCCTCTGTCACCCCCTGTCTGTCTCACCCCACCCCCTCCATCTCTGTCTCACCCCCTCCATCTCACCCCACCCTCACCTGCACTCTGTACCCACCTGCACTCTGTACCCACCTACACTCTGTACCCGCCTGCACTGTGCACCCATCCCTCTGTACCCCCTGCACCCCCTTCACCCACCTGCACTGTGCACCCATCCCTCTGTACCCCCCTGCACCCACCTGCATCTACCACCCACCTGCACTGTGCACCCATCCCTCTGTACCCCCCTGCACCCTCCTGCATTCTTCACCCTGCACTCTGTACCCACCTGGACCCTGAACCCACCACCCACCTGCACTCTTCACCCACATGCACTCTGTACCCACCTGCACGCTGTACCCACCTGCATCTACCACCCACCTGCACTGTGCACCCATCCCTCTGTACCCTCCTGCACCCTGTACCCACCTGCACCCTGTACCCACCTGCACCCTGAACCCATCTGCACTCTGTACCCATCTGCACTCTGTACCCACCTGCACTCTGTACCCACCTGCACCCCCCTGCACCCACCACCCACCTGCACTGTGCACCTATCCCTCTGTACCCCCCTGCACCCACCACCTGCATCTTCCACCCACCTACACTGTGCACCCATCCCTCTGTACCCCCCTGCACCCACCTGCATTCTTCACCCTGCACCCACCTGCACCCTGAACCCACCTGCACTCTGTACCCACCTGCACCCTGAACCCACCACCCACCTGCACTCTGTACCCACCTGCACTCTGTACCCACCTGCACTCTGTACCCACCACCCACCTGCATCTACCGCCCACCTGCACTGTGCACCCATCCCTCTGTACCCCCCTGCACCCACCAGCATTCTTCACCCTGCACTCTGTACCCACCTGCACCCACCTGCACTCTGTACCCACCACCCACCTGCATCTACCACCCACCTGCACTGTGCACCCATCCCTCTGTACCCCCCTGCACCCACCACCCACCTGCATCTACCACCCACCTGCACTGTGCACTCATCCCTCTGTACCCCCTGCACCCACCTGCATTCTTCACCCTGCACCCTGTACCCACCTGCACCCTGAACCCACCTGCACTCTGTACCCACTTGCACCCTGAACCCACCACCCACCTGCACTCTGTACCCACCTGCACCCACCACCCACCTGCACTGTGCACCCATCTCTCTGTACCCCCCTGCATTCTTCACCCTGCACCCTCTACCCACCTGCACCCTGCATTCTGTACCCACCTGCACTCTGTACCCATCTGCACTCTGTACCCACCTGCACCCACCTGCATCTACCACCCACCTGCACTGTGCACCCATTCTCTGTACCCCCCTGCACCCACCACCACCTGCATCTACCACCCAACTGCACTGTGCACCCATCCCTCTGTACCCCTCTGCACCCACCTGCATTCTTCACCCTGTACCCACCTGCACCCACTTGCACCCTGAACCCACCACCCACCTGCACTCTGTACCCACCTACACTCTGTACCCACCTACACCCCCCTGCACCCACCACCCACCTGCATCTACCACCCACCTGCACTGTGCACCCATCCCTCTGTACCCCCCTGCATCTACCACCCACCTGCAATGTGCACCCATCCCTCTGTACCCTCATGCACCCACCACCCACCTGAATCTACCACCCACCTGCACTGTGCACCCATCCCTCTGTACCCCCCTGCACCCACCTGCATTCTTCACCCTGCACTCTGTACCCATCTGCACCCTGCACTCTCTACCCACCTGCACCCACTTGCACCCTGCACCCACCACCTACCTGCACTCTCTACCCACCTGCACTCTGCACCCTGCACTCACCTGAACCCTGCCCTCTGTACCACACCTGCAACCTGCCCCCTGCCCTCTGTACCCGGCACTCTGTACCCACCTGCACCTACCTGCACTCTGTACCCTGCACCCACTTGAACTCTGCACTCTGTATGTAGCATCCTCATGGTATTTAACGACCCTTTAGGACCCTCCCACACCCAGTTGCTGTGGCACGCTCACCCCCCCCCCCCTACTTTAGGTGAAGGTGTGGTGCAAGGTTGAATTCCTGCACCTTTTCCCTGAGAAGAATGCCCTGGGTGACACTATCAATTAGCACTGCGGCAGGCTGGGGGACGACGGCATGAGAGGCACGTAATGCTCTACTGCCTATCCTGCTGGGGGGGGGGGGTGTGACACCATGTTTCACCGCACCGGGTGACACCAACCCTAGTGACGCCACTGCCTAAACGACCCACCTTCTGGAGCCTGAACGGCCCACCCTTCTGGAGCCTGGACGGCCCACCTTCTGGAGCCTGAACGGCCCACCCTTCTGGAGCCTGAACGGCCCACCCTTTTGGAGCCTGAACGGCCCACCCTTCTGGAGCCTGGACGTGGTCGGGCCCACTCTGCTGGAGCCTGAAAGGCCCACTGTGGTAGTGCCTGATCGGTCCACTCTGCTGGAGCCTGATCGCCCCAATCTCCTGGAGCCTGAATGGCCCACTCTTCTGGAGCCTGAATGGGAGTGTCGCACTCTGCTTGAACCTGAACGGGAGTATCGCACTCTTCTGGAGCCTGAACAGGGGTGTTGCACTCTACTGGAGCCTGAACAGTCCACTCTGCTGGAGCCTGGACGTGGTCGGCCCACACTGGAGCTTGAAAGGCCCACTCTGGTAGTGCCTGATCGGTCCACTCTGCTGGAGCCTGATCGCCCCAATCTCCTGGAGCCTGAATGGCCCACTCTTCTGGAGCCTGAATGGGAGTGTCGCACTCTGCTTGAACCTGAACGGGAGTATCGCACTCTTCTGGAGCCTGAACAGGGGTGTTGCACTCTACTGGAGCCTGAACAGTCCACTCTGCTGGAGCCTGGACGTGGTTGGCCAACACTGGAGCCTGAAAGGCCCACTCTGGTAGTGCCTGATCGGTCCACTCTGCTGGAGCCTGATCGCCCCAATCTCCTGGAGCCTGAATGGCCCACTCTTCTGGAGCCTGAATGGAAGTGTCGCACTCTGCTTGAACCTGAACGGGAGTATCGCACTCTTCTGGAGCCTGAACAGGGGTGTTGCACTCTACTGGAGCCTGAACAGTCCACTCTGCTGGAGCCTGGACGTGGTCGGCCCACACTGGAGCCTGAAAGGCCCACTCTGGCAGTGCCTGATCGGTCCACTCTGCTGGAGCCTGATCGCCCCAATCTCCTGGAGCCTGAATGGCCCACTCTTCTGGAGCCTGAATGGGAGTGTCGCACTCTGCTTGAACCTGAACGGGAGTATCGCACTCTTCTGGAGCCTGAACAGGGGTGTTGCACTCTACTGGAGCCTGAACAGTCCACTCTGCTGGAGCCTGGACGTGGTCGGCCCACACTGGAGCCTGAAAGGCCCACTCTGGTAGTGCCTGATCGGTCCACTCTGCTGGAGCCTGATCGCCCCAATCTCCTGGAGCCTGAATGGCCCACTCTTCTGGAGCCTGAATGAGAGTGTCGCACTCTGCTTGAACCTGAACGGGAGTATCGCACTCTTCTGGAGCCTGAACAGGGGTGTTGCACTCTGCTGGTGCTTGAACGGGAGTGTCACACTCTGCTGGAGCCTGAACCTGTGCGACACACTCTTCTGGAGTCTGAACGTGGGCGACACACTCTTCTGGAGTCTGAATGTTGGCGACACACTCTTCTGAAGTCTGAATGTTGACGACACACTCTTCTGGAGTCTGAATGTGGGCGACACACTCTTCTGGAGTCTGAATGTGGGCGACACACTCTTCTGGAGTCTGAATGTGGGCGACACACTCTTCTGGAGTCTGAATGTGGGCGACACACTCTTCTGTAGTCTGAACGTGGGCGACACACTCTTCTGCAGTCTGAACGCGGGCGACACACTCTTCTGGAGTCTGAACATTGGCGACACACTCTTCTGGAGTCTGAACGTGAGTGTCACACTCTTCTGAAGTCTTAACAATTTCTTCCAACATTTTGGCAATCTTCACTCCCAAAAAAGCTGCACCCCTCCCATTTAAGTGCAGTCCATCTCTTCTATAGAGCCGGTAACCAACCGCAAAGTCAGACCAGTTCTCCATGAATCCAAACTTCTCTTCTCTGCACCAGATCCTCAGCCACTTGTTAAGCTCTCTAAGCTCCTGCTGCCTTTGTGGTGTGGCTTGAGGTGCAGGCAGTATTTCTGAAAATACTGCCTTGGAGGTCCTTTTTTTCAACATAGTCCCTATGTCCCTGAAATCATTTTGTAGAATGCTCAATCTTCCTCTAACTTTGTCATGGGTACCAATATGTACCAAGACAGCTGGGTCCTCCCCAGCCCCACGTAACAATCTGTCCATGCGATCTGCAATGTCTCGAACCCGAGCGCCTGGAAAACAACATACTTTTCGGAGTTTACAGTCTTTGTGACAGATTTCCCTCTCTGTCCCTCTAATAGTTGAATCCCCTACCACCAGTATCTGCTTATCCTTTCTTGTAACCTTGCTCCTATCTTTACCGGGAGAGATGTTTCCAGGGTCCCCCTGGCATTTTGTTGGAGTCGCAATGTCTGGTACAGCCCCAATGTGCACATCACACTCTACTGGAGTTTGCACATAAGCATCATACTCTGCTGGAGTCTCAACATTAGCGTCACACTCTTCTGGAGACTGAATGTGAATGTCACACTCTTCTGGATTCTGTACGTGAGCGTCACACTCTTCTAGAGTCTGAATGTGGGTGACACACTCTTCTGAAGTCTGAGCGTGGGCGACACACTCTTCTGGAGTCTGAACGTGGGCGACACACTCTTCTGGAGTCTGAACGTGGGCGACACACTCTTCTGGAGTCTGAACGTGGGCGACACACTCTTCTGGAGTCTGAACGTGGGCGACACACTCTTCTGGAGTCTGAATGTGGGCGATACACTCTTCTGGAGTCTGAACGTGGGCGACACACTCTTCTGGAGTCTGAACGTGGGCGACACACTCTTCTGGAGTCTGAACGTGGGTGACACACTCTTCTGAAGTCTGAGTGTTGGCGATACACTCTTCTGAAGTCTGAATGTTGGCGATACACTCTTCTAAAGTCTGAATGTTGGCGATACACTCTTCTAAAGTCTGAACGTTGGCGATACACTCTTCTGGAGTCTGAACGTGGGCGACACGCTCTTCTGGAGTCTGAACGTGGGCGACACGCTCTTCTGGAGTCTGAACGTGGGCGGCACGCTCTTCTGGAGTCTGAACGTGGGCGACACGCTCTTCTGGAGTCTGAACGTGGGCGACACGCTCTTCTGGAGTCTGAACGTGGGTGACACGCTCTTCTGAAGTCTGAACGTGGGCAACATGCTCTTCTGGAGTCTGAACGTGGGCGACACGCTCTTCTGGAGTCTGAACGTGGGCGACACGCTCTTCTGGAGTCTGAACATGGGCGACACGCTCTTCTGGAGTCTGAACGTGGGCGACACGCTCTTCTGGAGTCTGAACGTGGGCGACACGCTCTTCTGGAGTCTGAACGTGGGTGACACGCTCTTCTGGAGTCTGAACGTGGGCGACACGCTCTTCTGGAGTCTGAACGTGGGCGACACGCTCTTCTGGAGTCTGAACGTGGGCGACACGCTCTTCTGGAGTCTGAACGTGGGCGACACGCTCTTCTGGAGTCTGAGCGTGGGCGACACACTCTTCTGAAGTCTGAGCGTGGGCGACACACTCTTCTGAAGTCTGAATGTTGGCGACACACTCTTCTAAAGTCTGAATGTTGGCGACACACTCTTCTAAAGTCTGAATGTTGGCGATACACTCTTCTAAAGTCTGAATGTTGGCGATACACTCTTCTAAAGTCTGAATGTTGGCGATACACTCTTCTGGAGTCTGAACGTGGGCGACACACTCTTCTGGAGTCTGAACGTGGGCGACACACTCTTCTGGAGTCTGAACGTGGGCGACACACTCTTCTGGAGTCTGAATGTGCGCGACACACTCTTCTGGAGTCTGAACGTGGGCGACACGCTCTTCTGGAGTCTGAACGTGGGCGACACGCTCTTCTGGAGTCTGAACGTGGGCGACACTTTCTTCTGGAGTCTGAACGTGGGCGACACGCTCTTCTGGAGTCTGAACGTGGGCGACACGCTCTTCTGGAGTCTGAACGTGGGCGACACGCTCTTCTGGAGTCTGAACGTGGGCGACACGCTCTTCTGGAGTCTGAACGTGGGCGACACGCTCTTCTGAAGTCTGAACGTGGGCGACACGCTCTTCTGGAGTCTGAACGTGGGCGACACGCTCTTCTGGAGTCTGAACGTGGGCGACACGCTCTTCTGGAGTCTGAACGTGGGCGACACGCTCTTCTGGAGTCTGAACGTTGGCGACACGCTCTTCTGGAGTCTGAACGTGGGCGACACGCTCTTCTGGAGTCTGAACGTGGGCGACACGCTCTTCTGGAGTCTGAACGTGGGCGACACGCTCTTCTGGAGTCTGAGCGTGGGCGACACGCTCTTCTGGAGTCTGAGCGTGGGCGACACACTCTTCTGAAGTCTGAATGTTGGCGATACACTCTTCTAAAGTCTGAATGTTGGCGATACACTCTTCTAAAGTCTGAATGTTGGCGATACACTCTTCTAAAGTCTGAATGTTGGCGATACACTCTTCTGGAGTCTGAATGTGGGCGACACACTCTTCTGGAGTCTGAATGTGGGCGACACACTCTTCTGGAGTCTGAATGTGGGCGACACACTCTTCTGGAGTCTGAATGTGGGCGACACACTCTTCTGGAGTCTGAATGTGGGCGACACACTCTTCTGGAGTCTGAATGTGGGCGACACACTCTTCTGGAGTCTGAACGTGGGCGACACACTCTTCTGGAGTCTGAACGTGGGCGACACACTCTTCTGGAGTCTGAACGTGGGCGACACACTCTTCTGGAGTCTGAACGTGGGCGACACACTCTTCTGGAGTCTGAACGTGGGCGACACACTCTTCTGGAGTCTGAACGTGGGCGACACACTCTTCTGGAGTCTGAACGTGGGCGACACACTCTTCTGGAGTCTGAACGTGGGCGACACACTCTTCTGGAGTCTGAACGTGGGCGACACACTCTTCTGAAGTATGAATGTGGGCCACGCACTCTTCTGGAGTCTGAACGTCCTTTTCAATCCTGCTCACTGTGGCAGGCCTGCCATGTGAGCTGTGTCTGCAGTAAATCTCGCCTTCATCTGCAATAAACAAAGAGGAATTGGATTTAGCATCTTTACCTACATTTCATATATTTTTCTTTATACAACATAAAATTATGAAGAAAAAAGTTCAAAGCTCCACTGCCGGGGACAAAAAGTAAACCCGACATGACAGTGACACAGGAAAAACAGTTGTTGGCCTTTGTAAAAAAAATGCTGGTTGCCTGGAGGTTATGCTGACCCACTAAAATGTAATGATTGGAGGCCAGCAACAAGTATTTTTAGCAGTATAATAAAACAGCATCTACCAAACATAGGCTAAAAGTAAATAGTGGCTGAGCATTTTATCTTGCTTGCATTTCTAAAAAAAATTACTTCTGTATACAGCCCCCCTAAATACATACCTAAACCTGATCATGATCCAGCAATGTGCACAAGAGCCAAGGCTCTCTTGCTCCTCGCTGGCTCAAAAAATAAACGCTAAAAAATGCAAATGCTGTAAAAAAAATGCTATTGCAAAAACGTTGAAAAACTCACTGCAAAGCTACTGGCGTTTTTATAACGTTATTATAACGTCCAGTGTGCACGAGGCAGCTTGTTATATTTTTTTCTCAGCATTGCACAGAGCAGGTAAAAAATAAAAGAACAAGCTTTACCATCACTATAATGTATGGCATTGGTTTAATGATCTGTGTCTTGTAGAACGACTCCTATTGTAAGTGGAAAGACATTCTCCACCTACAATGGCTTGCTACATGTGCAGCTACAAAACAGTCTCCCTGGAATATTTGTTTTGAAATTTTGGTAACTATTCATATGTGGGTAACAAGGGGTTAAACTTGTATGTTGGGTTCTTTTCTTTTCATATTGTAAACCTCTGCCATCTTGCTGGGTGGCACTGAGGTCATCAGTCCAGCCTGTAATAAGTGGCATGAAAGATTTGTTAAAAAAAAAAAAAAAGTCAGTTAGCAGGTGGCAGTTGGAAAAAGAGGGGGGGGGGAGGGGGGACTTAGCTCAGGGTAATCATATCTAAAAATAGCTGCTTGCTCAGAATGTTGTTTACAAGACAAAAGCCAGCAATGTCTATGGCCATACCTATACATGTGTACATATGGGGGGGGGGGGGGGTTGTCATCGATGAGGGGAAAAAGAATCCAATGGAAGTATTTTGTATTTATCAATATCCATAAATCTTACCAGCGCCGTGTTCTTTGTTCCGGCGTGTTCCATCGGCTTTACTGCCGGCATCAAAACATCTGATAACGGATCTGAAGCAGCGACTTACAAATCGCTGTGCCCTGCGCATTTTGGTGGGCTTCTTGCTTGTAGGATGTACAAGCTGTTGTTGGTTGATAGCTCCTTCCATAGCGGGGCTTCCTCTGGTTGGTTTCTCAATGTTGTTATCTTGAGAAACAATCTGTTTACTTTTAAGTTGTCTCATTATGAAGATATAATAAGAAACGCTTTAAATCTGAGAAATCGCAATAAAACTGAATCGATTAAAACCGAATCCAATCAAATAGCAAGAGAAAACTGGACAAAGAGAAGAACACGTCTTCACTGTACAGGAAATAACTCAGCTACTGATTCCTCACC
This sequence comes from Rana temporaria, assembly GCF_905171775.1. Lineage (NCBI taxonomy): Eukaryota > Metazoa > Chordata > Amphibia > Anura > Ranidae > Rana > Rana temporaria. The sequence continues at coordinate 310,756,554 of NC_053490.1, read as the reverse complement.
TCTGCTCAGCCTTATATTGGGTCAGGCGATGACATCACAGTGGGCTCTTCATGACAAAAAAAATAACTGACGATATTTCTTAAAGGAGCCTCGTCCTTTTTTTGTGAGCTTTGTGAATTGAGCCTGTAGGCTTAGTCTACAGATGTAATAGGGATTTATCTCCTGTAATAACAATGTTTTTCTTGAAGTGACAGTTATTGTGAATGAGATTTAACTCTTTCACTGCCAAACTATATTGTTCATTTGTTTCAACCCTTAACCACTTGCAGACCACCCGCTGTCATTTTATGTCGGTACTTTGAAGAGGAATTCCATTGTTATGGTAGCAGCTAGCTGCCATAACCCTGGTATCCTTTTCTTCAGCGAGCGGTCCTCTTTCAGATAAAAGTAGTCTCTGCGACGGATTCGCCACAAGAAAACTTTTATAGGTGGTGGGAGAGTGCCCCCCCTCCTGTCGCTTACCTGTGCCCTCCACTGCTTACCGGATGCTGTCGGTAGTGGCGGAGGCGATCACATCCTCCTGCTGGCTTGGTAGGGAGATGAGTGAGGGGAAGATGACCCCCCACCTGTCACCATATCAAACATCACTTCTGCCCAATGCTCTTAAAATGACTTTTTTTATTTTTTTTAAATGACACTTAATTTTTATTTTTTTATTGCATTTTAATGTAAATATGAGATCTGAGTTCTTTTTGACCCCAGATTTCATATTTAAGAGGACCTGTCATGCTTTTTTTCTATTACAAAGGATGTTTACATTCCTTGTAATAGGAATAAAAGTGACACAATTATTATTATTTTTTTTAAGAACAGTGTAAAAAAAATTAAATAAAAGGTAAAATAAATAATAAAAATAGTAAAAAAAAATGTAAAGGCGCCCCGTCCCGTCGAGCTCACGTGCAGAAGCGAACGCATACGTGACCACCGCCCGCATATGAAAACGGTGTTCAAAGCACACATGTGAGATATGGCCGCGATCGTTAGTGCGGGAGCAATAATTTTAGCTCTAGACTTCCTCTGTAACTCAAAACATGCAACCTGTAGAATTTTTTAATCATCACTTATGGAGATTTTTAAGGGTAAAAGTTTGTCGCCAGCGGGCGCACAGGACATGGAGGAGCGCGACTTTTTAACACTGCCCGGCCGCTGTCTGAATCTGTATGTCACAAACTATCACGGAATCGGACTCGGGTACACGGCAAAGTGATTCTGCAATGGGCACTGTGAGGTCTGGCTGCAATGGGCACGGTGAGGTCTGGTTGCAATGGGCATGGTGAGGTCTGGCTGCAATGAGCACTGTGAGGTCTGGCTGCAATGGGCAATGTGAGGTGTGGCTGCAATGAGCACTGTAAGGTCTGGCTGCAATGGGCACCGTGAGGTCTGACTGCAATGGGCACCGTGAGGTCTGTCTGTAATGGGCACAGTGAGGTCTGGCTGTAATGGGCACCGTGAGGTCTGGCTGCAATGGGCACCGTGAGGTCTGGCTGCAATGGGCACCGTGAGGTCTGTCTGTAATGGGCACAGTGAGGTCTGTCTGTAATGGGCACAGTGAGGTCTGGCTGTAATGGGCACAGTGAGGTCTGGCTGTAATGGGCACAGTGAGGTCTGGCTGTAATGGGCATAGTGAGGTCTGGCTGCAATGGGCACAGTGAGGCGTGCAAATGGGCATTGTTGACCCTTATTTGCATTGCCTGCACCTGAGTTGTCTGCAACGAAGGATATTCATCTGGGTTCCCACCTGGAGCGACTATTCCCTTTTCCCCTGCTGCATTCTCACCCTAGGCTTATATTCGAGTCAATACGTTTTCCCATTTTTTGTGGTAAAAGTAGGTACCACGGCTTATATTCGGGTCGGCTTATACTCGAGTATATACGGTAGTTAGTGATTGTAAAGGACTCTATCTGACTTGCTGCAGCTTCTAATGCACATTGTGAGAAGCTCACAGTGTGCAGTGAAATCAGAGTAAGCCATTTCAGTCTAGAAGAGGAACCTGTACAACTGTACAAGACTGAAGGCTGGAGGTCGGCTTT